>NC_090251.1:30698854-30941354 GCF_037325665.1 Littorina saxatilis
TTAGAAGAGGTATAAGTGATCGTACTCAGATCGTACCCGCCCCTCCCCTCCCCTTGTTGTTGTTGGTTGGGGTTGAGGTTGTTATAACTTGACCTTAACCTTGGCAGTGCAAAGAGCCCGGCTACGGCGACGTTGACATGGATGTCATGCATGAACGCTTCGTGGAGACTCACCGCCACTGCGTCCCGTCCATGGAGCCAGGATCGGCTTTCCAAGCGAGGCCCGTGCCCAAGTCCTGCGCCTCGCCAGAAGGAGTCAACCACACGGACCACCTTCGCTGCTTCTCCCCCGTTGCTTACCTACCCCCCATAGGGAGGTCGAGGTCACCACGCACGTCGGGTGCAGGTAGGCGTATTATTTATGATAATAATAATGATAATTCATAATATTTATATTGCGCATGTATCCAGGGTTTAACCCTGCTCAAAGCGCTGTACAATCAAAATACTACGACAACATAACATTATTTAACGTGCAATCACACACATGTCAATCAATAACACATTGCTCTATATAACATTATGGCATGATGGCAAAAATGTTAACGAAAACGCGATTACGCGGAATTATACTTTTCGGACAAATTAATTTCACGATTACTTTGGATTTTGGTTTAAGAAATACAAAATCTCACTCTTAATCAACAGAAAGAAGCTGGGCTGCTGATTGATATTTAATTTTGTCCGGGTGGAAGGATTCTGTTTGCTATGTAAAAGCCTGGGCGGATCTGTGCATATGTAAACGATCATCCACAGAAGAAGGTGGTATCTTTATTCTTCTTGCGTCAATTCGACAAAAACGGCAGAACACAGAAAACAAGACCACCATCATTCCCCTGCAAGAACAACAGAACACAAGACAAGATCATGATCATTCTCCTACAAGGAGAGATGGTAGAAAACAACACACGATCATGATCATTCCCTTCCCAAAACAGCAGAAAACATAAAACAAGACCATGGTCATTACCTCACAAAAACCACAGAAAATAAGACAAAAACATGATCATTCCACTAACATTACACCAAAGAATAATAAATGAGCATAGTCATTCCACCGCACGACCATTATCATGGAAAGGAGCCCTGGAGGCTATATTTTAGCTTTTGTAATAATAAAACAACGGGAAAAAAGGCAAAAGGCATAAGACAAAACTCTGATCCTTGCACTACGCGAACAGTATAAAGTAAAAATTGGTCTGTTTACTGTATTTTTCAGGAGACGTACATGTGCACGAAACCAAGGCAATGAGACTGCGCAGGACAGAGAATATAAGGAAGATCAAAGCAATGCAACCCAGGCCTTTCCCCACAAGAGGTCGCTCTCATTCGCCGGCTAGGAACGAATGCAAATGTGGTACGCAAGAAGATGACATTGAAGCAAAGAAAGAAATACCCATTGACGCAATAAAAGAAAAACCCATTGAGGCAAAGGAAGAACCCCCAAAAGAAAGTCTACATGAAAACAAAGAGGAAACCCTAAGCAGAAAAGAAAGCAACGTAGATACTGGAGAAGTAATCAGAAAACAAAGCCAAGGAGAAGACAGAAAAACAAGCCAAGAAAACAGAAAAACAAGCCAAGGAGAAGGCAGAAAAACAAGCCAAATCCAAGGTGAAGACAGAAAAACAAGCCTAGGACAAGGCAGAAAAACAAGCCAAAGCCAAGGTGAAGACAGAAAAACAAGCATAGGACAAGACAGGAAAACAAGCCAAAGCCAAGGTGAACACAGGAAAACAAGCCAAAGCCAAGGTGAACTCAGAAAAACGAGCCAAAGCCAAGGAGAAAGCAGTAAACAAAGCCAAAGCCAAGGAGAAAGCAGTAAACAAAGCCAAAGCCAAGGAGAAAGCAGTAAACAAAGCCAAAGCCAAGGAGAAGACACAAAATCAAGCCAAGAAGACAGAAATCAAAGCAAAGGAGAAGAAAGAAAAACAAGCCTAGGAGAAGGCAGAAAAACAAGCCTAGGAGAAGGCAGAAAAACAAGCCTAGGAGAAAGCAGAAAAACAAGCCTAGGAGAAGGCAGAAAAACAAGCCTAGGAGAAGTCAGAAAAACAAGCCTAGGAGAAGGCAGAAAACAAAGCCAAGATGAAGGAAGAAAAACAAGCCAAGGTGAAGGCAGTAAACAAAGCCAAGGAGAAGACAGTAAACAAAGCCAAGAAGAAGACAAAAATCAAAGCATACGAGAAGAAAGAAAAAACAGCCAAGGAGAAGGCAGAAAACAAAGCCTAGGAGAAAACAGAAAACCAAGCCAAGAAGAAGGCAGAAAACAAAGCCTAGGAGAAAACAGAAAAACAAGCCAAGAAGAAGGCAGACAACCAAGCCAAGGAGGGAGCCAAGGAGAAGACCAAGGAGAAAACAAAGGGGAAAACAAAGAGGAAGACAACGGAGAAAGCAAAGAAGGAGATAAAGGTGCATGTTTATTTATGTCTTGTTTTTCTCTCTCTTGTTTGTTTACTCATGAGTGTTTATGTCTGTGTCTGTGTCTTTCTTTTGTTAAAGGCATATGTACTCGATGACTATACACGCTAATTGCTTTACCAACAGCTGGAGACATGCTAAATTAAGTTCCCTGCAAAATATTGTGGTCTAGGACCCCTTCAATGTTGAGATATGTTAATTTTCATTTTGATCTGGATCGTCCTATTTATAGATTTGGCAACACATGTAACGTTGATGCAAGGGAGCTAACACCGCGGCTTTGTTGACATCCTCACTTTTTCAGAGGCTAGAACAAGCTGTAATGCATGTATTATGGTCCGCGCATGGTGACATATCGTCATTATATGGTCTTATGGTGCGTTTGACATCGATTATGGGCAAACTACACTTTGTAAACACGGGAGCGCGTACATATGCCTTTAAGTTTTCTTTAATACTTTGAAGCATGTTTGTCTGAAACATTTTTGTGTGTCTGTGTAACACAGGAGCTTTTTTGTCGAACACAGGAAGGAGCTTTGTAACGTCTAACATAGGAGCTTTTTACCTTGTGTCTTGTACAGAAGCTTTACTTCGTCGGGTTTTCGTCTGTCTAGCACATGAGCTTTATTCATCTGTTTAACACAGGGGCTTGTTTCCGTCTGTCGAACATAGGAGCTTTATTCGTCCGTTTAACACAGGGGCTTGTTTCCGTCTGTCTAACACAGGAGCTTTATTCGTCTGTTTAACACAGGAGCTTGTTTCTGTCTGTCGAACATAGGAGCTTTATTCGTCCGTTTAACACAGGGGCTTGTTTCCGTCTGTCTAACACAGGAGCTTTATTCGTCTGTTTAACACAGGGGCTTGTTTTTGTCTGTCTAACACAGGAGCTTTATTCGTCCGTTTAACACAGGGGCTTGTTTCCGTCTGTCGAACACAGGAGCTTTATTCGTCCGTTTAACACAGGGGCTTGTTTCCGTCTGTCTAACACAGGAGCTTTATTCGTCTGTTTAACACTGGGGCTTGTTTCCGTCTGTCTAACACAGGAGCTTTATTCGTCTGTTTAACACAGGGGCTTGTTTTCGCCTGTCTAACACAGGAGCTTTATTCGTCTGTTTAACACAGGGGCTTGTTTTCGTCTGTCTAACACAGGAGCTTTATTCGTCTGTTTAACACAGGGGCTTGTTTTCGTCTGTCTAACACAGGAGGTAACGCCAACGTCAACCAAAGCGCAGCTCTGAAAGCCACTCGGTCCATGCTGGAAATCTTAGCCCAGAACCCTTATTCCATGTCCGTTCTACAGGATAAACTGATTCCACTAGGACCTCTACCCTCCGCCACACGCGGTGAGGGACGCTGCAAGGAGGAGAAGACGCCTCGGAAGCAAGCATGTAGTGAAAAGGATCCCAAACGACAGACTGAAAACACCATGAAGCCGCAGTCAGACGAGATCAAGACGCCAGGACGTGACGAAAAGCTTCAAAACAACACTACGGATAAACTTAAAAAGGAAATAGATTCGAGGCCACCTGGGCAAAAGAAGGAAGTACGTTTAAAAGAACAGCTTGGTGGAAAAGACGTGAAACTGCAGACCAAGGGAAAATATCGGAAATCGACGGAGAAAATGGAAGAGAGAATGAAAGCCGTGGCATCGATTTTTTACCCAGCGGGGGTATCTAGTCCTAAATCTCCAATGTCACATAAGCTCTCTGCTCAAGCTGGACTCGTAGCAAAGAAGAGTAAAACGGAACCTTCAGAGAGTTTCTCGGGACGCAGAGAAGGAAGTAACGACAAGGAGTCGCAGAGCACCGCGCCCCGTGCGGAAGACGAACATGTCGTAGTCATCAGTACAAAAGGGTCCAAGACCGTTGATTCCAGCCCCGTGGGTAATGCACAGGTGGATTCAAATGCTTCTCCAGAGCAAACAACTGGCCAGAAACCTTCACAAGAAAATTTCTTCGCACTGGCTTTGTCGTCAGAATACTCGCCAAAAGCAGCCCTGTCCCCCAAAAGTGCTCCGTCACAGAGCAACTCTAGATCAGCCTCAGCCACCAAAGACACCCCAGGGGGGGAAGCTTTAGCTCAGCAAGTAGTGTCACGGGAGGAAGACCTACTTGGTGTGGGCGATATCCCAAGGGAACCCTCGCCTGAAAAGAAACCAACTGATGCAGCTCCTTTCAAGGAAGGCAGTGCCAGAGAGACTTGTGCAGAGCGAAAGACGCCAAAGTTGGCTTCAGATCAAGACCAATATGCCCCGTGTCGAGAAGGTACATCTGAAATGGCTGTGTCACCAAAAGATTCATCCGGACATTCTTCTCATGGAGATTATACGTCAGATGCATGTTCTTCTAAGAAGAAGAGTGATGAAAGTTCTGCTAAACTTTCGTCCGAGAAAGACGCGACAAAACAGTTCTCGTCTCAGAAGGACCCATCAAAGATGACTTCGTCTAATACGAGTGCGAATAACTCCGCAAGATCCCCAAACAGAGATTCGCGAACGGTGGATTCGCCTGAAAAAGACACGAGTGGAAATCATTCCGTGAGATCTGACGGAGATTCCCAAAGCGAGGCTTCCATGGGAATGGTGTCATCTCTAAACGAACCGGATTTGGTGCAGAAAGAACCCCCAAGGAGTGGCTCGTCTTTTGACAGTTCCTCAAGATCGGCTCCGTCCAAGGAATACTCCGAAGATTTTACTTCGTCTCAAAATGACACCTGTAGAACGTCTGCGCCTGACGCAGATTCTCAAGAGCCTCTTTCGTCCCACGAAGGACCCCCAAGGCTTTCTTTGCCTGCGAAAGATGCTTCAAGACAAAGATCACCTGAAGGGCATTCTTCCAGACTCGCTTCACGTAAAAACAACTCTTTTGGCAATTCTTCATCACCTCAGAAAAAGTTGCCAGGGTCACCTTCGAACGATAAAGCGTCATCAAAATCGGCGTCCTCGCGTAAAAAGCGTCCAAGGTCTTCTACAGAAGAGATTATGTCGCCTATACCGCCGCCCTCCCTGGCCCCAGAACACAGACGGAACTCCTTCAGATCTCAAAGAAGAGCGTCCAGAAAAGAACCAGTTCCCCAAAAAGGGACGGAAGCCGGGAAGGACCATCACAAATCCACGGCTTCAGAAGGAGATGATGCAAAGGTTTCTGCCGATAAGAACACAGAGGAGGTGATCAAGGAGCACAGCTGCACACAGGAGGGCAACACCTCAGATGACGCTGAAGAGTTGCCAACTTCGTCCGTACACGACCCACCCTGCCTCGAGCAAGAGTTGTCTTCCTCCTCCGAGGAATCATGGAGGGAAGGGATGTACAGAGAGCCATAGGTTATCTCCCTTTACAACCAAACCAACACCACAAACACCACCATTCACACTTTTTTCACCTGTCCTCTGTAAAAGAAAGCAAGTTTACTGCTCCCCCCCCCCACCCCCCTCCTCTTTCATTCGACTTGTATATATTCTCTACAACCATTCCTTTTTTTCTTAGCTTTTTTTTTTAGCTTTTCTTTGATCTTCTCAAAGGAAACGAATTTAAGACGTTTATTTTTTGTGGTTGTTTTTGTACAGAGTGATATTTTGTTTCCTGTCATCAGTTTTAAGTGATCAGGGGAGCTTGCCTGCTACTAACTTGAATACGTAGAAGATATAGCATTTACTTTTCTTTTACAAAAAGGTTAAAATGTACATTTTATAAAATCTTTGATGAAGACATATTTAGTACCCTAATTTATATATAAGTACAATTTAGATGGAATATAAGCTTTAAACTATATACTTTTAATACGCGACATGACATAGGGCCTACTAGGTTAAATCGTGCCTGAAAACTGAATTCAATTCTATAATATGCGGAAAATGTTGAAGCTAAGTTCTGTTGATTAAAAGCAATAAGCAATACCATGTTCCGTCTTATTGCAGAGTCCATTGCTGAAGCAATTGACAGTTGTCTCTGTGTGTGTGTGTGTGTGTGTGTCAGTGTGTGTGTGTGCGTGTGTGTTTGTACTCTTGAAAGGTTGTTTGCGCGCAAATCGAAAATGTCCTCTCTAATTCCTGAGGAATACACCATCCTCTGATTTGATCCACTAGCACTCACACGCAAACACACACACACACACACACACACACACACACACACACACACAAGTTGCTGCACACGCGACCACATACAACAATGCACCAACAATCACAAAAGACAACTTTGTTTGGAATAAGTTAGTTTATTTACACTTGAGACAGTTTTCTCCCTCTGCTTTGAAGAACAGAAGTGTACATTCTTAACTATGAAATATAACTTTCGCTCTCACTCATATTGTAAGAAGAAAAAGACATGACAGAAAACAACTTTTGGAGCCTCAGTAACCCAGACCAGAGATACTATTTGCATCGTTACGGTATCTCTTCCCAGATATGAAAGAGAAAGTGGGAGGTCTGGGAATAACTTGAATCGGCCCACGACTCACTCGTATTCTATACATGCTCCAAAAACACGGCTCTTTATACATCTTATACACGCTCAACAGTTTGCAATGTTCATTGCTAAATGTAACATTACACACACATACAAATCAATTCTTTCAAGGCAGAGTACGATCAACACTCTTTCTATAGCATTGTGTTGATATGGACAACTTTTACATTATATGAAACAGGTATGCGAATTACTTTCAGAACTTCTCTTCAACTAATCACAGAACGATGCTGACTTTTTGCAGTCATAATAGACTACTAATTGGGTTTTCCTATGTACAGCTTACAGCACACAAAACTGCAATTTTATACAATATTTTCAAACGATGTAGTCACTAGTATTGTGCACAGGCCATAACACAGACACATACGACGAAGTCCATAAAAACACGACTCTGACGGTCTAAAACTCGCCAAACAAAACGGGACACTTCACTTGTACATAAACTGCATTTCCACGGCTGCCTCGTGCTCCCTCGCCTTCATCCTCAATGACGAAATGCTGTCTGATCGCCTCCCGTCCCCCCTGAGTCCCTGGCCCCCGGACTCCCCCCGGGGGGCTACACCCCCGCCTTCTCGGGGGTTAATGCCCCCATCGCCTCGACCCCCCGGACTGCAGACGAGCTGCGGGTAGTAGAAGAAGGGGGGCATCCCCATGTAGGGGGTGTACAGGGAGTAAGGGAGGGACATGGAGGATAGAGGTCCGCGGATGGGGGAGGTGGGGGTTAGGGAGGGTGGGGAGTCGCTGTCTGCTTTCCTCTTCAGCACGCATTTCTGTGGGAAAGACAAAGAGGATTAATATAATAATAATAATAATTCTCTTTATTTATATAGCGCCTTATCCGAAGTTCAAAGCGCTTTTATGCCGTGTGAGATGGAATTTTTTACACAATATATCACGCATTCACATCGACCAGCAAACCTCAAGCCTGTTAGGCGAATGTTCACCTTTCGCGGCCTTTATTCCAAGTCACACGGGTATTTGATGGACATTTTTATCTATGCCTATACAATTTTGCCAGGAAAGACCCTTTTGTCAATCGTGGGATCTTTAACGTGCACACCCCAATATAGTGTACACGAAGGGACCTCGGTTTTTCGTCTCATCCGAAAGACTAGCACTTGAACCCACCATCTAGGTTAGGAAAGGGGGGAGAAAATAGCGGCCCGACCCAGGGTCGAACACGCAACCTCTCGATTCCGAGCGCAAGTGCGTTACCACTCGGCCACCCAGTCCGTACATGTGTCTGGTTGGTTCAAAATAAACCAAACCAAAACAAGAAAGGTTAAGTTTTGGGAACGTTTGATTATAAACAAAACGAAATATTGCAAAGAACTTTATTTCTGAATTGTCGCTTCCAAAACGAACGAAGAAAATGTATTTTCTTTGATTGGGCCTATTATTTTTTTTCGTATTGTTTAACAAATTAACATTTTGTTTCATAAATCTGGTATACTACCCCATCCTCTCTCTCACACACACACTCACTCACACAAACACACATACGCACACACACACACACACACACACACACACACACACACACACACACACACACATATATACCCCCCTCCCCCCCCCCCAAAAAAAAAGACCAAAGAAAGACAATTTTTCAAAAACGTTTTTTTTCATTCAGTGATCTAAATCTCTGGCCGACCAACCGACCGACCGAGCAAATCGAGTGTTCTGTGATCAAGCGCATTTGACCACAATTCAAAGAATAACAACAGATGCACACCTGATCAGCACTAATCTTCTGCGTTAACCTGGGCGCTGGGACATAGTCGACCTCCTGAAGGTCTTGCAGACCCCCGAAGTTACCCAGGCGTTCGTACTTCCTCCACTTAGCACGGCGGTTCTGGAACCATATCTAAAAGGCAAGAAAAGGCAAAATAGAATTTAACGCAGAGCAATTAATTCTACTCCGTCTTTGAAGAAGGCTTTGACAAATAGAATTCTATTGAAACAAATATACGTCGTTCTCTTTGAAAAAGTGTTGTTGCACAGGATCATCTGCTAGCAGAACTGCACTCCTCAATTTTTGAATGATGGCTGCTAAGCTTATACTGTCTCGAATGCATTGCACGATTAGTAATGAAAGCATCGATCTGGAATTAAAGCACAGTAACTGCTGAGACCATCCGTCCGAAAGTACGACACGGTAACAGTTCAGAACTGGTTAGCATCGTGGCTCTAGAAGCTGCTTTACAGACAATAAGTAACATTATACTGGTCATTTTAAAATCAATGTATTTTCTTAAGCTGCCCCCTCCTCCACCACCACTACCACCAAAATACAACCCCAGCCACCTGCCTCACTTTCACTTAACATATCCCGAGGACTGACTTTTTGTAGTTAGAAAACGCAGAGTTAATAAAGATTCTTCCAATTGACTTCAATATAACACGAAATGCATACCTACCTATGCACACTCAAAAACGATCTGTTTCCATAATATACAAGCAATTACATCAATTGCTATCAGGCAAGCGTATGGACCGTTAATAAGAACTTGTAACACGCACAAACTAGTCGAAATCACTAATTCACATGGCAGACTAAAACCAACTTTCCACCAACTACCAAACAACTTTTTTTTTAGAACCAAGTCGGTTGAAAATCGCTGCCCATGTGAACAGCACTAACAATCAGACTAGTTTTAAGCAACGACTCTCAGCCAACTTGCACATTCGGTATTGACCGGTCGTGCACGATGTTTTCCGGCTATAGCTAACTAGGTCCTGAGCGACTTAACTTCAAACCAAATAAAGTTGATTGAAAGTTGGTTCAAAGTCTGCCATGTGAACAGCACTTAACGAAATGTGTAATATCAGACGCACCTGGACTCGTTCCTCAGAAAGGCCCGTTTTGTGAGAGAGTTTGTCGCGGGTGTTGATGTCAGGGTAGTGTGTGATGATGAAGACCTCTTCCAGACACTTCAGCTGCTCTGCACTGAACGTTGTACGGAACCGCCGTTTCTTAGGAGCAGGATCGTTGGCTGCAACAGAAACTTCAGGATCACAAAACTTGACAGTTTTGGCGGCATCAGTAGCTTGGCACGATCAAAAATGTAACATTATTTGGCTGACACAATAAACTAAAATTTCAGAAACTTTACTATTCTTTTTTTTACAAATATGCACATTTCAGAATCAGAAACTTGATATTTTTTGCTCAGATACAAACTCAGCAGTTTCAGCTAAAAAGGATAGTGCAAAGTTGGAAATGGAGCGTTTTTATTGATGAAAGAAAGAAAGAAAGAAAGCCTGGAAGGAAGAAGAAACAAGGAAGCTGCAACAGAAAGGCAGTTTAATAACGGACTAACGGACAGATTGCCAGACAAACAGAAAAGAAGAAGAACAGGGCGACCGCAATATGAGAAATCCACCAATTACCAGATCTCAAAGACTGGTCAGGAGTCTCAGCAGCCACCCCTTCTCTGTCTTCCTCGTCCACTCCGCCACTAGAACCATTAGTGATCAGTTGACCACTGCTCACATCACAGGCGAATTCTCCTCCGGATGAAAGAGGAGGGGAAGGGTAAGTTGTGGAGTCATCACAGGAGAACGGGTGAGATGATTTCTCAGAGCTGTAGTGTGGATCATCTTCAGGGAATGGCTTCTGCTGAGATGACGACACGGGTGTTGTCACGTTTCGTGTTTTATCTGAAATTTCAAGAAAGGTCAAACTGTAACTTACCCAAAAGTAACTTTTCAATAGAATCACACATGTCTCACAAACAGTGAATGATGAACATTTCGGCTAGGTGTTGCAGGTGAAATAAGCTGAATATGCACCGGCAACAAATTTAATATCATATTCAAAACATCCCCCTCCCCGACTCCGACCACCCCCCCCCCCCCCCCATCCTCCCCCGCTAGGGCCTGCTATTATTCACGTGGTTCAACCGGGCCTTTCTGGTCACCTTGGTCACCGAAATGCTGTGTGTGTGTGTGTGTGTGTGTGTGTGTGTGTGTGTGTGTGTGTGTGTGTGTGCAAGAGAGATAGCGAGAGGGACACACACACACACACACACAAACACACACACATACACACTCACACACACGCAAGCACACACACACACACACACACACACGCACACACACACACACACACACACACACACACAGAGTCCACCAATCTGTCTGTCCATCTGTGTCTTTCAATTCAGCGCACCAGTACCGCAGATGCGTCAGTGTACTTTCAGTCCTGTATGAGTTACCCACAATCGATAATTCTGCACAAAAATGCAACTCCAGAACCTTTCAGTGACCCCCGCATTCGGTTCGAGGCCTTGAAATGGCGGAAGACAGACTTATGTGTTTAGACAGAGATTACCTGAGATCAGAAAAAATCCGTCCTCAAGTGGTTAAGCCTAGTCTAAGTAGCGTTCACAGACAAGAGGGAACGATGATAAAGATACTTGCCTTCCGGTGTAAACCATCGTGTAAATCACCATAGAGTTGTCAATGCATTTACATAGGACAAAAGCCATTTCAAGGCCTCGAATGTCCCATGTAAAAGCCTTGACAGATCTACGGTGGTTTACATGATGGCTTACACTGGAAAGCAAGTACCTTTAAAAGGGGCGCAGTCGTCAGAAAAGGGAGAAGGAAGATAAGTCTAATGCCGGTGTGTCAACTCAAAGTCTTCGGGGTCTTCCGAGAAGTTCAAACTTGAAACTGGTCAACAGGATAGGACTTAGCCCTGGCCCTGACTGCTTTGAAGAGGGTTCAGAAAGACAAAGTAATACGGCAGGATGTACGAAGGACTGTTTTGATGCTCGATGTGTGAGGCTTGCGACGAAGATTACAAGTTAAATATACGTGTAAAATAACATTGGCCGTTGTACTATTTTCTAGTGCTACAACTCATCAAGAAAGAAGAAATACTTACATGGACATTTAGTTTTCGTGCAGGAGAAGAAGAAGACTAAAGGACAAAAAATCCCCCCCCAACCCCCCAACCCCCAAAACCCTCTGCCCTCACCTATCCCTTTCCCAAAAATCGTTACAAAAACACGTGACTCGATCAGCTCATCAAATCGTAGCATTCCAAATGTTATGTATAAGTACAAGAATTTGGCCACACCTATATGTAAACTCAACAATACTTTACGACTCTAACACCAAGTTGACCAATGAAGCATACAGACTGACCAGTTGACCAGTGACTGGCGAGGTAATCTACACACGGAAATCCCAATCCCCTTTCACCTTCGCCTGCAACAATGAGCGGGGCTGTTATCACTAGATGGCGTACATCAAAAGAGGATCAGACCCCAGTTTATCTGCTGCTGTAGGCGCTAACTGCTGGTTAAATCAATCGCTGGCAGATAACACCGCCAATCGTTGCCACGGTTGCCACGTGTCCATGAAGTCCAACTAAAAACGTCAGTATAAAACACAGGGTTGGGCATTAATTTGTCGTATTTTCAAACTGCTGGAGCAAAATTTGCGACAAACTTGCAACAGCGAATAATTTTAAGACAAATTGTAACAGCGAATTTGAGACACACTTGCAACAGCAAATTTTAAGGCAAACAGGGGTTTGCAAGTTGCATAATTATGTGCAGTTACTCAACGCGGGTGAGATAAGGTCGACGAAAAGGACTTTTTCGCAAAAGTCCGCTGTCGCAGTTTGTCGCAACACTGATTCTCATTTTCAGTTTGCCTTAAAATTTGCTGTTGCAAGTTTGTCTCAAATTCGCTGTTGCAAGTTTGTCTCAAATTCGCTGTTGCAAGTTTGTCTCAAATTTGCTGTTGCACGTTTGTCTTGATGTTTTCCTAAATCGGACTAAGTGGGCACAATTATTTTTGCTTCAACATGTCTCAATTTTTTTCTGTCGCTCTTTTATTTTGTCTCGAAAGATAATCAAATAAATCTGATTTGGGCAATTATAATTTTCCACTTGTACTGCTTCCTTCTCTCCTCCTTTTTTTCCCTCCCTGTTCGCTATATTTTCAATACTAAGCATCAAGTATCACTTTCACCAACAAACCCAGCGTTGCACGTTCCTCGTGAGAGCTACCTAGGCCAGATTTAAGGACCCGACAAAGCCTCAGCAAATCAGAGAGGAAAAGATTTACAGTGTCCCCCAGATTCGGAGAGGTTGAAACTTTAAAGCCCCCTCTCGACAGCCCTGTACCGGACGTCGGTTTTTTGGTCGGGGTGGGAAACGGGTAATAGAGCGGAAGGGTGATTTAGTTATGTCTCTGATTTAGGGCTCTAATATTTGTGATAACAGGACCCTGAGCTTGAGTTGTCCAGGGAAGGGAGCTGGAGTGGACGTCAGAGAGAGAGAGAGAGAGAGAGAGAGAGAGAGAGAGAGAGAGAGAGAGAGAGAGAGAGAGAGAGAGAGAAGGAGAGAGAGAGAGAGAAAGAGAGAGAGAGAGAGAGAAAGAGAGAGAGAGAGAGAGAGAGAGAGAGAGAGAGAGAGAGAGAGAGAGAGAGAGAGAGAGAGAGAGCAAAGAGGGTAGAAGCTGAGATTTCTCAGCTTCTGCCCTCTTTGGAGAGAGTGAGAGAGAGAGAAAGAGAAAAAGAGAAAGGGAGAGAGAGAGAGACAGAGAGAGGGGAACAGAGAGACGAACAGAGAGAGAGAGGGGAACAGATACAGGAATTGAGAGAGAGAGAGAGAGAGAGAGAGAGAGAGAGAGAGAGAGAGAGACAGAGAGAGAGAGAGACAGAGAGAGAGAGGGAGACCCCGAGGGAGAGGGAGAGAGAGTGAGAGAGAGAGAAAGAGAGAGAGGGTGAAAGAAAGAGAGAGAGAGTGAAAGAAAGAGAGAGAGAGAGAGAGAGAGAGAGAGAGAGAGAGAGAGAGAGAGAGAGTGCAATCCTTAATTCTCAGTAAATGTGATGTATTTTATGTCTGTGATCGCCTGACACTGCATGGCAATTTTCCTTGTTTTTATAAAGACAGTAACATTTTGAGTCTTGAGCCTTGAGTCGTCTCTCTCTCTCTCTCTCTCTCTCTCTCTCTCTCTCTCTCTCTCTCTCTCTCTCTCTCTCTCTCTCTCTCTCTTTCTCTCTCTCGCTCTCTCTCTCTCTCTCTCTCTCTCTCTCTCTCTCTCTCTCTCTCTCTCTCTCTTCCCATTGATGGGACTCGCGCTATAGAAAAGTTATTTATTATTATTATTATTATTATTATTCACTCTCTTTCCATATCATACTCTCCCTTCTTCTTCAACACATTTTTGTCATTGTTTTTCTTTCGTTGATTTTCACTGTGTTTTTTATTGTTTGTTTTAATTTTTTTCCCTTACATTTGTGTCGTTCTTCTGTTTATTCTCTCTATTTCTTTTTTTGTACACTTGTTTGTTCAGTTGAATGCAAACTATACTTGTTTTTGTTATTTCAATAATAGTTATGATTAAAAAACAAGAATTTCGGCCAATGCAAGAACATGATTATATAATGACAAAATTAAATTGATTTTCTTCAATGTATTTTGTTTAATAAGTATTGGAATAAAAGTAAATGCATCTGGACGTAATATAAACTGATACCGTAAAGACATGATTTACTGACAATGCCATTTCTGCTTTTCTTATTCGATTCTGGAAAGCAGTATTATCAACAAGCAACAAGTTGAGAAAAACGTAACAAACTAAATGAATAAACTAATAAATAAATGATCAGATAGATAATGACTACTTAAATAAATAAATAAACGCATACATTCATAAATACATACATAATTAAATAAAAGATAAAAAAAATAACATAAATAAATAAATACATAAATAAATACATACATAAATAAATATATAAATAAATAAATGAATAAATAAATAAATGGCTTGCTGAATAAATATTTTGAAACAGTATAATACGAAATGATAATATCAACAACTACGTATAGTGTGTACTATAATGGATATTCAAGTAAATGATTACTTCAAGACCATTACCGATACTAATCAGTGAATTCACAGCAAGAAAAGGAAATAAGATTAATACAGATATTTTATGCTGATTGAACATGATGATAATAACGGGCACATTAATGAATAAGAACTTTAAAAAATATTGTATGTAATGCTTTCTTTCTTTCTTTATTTGGTGTTTAACGTCGTTTTCAACCACGAAGGTTATATCGCGACGGGTATGTAATGCATTTATTTAGTGTGATAAGCAAGTGTAGTGCGAGACATTCCTTCAATTCTGTATCTTCTGTTGCTTGTCTTCCATTTCCTTTCTTTTTTCCATTGTTAGTTGCTTGTGAGTTTGTTTGGTTGTTTGTTCTTTTGTCTGTCTATTTTAGAACAATTCTTCTTCTTCTTCTTCTTCTTCTTCTTCTTCTTCTTCTTCTTCTTCTTCTTCTTCTTCTTCTTCTTCTTCTGCGTTCGTGGGCTGAAACTCCCACGTACACTCGTGTTTTTTGCACGAGTGGAATTTTACGTGTATGACCGTTTTTTACCCCGCCATTTAGGCAGCCATACGCCGTTTTCGGAGGAAGCATGCTGGGTATTTTCGTGTTTCTATAACCCACCGAACTCTGACTTGGATTACAGGATCTTTTTCGTGCGCTTGCGTGTACACACGGGGGTGTTCGGACACCGAGGAGAGTCTGCACACAAAGTTGACTCTGAGAAATAAATCTCTCGCCGAACGTGGGGACGAACTCACGCTGACAGCGGCCAACTAAATACAAATCCAGCGCGCTACCGACTGAGCTACATCCCCGCCCGAACAATTCAATAACACACTACACATCTTTGCAAACTAAGAATGCAGAAAGCACATAATCGCTATTGTTGCATCAGTTACAGATGAAGATGACACAAGCAAAATAATATAAGATATTAAATTAGAATTTTTAGCTGTTTAAAATTACTTGTGATTATTTCTTCATCTTTATTTCTTTGTGTCGTTGTGTGTAAGCTTTAGCTAGGCCCTCACCGGGGGGGGGGGGGGGGGGGGGGCGGGGGGGGGAGGGGGAGGGGGGGTGTTCCGACTTCTTACACACGTTCTATAATGATGCCTCTTTGTTTGGTCCTTTCCGTTTGGCCGAATGTTAGAAAAAGAATGAACATGACAAAAATGTTATCAAGTAATATTATATGATAATAAGAAAATTAAAAGTGTAACTTCAATAAAATTGTGTTTTTTAATCTATATAATATCAAAAAGGATGGTATGTGAAAAAAAAAGGCATGTACAGAAAAATGCATTGCAAAAAGTCGTCGCATGCACGACGCCAAATATTGTTTTATAATTGCAGCCGGATTTAAAAGTCAACACTCGGCGCTCTTTCTTTTTGGTAGCAACTCTTGAAGCGGGTTATTTGTGAATTTTTTGTTTGTTTGCTTAACCGACCACGAAGGGCCATATCAGGGCGGTGCTGCTTTGACATATAACGTGCGCCACACACAAGACAGAAGTCGCAGCACAGGCTTCATGTCTCACCCAGTCACATTATTCTGACACCGGACCAACCAGTCCTAGCACTAACCCCATAATGCCAGACGCCAGGCGGAGCAGCCACTTGATTGCCAATTTTAAAGTCTTAGGTATGACCCGGCCGGGGTTCGAACCCACGACCTCCCGATCACGGGGCGGACGCCTTACCACTAGGCCAACCGTTCCGGTATACAGTTCATTTAAAGCCAGGCTGCTTTCTGTGCTGAGTAACTGACACCTGGCGAAAGATTTCAGCAAAAAAGGGAGATAAAAACAAAAAGTATGTTTCAGGCATTCATTCTGTAATAAAAGTACTGTTCGAAAGAAACACACGATGTCAATCGCCATTATGCTTGTCAGCCTGTCCTTTCTTGTGTCCGGTTTAGTCAAGAAAGATTTGGTTAAAATAAAGTGACATTTCTAGTAGCATACCTGTTTCAGCATCTGAAGAAGTCCCTTCCACGTCGATGCTCACGTCAACGTTGTCCTCTGACGGCGTGATGACGTCGTCATCATGATCGTGATCCTCCTCCACAGGACAAGACAGCTTGCTGTCAGCATCACTCGCAAAATCCAGTCCATCGCGGTCTGAAGATTCCTCTTGATGCGATTCAATTCTCCCTTTCTTCGACGAAGATTCGTCACAGTCGTTAACACTCAGTAGCAGCTCTGCACCAGACGACAGTTTAGGATCAGTTTTACCCTCTTCCGGGTTGGAAGTGTTCTTCTCTCCCTTTATTTCGCTCTCCGGTCGTGGAGGAAGCTCTGCGAAATGAAAGTTGCTGTGCCGCTGTGGTTCTTGTTCTTGCTGTCGGAGGTAGTGTTGGTGCATGAGGAACTGTTTTTGATACTGAAACTGCAGCTGAGATTGGTAGAGCTGCCAGCAAGGATCTGGGTAGGGTGAAGGCGGCGAGGAGACGGAACGATGGCTGAGAATGTTGTCAATGGAATACTTGAAGCTTTTACTGCCTGCTGCGGTGCTGTTTCTGTTGTTTCCGCTTGGTTTGGGGATTGTCAAGTCCATTTTGAACAAAACCTTGTCACTACTTTCTACTTTTTTTTCCAGCTGGCGGTTTAATGCTTGCTTTCCTTAACTTTTTTGGTCTTATTGGATCACAAACTCTGTTCAATAGTGCTTATTTCAAGTCTTTTTTTAACACATGCATGAGAGAAAAAAAATCATGAACGGAAAGTCAGTAATTTTCACGTGTATTTATTTGTCTATCACGATGCAATCAACCACTGTAATTCAGAAGGATGTCTTCTCTTTTCTTTCTTTTTTTTACAACCAGCAGCACTCAGAAACAATTTCACCAAACAGCCGGCTTTTCTAAAATAAAAAAGAAAAGCCGCGTAATCACAACTTTCTCGGTAATGAAAAAGGAATAACAAATTTGTACATAAGACAATTCGAGAGATGTTTCTTAATGAGTTAAAAGTGTCCCACAGCTGATAATCACTGCATGCACATCAGCTCCAACTAATTCCATTTCACACAGAAGATCAGTGTCGCTATTTAGACGAGGATTTGCCTTGAATCTCGCTGCAGAGGATTTGACAAAGACTTAAAAGCGTCGGACGTGTGTACAAACACGCCTGTCTCTTTTCCTCCCGTCCCTAACTCCTCCCACCCCGTCAATCTACCCGCTCCTGTCGCCTGCACCCCGTGAAACGATCGGGTACTAATCTCTCAACAATGTTTACCTCCGATAAAGCCACTGCGCCGTAAAGCACGCGCTGATTAGAAATGCTGCCCTGCCATTGGTCGAGCGTCGCTGTCGGCCCCGCCCCCAAAGACTTCAAAGAAGGGCACGAGGAAAGTTGCGGGACTAATTGTTAATTAATCACAGGAGGCGGTGTAATTATAATGTGAGCTACGGTCCCCACCCCGTAGTTATGAAAGCAAACAGCGGGGGATAAGGGAGGCAACTTCAGTCAACAGTCTGCTGCTGACGTCCAGCGGAAGTGTGGACTGTCTTGGTAAGGGGAGGATTGTGGGTAGTAGTACTGAAACAAGTTAATCCCCTGATTGTAATAATGGCAGGAGGGGGGGGGGGGGGGAGTTTTCTTTTATTTCATTAACGAGGTAAAGCAATATTTGATTGGTCTGTAGGCTACCACAAGCGAATGACAACTACAAGTTTAATCCACTTCTGTCTGTACTCTATATCAGTTCTGGAGACAACAGAACAATAGAACTGGTGAAAATAAGGAGATATCGTGTGATTGTACTTTTCACACTGACGTTTTTCCACTGGTTGACATAATAACTTTTTAATATTGGTATTGCTGGAGTAGATTTATACAGAATTTGAAATATACATGCAGTTTCAAATGTAAAAAACCCACCCTAAGTAACGGTTCAAAGTTAGTGATTTTCCAATACCGGCAAAACTCCTTTCTAAACGCGGAATGTCTTCGTTGCATCATGTAAAAAAATTTTGTTTTAATTCAAACACCTTAAATCTGAAAACACTTCAACCGTTACTGCATGACCATTGGAGTCATTGCATACCAGTGTACTGGTGTTTATGCCAAAATGTACTCCCACTAGCGGACATTTTGCAGATTGGTACCGGTGTTTATGCCAAAACGTACTCCCACTAGCGGACATTTTGCAGATTGGTACCGGTGTTTATGCCAAAATAAGTACTCCCATTAGCGGACATTTTGCAGACTGGTACCAGTGTTTATGCCAAAATAAGTACTCACACTAGCGGACATTTTGCAGACTGGTACCGGTGTTTATGCCACAATAAGTACTCACACTAGCGGACATTTTGCAGACTGGTACCGGTGTTTATGCCAAAATAAATACTCACACTAGCGGACATTTTGCAGACTGGCACCGGTATTTATGCCAAAATAAGTACTCACACTAGCGGACATTTTGCAGACTGGTACCGGTATTTATGCCAAAATAAATACTCACACTAGCGGACATTTTGCAGATTGACATAGGTGTCAGTTCCAAAATCAATTCAGCAACAACAGCAAAAGGTAAACTCACTCTGCACAGAAAGTAATTAGAGCGTAGGTTTCTTGGTATCTTTCCAAGTGGAAAAATGCTCTTGTTCCCTGGTTGCAGGTAAAGACTTAGTCTGCACGGAGCTATGGTGACCCACAATATATATGGTCCACATGGGGACCAAGGCATCTCAGCAGACACTTTAGAAACAGAAGAATTGGTAAGATTTGTATTTGTCCAAATAAAAGATTTTTGTATTTTTCAATATGAATTGTGGCGTGAGTCTGGAGAATACCATCGCTTCTTGTCAGAAGCCTCAAAGCGATGAAATGCAAAGACAGATCAAAAGAAAGAAGAAACAAAATGTTTTGTAGGCCTCTGACGTCACATGGCTCAAAGAAGGGAAATCCAATCTCCAATCGATACATAATATTACACGAAAGACAAAGCAATGATGAAAGAAAGAAGAAAACAGCGTTAACGAAAAACAACTAAAGAACGAACACACACACACACACACACACACACACACACACACACACACACACACACACACACACACACACACACACACAAATAGAAACCGCCATTTTTGCGACTGCATATTAAATCAAATGTTCGGGTTTTCCGTACTTGTGCCCCGCCGTCAAAAAGTCAAGTTTATTCCCAAAGGACGCTTGAGGTGAGCGAAACAAGGCCTCTTGTAAGCAGTTTCATTCGAGGTTCAAGCTGCCATCATCGTTCCAACAGCCATTTTATAACCATCTAGACATAGCTCGTGTCACAGTTCAAGACAGAGAAGCATTCAGTTATAATCCAACAATCTTAAGAGTCGATTGTTTGGCTCAGATCATTCGTAACAAAACAACACTCTGAATGTGAAGGCTATGGAAAAATAGTCTTTTTTAGATTTTCTCTCTCCGTGCCGATGAACTCTCCTTTAAATAGACGATATTCGGAAATGACTGTCAGGATTTTCAAGCGGTGTGGCAGAGTTTAGCGCCCGAGAATCACTGTGAGTTGAAAGTGTATAATGCTGACTGCGGCTTTTACTTGCGATCGCGATAATAACTAACTCTGATGCATGTGTATGTTGTGCAGTGTGCGCTTTGTTTATATATGACACCCTTTTCTTACGAAATAACGCACATCGGAGCCACGATTCGCTGCCGATTGCTTGCAGTGGTCGCTGAAACATGTGTGTTTTTCAAAACTCACGGGACCTCTAGCCAAACTTACGTGATCCCAACCTGAACACGTTGTCAGCGAACACAGCAGGCCATCGATCATTGCCGCAACGACAATCCAAGGAAGCAACATTTCTAATCGTCATTATGTTCTATGTTTGAATTATGTGGACGGGCACAATGGCCTCGTGGATCAGACGCCGGTGTAACACGAGAAAACTACTCCCACGAGATTTTTACTCCGGAGTAAACATTTCGTACGAAAAACTTACTCCCTTTACGAAAAAAGCACTCCCCCATTGCACGAGAAAATGACTCTCGAAGACAGGTGAGTTCCGAGTAAACATTTCGTACAAAAATGTTACTCCCCTGACGAATAAATAACGAATAAATGACTTCACCCCAACACGAGCAATTTAACTTCCCATGCCAGGTGTACGAAATGTTTACTCCCTTGTCCCCTGTTAGTCTTGATGGTGGAAGGGGTGGAAGGAGGGTAGCGCGACACTCGTGTGTGCGAGATCATTTATTGGCATTATCCCTTCGCCCGCATCCCATTTTTGCGTACGAGATTTTTACTGGAAGTAAAATAAATGGGGAGTACAAATTTCGTGGAGGGAGTAATTTTTTCGTGCCTTGGGGAGTTCTTTTCTCGTACAAAAAGTGTACTCGGAGTAAGAATTTCGTACGAAATATTTACTCCGGAGTACATTTTTCGTGGAGTAAAAGTTTCGTGTTACACCGGCCTCCCATGCGGAAGGTTAAGTGTTCGAATCCCTGTCGTGCCTGGTGGATTAAGGGGGGATATATTTCCCAGGTTCCAGGTCAACTTATAATTATGTGCAGACCTGCTGGTGCCTTATCCCCCAAGCAAGCATAAGACCAAGTGCGCACGGAATCCTGTAATCCATGTCAGAGTTCGGTGGATTATAGAAACACGAAAATACCGGCCAAGCAGGCATCCCCCCGAAATCGGCGTATGGCTGCCTAAATGGCGGGGTAAAAACGGGCATGCACGAAAAAATAAAAGCACTCTTGCAAAAACACGAGTTTACGTGCGAGTTTCAGCCCATGAACGCAGAAGAAGAAGAAGAACTGAGATGAATAATTACTTGATGTCAGCAACATTTTCAAGAATAACAATTTGACTGCCCATTCATTTGCAAAAATGAACTTTTGCAAAAGAATTCAAAAATTGCTTTTGAAATAGAATGGCATGCGTGCATGATTGTCTTCATGACTGCCATAATATTCTTTACTAAGTCGGCTGTACTGTGGATAGTTTTACTCCCTGTTTTTGTGGGTTTTTTCCCATCACTTTGTGCCATTTTTGTTGTAGAAACATATCTGCGATCCCATAAAACCCTAACAGTAACACACAGAAAAAATGGAAGCCACAGACAGGAAAAAGGGGTAGGGTGTTGTCCCAAGTTTTGTGCGAACAAAAATTTAATGCTGGGAATTTCCAGCGGCGTAAACATAAACAGCTTTTGAAGGAGTTATTGAGAGGTTTTGTCAAGTGTGTGTTCTCCCCCAATTTTGCTGAGAAGAATCATAATGCCTCAAGTGCAAAACACTTATTGTTGTGAAAACCTCCTTTAGGCGTTTGCGGTGACATCATAAACGCAATAGCAAAGAAAGAAGAAAAAAAAGAAAAAAAGACGTTATACATCTGTTAATTACTCTGTGGTACCCTTTCAGGCAAACACTAAGGCAATCTAAGGATATCCACTAAATTACAAGTCAATTAAATGTCTGAAATTATTAAGTTTTAGTGGTTTTAGTTTTCTTGAGGCAAAGAAGTCTCTCCGCATGAGCTTTTTGGTTTTTCTACAAAAGTGGACGTCAACAAATTTGTTCTTCAAGTTTCAAGACTTGTTGACACAGTTTTGGTATTCAATTTAAAATGTAGTGTTTAAAAGAACGTTCAGACGAAGCACACTACGACCGAAGCCAAGTCTACATGTCTATTTGTATTTGTTGTGTCAGGTTCTTGTTCGTTGACTTGTAAGAAGTGGGTGTATGAACACAAGAATGTATGAATGACAAAGAACAAATGTTTATTTTTGAATGTTTTATGTATGTTTTATTACGGACACAAAAGCTCAGCAATGCAATTTCTCTTTTAGAGATTAATAAAGTTATTGTATTGTATTGTATTGTATTGAATCTGCGCACTTTCTTCAGGCCAGGCCCGAAACAGGTGAGAAGTCAAGAGTCAGTCAGGACCACGTGCTAGCGCAGGTGGCCACTTCTCCAAGATTTTTAGACCACCATAAAACTCTTCAGCTGACAGTTTTCGTAAAGGAGGAGACCCTCACACTTGCACCAAGCGAATGGTCACACTGAACACGCAAGCTTGATCAGTTTCAGTGTTTATAATGGTTAACCCTGCACTGGCTCTTCTGTTATTTCCGAATTTCGAAGAAAAATGAAAAGTTGCAGGGACGCTGCTGGGATTTTTCAGTATTGTTTAAGGGGGCAAATTTACATAAATGGTCCCCAAGGTATCGGACATTTTTCGAAGTTTTAAATCAGCATCAACGTTCTCTATATATGTGAAAAAGTTTTACAGCAAAATGACGATACAGTTTTGGGCGATCTGAGACCAGCTTGAAGGCACAGTCCTTCTCGTGGAAATCGGTTTGACTCATCGTCCAAATCTGTCGTTGCATTTCGGTGGGATCAGACCATCCTTCACTTGGACACATACCAAAAACGAACACCCTGACTGCTTTCTGTGTTGAGTACTTTTTGTTATCCTACATACGTGAGAGAGACACCCGTGAGATAATAATCGTTCAAATCACACGTGTGTATATCATGTAAATGAGGTCATGTCAAGCAAGTCTGGCAGGGACCTGTTTTTCCACTGCTTATGATGCCAAAGTCACCGAGACAAACGTCATTATAGAAACAAAAATTGCGCTCGCTAATTACCCTCGATGAATCTTTAGAACTAACACGTCACGCCACACTTTCAGAGTGACGTTTCTTTGCTTTGACGTAATAGATTGCACGAGGCTTTAGAAGAGATCGAGCTTCCAAAACAAGCGTCTTCAATTTAGCTGCCTCGTCTGCAAGACATTTTCAGTAAAATACACGTAAGTACAGTATGTAGGATAAACAGAATACTACATGGCTTGCTGTGTCGTACAAGATTTACACTCGTTGCTTTTTCAAATAGTGAACAGCTCGCTTTCGCTCGCAGTTCAATATTTAAAAAAACCAACTCGTGTAAATCTGGGGTACGACACAGCAAGCCATGTAGTATTCTCTTTTTAATGAATTAATTTTACAAAAAAGCCACCTGTGTCCGTTCAGATCTAATTCATCGTAACATTCTCCCTCAGCACACAAAGCACTCAGACTGTGGATTGTTGGTACGTGTCCAAGTGGAGGGATGGTCTTATCCCGTGTAAAAGCCTGAGCAGATCTGAGATGACGAGTCGAATTGCTCACACGAGAATTAAGGACTGTGCCTTGAAGTGTTTCCCCAACTGCCGACGCAAAACGACATCCCTGAAAATCAGTGTGAATGTTGCGGAGCCTAGCGCGTGAGAATGGAGTTCATAAGATATAAGTAATGGCCGAGATATACAACACAGAAAAATTGAATCCAACGCTACAATAGCACGTTAGCTTGCGAACCAGCACAAATAACGAAAAAGTAACGATTTTCGTCGGAAGGCTTGGACAAAACTCAGCATCTTCGCCGCAGTGTTTCCTCTCCTCTTTTTCCGGAACCTCAGTCGCTAAACATGCTGAATTATAATTAGTGTCAGTTGAATAGCTTTTGTAAAGTGCTGTTCACTTGGTCGATTCTGTAACCAATTTTTGGCAGACTTTTGAACAATTCTATCAGTTCAAAAATCGCTGCAAAAAGTGGCTGCTGTGTGAATAGTTTAGATATCCCGCCGATTTTCAGGCGGCTGTCTCCCGTCTAGGGCCAGCATGCACACAAAAAAGAAGAAAGAAAAATTTAAAAAAAACTTGAAGAGGCGAGCCAACGGAAGAGCACGCATATAGTCAGCTAAATACAGCCTCTAATCAAAGAGTGCGACATACACAAATCGAAAATCGGCTAAAAAGTTGAACAGTCTCAACTTAGGGTTTTGAGTCGGCTCAGTCGATTGAAAACTGGGCGTGTTTGAACATCTCGTCGATTCTACCGCGGCAACCAAGTTCTGAGCGACTTCTCGCTAAAAGGTCGGTTAAAAATCGTCCATTCAGAACGTGCTGACTTAGCGTCAGTCCTTTTGCTCCTGGGAAAGTCTTCGGCCAAGTCAAGAACGGGTAACCCAAAAGGCGCAATCTGTGAACAGGAGTGCTTGTGAAGATAATTGACACCTATTGTTTGCCGACAGTAGGGTGAAGGACTACAGATTTGTGGACCCCTCTTGGCCGCACGTTCGACACACAAGGGTGTTAGAGATAATAAAATGGCGACGCACAACACCAACAAGGACATTGAACAGAAATGGAAATCTCGGGATACTCATGTCATTTTCTTGAAATATACACTGTAAGTCAACGACGAGCAAGATGAGTGCATTATGTTGAAAGGTCACTAATGCACTAACTTTTCTTTATGGTGAAGTCACACGTTATTACTGTTGTTCCGCGGGATAATTTTATTCTATCTAAAAATAACCTCTTGCACACCTGTGTTATGTTACATTAACTTGTATTGCCCTCCTTCTGCTGTATTATACGTAGGGTGATATATAGTAAAGGGTAATACAGTTTTATGTAACACGGTTATTGGGCTGTTACTAAATATCATCGAAATTTACTCAGACTTTTCTCACAGCAGTAGCCCCTACACCGTGCCCACCCACCCGAACCCCAACCAACCCTTATTGTTGCTGATATTGCTTCCCCTCCGGTAAGGCAATTTCAAGAAACCAAACAAATATACTCGCATCCTGGCAAAGTAGCAAAGTACGTATGACGCAAAATGCATTTTGGACACCCGAAGACATCTACATGTACTAATGTAGAAGGTGTGCCCCAAAATGGGATGTGTGGGAGTCCAAAAGTGTGGGTGTCCAAAATGGAAGCAAATGGAAGTGTGGGTGTCCAAAATGGAAGCAAATGGAAGTGTGTGTGTCCAAAATGGAAGCAAAGGGAAGTGTGGGTGTCCAAAATGGAAGCAAATGGAAGTGTGGGTGTCCAAAATGGAAGCAAATGGAAGTGTGGGTGTCCAAAATGGAAGCAAATGGAAGTGTGGATGTCCAAAATGGAAGCAAATGGAAGTGTGGAGGTCCAAAATGGAAGCAAATGTAAGTGTGGGTGTCCAAAATGGAAGTGTGGATGTCCAAAATGGAAGCAAATGGAAGTGTGGATGTCCAAAATAGAAGTGTGGAGCTCCAAAATGGAAGCAAATGTAAGTGTGGGTGTCCAAAATGGAAGCAAATGGAAGTGTGGGTGTCTAAAATGGAAGCAAATGGAAGTGTGGGTGTCCAAAATGGAAGTGTGGGTGTCCAAAATGGAAGCAAAGGAAAGTGTGGGTGTCCAAAATGGAAGCAAAGGAAAGTGTGGGTGTCCAAAATGGAAGCAAAGGGAAGTGTGGGTGTCCAAAATGGAAGCAAATGGAAGTGTGGGTGTCCAAAATGGAAGCAAATGGAAGTGTGGGTGTCCAAAATGGAAGCAAAGGGAAGTGTGGGTGTCCAAAATGGAAGCAAATGGAAGTGTGGGAGTCCAAAATGGAACTGGCAAATGGAAGTGTGGGAGTCCAAAATGGAAGCAAATGGAAGTGTGGGTGTCCAAAATGGAAGCAAAGGGAAGTGTGGGAGTCCAAAATGGAAGCAAAGGGAAGTGTGGGAGTCCAAAATGGAAGCAAATGGAAGTGTGGGAGTCCTTCTTCTTCTTCTTGGCGTTCGCAGAGAATGTGGGAGTCCAAAATGGAAGCAAATGGAAGTGTGGGAGTCCAAAATGGAAGCAAATGGAAGTGTGGGAGTCCAAAATGGAAGCAAATGGAAGTGTGTGTGTCCAAAATGGAAGCAAAGGGAAGTGTGGGTGTCCAAAATGGAAGCAAAAGAAGCAGGTATGTAACTGAACCCCGGTTCACTTAAAATGGTTTGCTGAACCATAAAAAGAACAAAATGAAAGAACACAACAACATTTTAAAACTTCCCATAAGAACCTCGTATTACGAAGTCTTTCGAGCAATGACAACGACAAACAAAAAGCTAATCTTTTGGACAAGTGTTTTGAATCTAGGTCTTGATATCTACCCTCCTTCTCTCCCTTCTTTAGTTCGGTCTGAAGAGTCACTTATTGTCAGTTGCTAGGTTATATATTGCTACAATTTACGATATGGCAAAACAATACCTTTTTGTCACCTAGATATACGGAGTGCTATAAAATGTTCGCTCTGCGCATTCAATGTTTAAGCACCCACATTTTTGCAGAAGTGAAGGGTGTACTTCACAACTGGAGTGTAGATTTACACTCAATTGTCTTGTTTCATAGCTCCCGATTTAACTGTAATAACCGGGTATTTATATTGTCTGGAGTGGATCATGTACGGTCAATTACGAACGAGACAATACTTGTGCGTCTATTACACTTTGTGGACGACTGGAGAGAAGATTCACTTATGACCGATAAAAGTAGGTTCTACCTACTGGAAGGATAGTTGCAACGATCAACGTGATCTTGTTTGTTTGATGGCTGGTTTTCTACATTACTGCTCCTATGATTGCATCTTCAACACAAATGTATGCAGCAATCATCGCGTTTTTCTTACTCGTCTTATTTCAAGGAATCTTATGAGGTAAAACTTTGCTTGTCTTCTTGCGCGCTTGCTTGCACGATGCGACTCCATTATAATGCTGTCTGTTTGTCTGTCTGTCTGTCTGTCTGTGTCTGTGTCTGTCTCTCTCTCTCTCTCTCTCTCTCTCTCTCTCTCTCTCTCTCTCTCTCTCTCTCTCTCTCTCTCTCTCTCTCTCTCTCTCTCTCTCTTTTTTTTGATTTGATTTGTATAAATCTAGTTTATCCTACTGGGGATCGCTTGTGTGGAATTTACTTCCAATGTACTGTAAAACATGTCAAACCCTTTCGTCTTTAAAAAAAAATGTTCGAAAATATCTTTGTCAAAAATAATTCTCTCCCTACACTTTAAAATCATAACTGTTACTGCATCACATCTTAATCATCATTTTATTAATCCATGAACCACGTTATTATAGCTAGTGTTTTTGTTAGTTTTAACCTGATTACAAATTCTTAGTTAATTAGTTATTCGTTTGGCTGTTTAAAACATGTTATATAAATAGCCTATATAATTGTAATGTATACTGTCATGTATGTCTAAAAGGGACAGGTTGGAAGATTAGGCATTGCCTAAAACCTTTATCCCTTTGTATTACAGTTCCTTTAAACAGTATTTTATTCGTAAACAGACACATGATAATATAACAACATCATTAAGAAGGAGCACAACAAGTTTAAAACTTATAAGTGCTCACATAAACATTCCTGAAATTTCATCGCGGATTATGATCAATGCGACACATTTTTGAAAAAAGAGATGAGACAACAAAAAATATATATAAAATTTTTTTTTTTTTTTTAATTAAAAAAAAGGAAAAAAAAGAAAAGGAGAAAAACAGCAGTTTTGAATCTGAATCTGAATCTGAATCTCTCTGTCTCTCTCTCTGTCTCTCTCTCTCTCTCTCTCTCTCTCTCTCTCTCTCTCTCTCTCTCTCTGTCTCTCTCTCTCTCTCTCTCTCGGCTCTCTCTCTCTCTCTCTCTCTCTCTCTCTCTCTCTCTCTCTCTCTCTCTCGCTCTCTCTCTCTCGTATAGACACACACAGAGACACACATAAAGAATACACACAGAGACGCACACTCAAACTCTAATTGACTCGCGCGCACGCATACTCTTTTTCTGTCTGTCTGTCTGTCTGTCGGTCTGTGTCGTGCCCTCACACTCTATTATCCTCTACACTATCTCTCTCGTTCTGAGCACCGCCCCCCGCCCCCTTCACACACCCTTCCGCTTTTAAGGTTAGCCAGGACGGTGTCAATAATATCATGATTGAGAAATTCGTCCGGAGATCAAGAAATCTCATTTAAAATCTCCACACAGCGGAGACACCTTTCCAGTACCAGTCTGCGACCTAAAAGGCAAACAGAAAGCGAGTATGAGGTTGGCCATAAAAGTGTCATCTCTCGCGTCCGCGTCCCCGTCCCCGGCACAAGTGTTACCTACACAGCCCAATAACCTCTCGATATATTTCATATTACCCCTATTACCTATCTGTATATTTCATATCGCCCTTATTACCTATCCCCTAGCGCCAATTAAGCCGATAAAAGTCCAGCGCGACTGACGTATATGCTGCTTCCAGAGTTGACATAAACATGATTTGGGGCTGTATTTACCGAGGTAAGTAATTTACCACTCTTCGCTTGTTAAAGCTCGCCTCTGCTGTTTGATAGCGGGACTCGTCGTCTGGTAATGGCAATCGGGGTATATAGCTACCCCGCCGAAGTCGTGAAACTACTGGCTCTTCCTCTCTACCCGGGTGGCCACTTGATGGTACGAGTAGCTAATACCCCGGGTTGTAATTTAATGAGAACAATCAGAAGATGCAAATAAAATACGGCGTGATTGTCAAGTAGCGAAACAATGTGGGTAGAACATGCTGGTGACTGATTTGTGCTCTCTCCTTCTTGCTTACACAAAACTCCTTTAGTTTTGTCATGTCTCTCTCTCTCTCTCTCTCTCTCTCTCTCTCTCTCTCTCTCTCTCTCTCTCTCTCTCTCTCTCTGTTTGTATACGTGTATGTCTGACTGTCTGTCTCTCTCTCTCTCTGTGTTTGTATGTCTGTCTGTCTCTTTCTTTCTGTCTCTGCTTCTCTATTTTGTTTCTGTCTCTCTGTCTCTGTTTTGTCTCTGTATCTGCCTCTCTCTTTCACTATATTTGTCCGTTTGTCGTTTGTCTGTCTGAATGTTTGTCTATATTTGTCTGTTTGTCAATTTCTTTCTCTGTCTCTTTGTATTTGTATGTCTGCTTGTATGTCTGTCTCTCTCTGTCTCCCTGTCTCTGTCTCTGTCCCTGTCTCTGTTTCTGTCTGTCTCTGTCTCTGTCTCTGTCTCTCTCTCTCTCTCTCTCTCTTCCCTTTCTCTCTCTCTAGCTCTACTTATCTAAACCAGAGGGGGTAAGGGGTAGGGTGGGTGATGATGGCGGCGGATGATCATTGGGTAGGTGATTGGGGGATCATTGTGTGCCACAGTTTGTTAGTGTCCGTCCTGAATCCGACCGTCCGTCCATCCACGACTGTGAAGACAGTACTGAAATAATCAAAAGAAGACTGCATTTATAGACAGAGAAAATTCTTGGTGACATAATTCATGCGTTGAAGACCAGTGTCAAAGAGTGTAGACCTTTTCCTGACGGCTTTATCCACAAGACTGCCAGTTTCATCTGAACAACTGAAGCCGTTTGGCTCAAACATTTTACACATTTATTGATCTTTTTGTGAATAAATCAGTCATTTACTGAATTTGGTTGTTGTTCGTTTCTTTGTTTGTTTTAGGGGGTATGTGGGATAGACAATTTCATTTCGTGGGAATTGAGGCGGAGCGGGGAGGGGGAGTCGTTTTAGCTTAGTGGGGGGGGGGGGGGGGGGGGGCAAAGGAGTGTCTTCTGTAGTATCTATTTCAAAGACAGTTGCATTGGCTGTACCAGCTCCCCTGTATATCCGTCTGAAGACAATATATTTTGGGAGGTTTGAAGAACTTTATAAATCACTTGGACTCGAAACGGTGTGAGACGCGCTTGTCCATAAATTTCTGAGATCTGTTCAAACAACGAATGGAGTCCCTCTTTCGGCGGGGTTTGACACACTCGACCAAAAAATCCTTTGAGATTATTCGGAAAAATAGAATGTACGGGGTAAAGCTAACGCCGTCTTTAAATTGGTTAAATGTTTATCGTCACAAACCCTCTCTCCTTTAATCGTGATTTACTTTGACACTTATGTCCTTAATTCCGACTTTCATCTTCAAAGGCATAACAGGGTCACACGGGACAAAGTTTTCCATGCACAATAGCGGCACGGAAAGTCAATTCAAAGATCGCTTGAATTCTTTACGATGTTTGAATGTTCCCCTATCGAGTACGCTGGGTAGATCCATCATCTGTCAGTGCTTGCTTGCAAAGACAAGAGAAAGATGTGTGTGTGTGTGTGTGTGTGTGTGTGTGTGTGTATGTGTGTGTTTGTGTGTGTGCGTGCGTGCGCACGTGCGTGTGTGTGTGTGTGCGTGCGTGCGCACGTGCGTATGTCGGCATGCGTGTGTGTGTGTTCTTTTTTGTGTGCTTTAAAACAAAAATAAAAATATTATTAGCTTTTCTATTAAAATGTTGCTGAAGCGTCGACTCGCCGTCCAGAACCGAAGTTAGGCAATTTTGAGGAAGAGAAGAAACAATATCTCACAATACTATCAGACACCATGAGCACTGGAGCCATTAGGTCCCGTTGTGACGCCGTCATCTTGGCCGCGCCGTCATATTACGATTCTCGGCCTCGTTGATCTTGTATAAACTCCACACTGAACAAAAAAAAAACACCCTTCGATAGTACTGATGAGCGACCTTGGGCCAAATTTGTCCTACCTATTTTTTTGTATTTAACTTAAAAATTTGATTCATCCTAAAATGTTTCCCTTTTCATTCAAGGGACGTAACCACTCGGTACACGTTTTCGAAAAAATCGAATTTTTGGGTGAAATCTATTAAATTTCACCACCAATTTTCTTCACATGCAAGAAACTGATATGCTTTTTGTCCTGATATAATTCCACTTCATTAATTTTACCAGGAAACAACATTTCAGTCTCGAGTATAAATCGAGGGCCGGGTAATATGACGGCAGGGCCAAGATGACGGCGTCACACCGTCATGTCTAACTCCATCCCCACCCCCTTAATCCACACTGGGCCCATCACCACTGCCTCGTACCCGCTACCCTCCCCCTCCCCCTCTTTTATCCTGATGGAAGGCTCATCACTGGAAATTTTACTAAAAGCGACAAAATCGTATGGAGACTTGAAGAGAGAGAGGGTTAGATAGAAAGAGAGAGAGAGACAGAGAGAGACAGAGAGAGACAGAGAGAGAGAGAGAGAGAAAGAGAGACAGAGACAGAGATAGAGAGAGAGAGAGACAGAGAGACAGAGAGAGAGAGAGAGAGAGAGAGAGAGAGGGGAGGGGGATGCAGAGGGAGATAGATTAAATATGATAACAAGGTTTTTTTCTGAGAATAATTCACAACAAAAGATTACAATTAAGACGTATAACAGCTTTTCTATCTCAAGTGTTGACATTGTCCAACAAAATTCAATACCAATTTTATCACAGAAATTGCCGCCAACCATTAAACCACGTGCGTGATTGAAGCGCCGGGACGAGCGGCACTGGATTGTTTGCTCAGATCATATCCCTGGTGAGGAACGCCAGGCAAACTGGAACAAGGGCGAGAACCCGTGGGAGAGAAGTTCACTGATTAGTCTAGATCGTCTATGCGATGTTTATGCGCCTGTCAAAACGTGTCCTATCACTGATCTCTCGGTCGAAGAGTGCCCCTGATTTAGAGAGGTGAAAATTGCTGGACTGGCCGGTCATTTCCTCACGCTTAGACAACAGGTAAGAATCTCAAACGCATGCGCAACCACTAAAGATACCTTAATTCCTTCCAGCGTAATATAAATCATCATGCACATAACCACATAATTATCTAACAGCGTACTACAAACAATCATGTTCCAAATAGGTCCAAGCTACCCGTCAGAGGACGCTAAACCCCCAAAGTCAGTCAGTCAACCACATATCTGTCCAGGTAGTGTTGCGTGGGATAAGAAGTACAGACCCCTAACACCGGGTAGGTGGGGGCTAAGGGGTGGGGTGCTGAGCTCTTCTGGCTTACAAATACTCTGTGGTACATGTAGTATTTGTATCAGGCAGAGGAGCACAACCCGCACGTGTTAAGTGCGAGTGGGTCAGAGCATCCAAGTTCACACACGACATCACACACAGAATCTACGGCTTTGCTGCTTTCCATTCAGAGCGGGAATATTTTGATGAATTAATTTCGCAAGTGATGCCTTTGTCAATAAATTCAACAAAAGATTCCCAATCAGCACATAAACAGTAATCAGCCAGGTATTATATTTTTGATAATTATGTGTCATCGTGGAAGGATGCTCTTGCCCCATGGCAGCCCGAATTTCCATTAGGGTCACTTTGCAGGACGATATAATACCAATACCAACACCAATACAAATGCCAATACCAATATAAATACCAATACCATACCAATACCAATACCATAACAATACCATACCAATACCATACCAATACCATTGTCAATACCAAAACCTGGACAGATCTGTGATGGTAGACACGATGGTTCATACAGGAAGGAATTAGGTATCTCTAACGTCCAGACTGTGACCCCACTCCAGCACCGAGTATCCAGCGAGTAGTATCCAGCGGTCCTAGATCGTCCTAGCTGCAATCTGGATGAAAAGCCAATGACGACGTAACGATATTTGAGGAACGCGTGGGGGGAAGCTGCTGGGCAGAAGTCAAAGGGGTCAGCAGCGGCTTCTTTGATGTGACCCCCGAGAACAGATAAGATTTTAACACACACCTGTATGCCGGACCCGACTCCCAAAGCCCTTTCTCTCCCTCCCTCCCGTTATCTAAGCCTTGTCATAATTTGCGAGAGAAAGAACCCGAGATAGCTCAAGTTGTGTTGTTTATTGGCGTCACGCGTTGCTTTTCTGATGGGCGCGGGGGTCTTTGAAGTTTAGCACGGTGTGCGGCAAGGAGGGGTATCTTTCTTTTTTGGTTCTGTTTGAGATGCATCCTTCTGGCGGGTGGTTGTGCTCCGAGTCGTTCCCGTGGAGTTTCCAGGAGAAAGTAGATGACTGTGGCGGCTTGTCCGGTGACTGAGCTTGCCTTAAAGATACCCTTTCCGACGTGACATGACGTAAAAAGCGATCTCATACGTAATCCGTCAAGGCTTATACATGGGACAAGATCATCCTTCCCCTGGAACACCGTTATGTAAAAAATCAAATAAAAAATGCAGCCTTACTGCTTTCTGCGCACAGTGGATTTTTGTTGTTGTTCTGAACTCGCATTTTGACACTGGTGTCAATTACAAAAGAATTTCAAGCAAAACTCAAAACTTCCCGCTCTGCCAAGAAATTATAGCAGGCCGTGTTCAAGTTCTTATCCCGTGAAAAACCTGAACAACTGAACTGATACATTTCTGGACAGACGAGTGCTGGCTGCGGCATAGTGCCTGGGGGTTATACGCCACGGTTATGAAGGAATGTACCTTTACACGCAGTGCCTTGCGGCTCGTCTGGAGATCGCTGTATGGATCATTACTGTTTGTGTTGGAAACTGTGCAGACGCGCGCACATACATACACACACACACACGCACACACACAAACACGCACACACCATGCCGCACACGGCACACACTAAACACGGCCGTGCACACAGCACACACAAACACACACACACACACAACCAACACTGACACACACACCTCAGTCACACACACACACACACTCTCTCTCTCTCTCTCTCTCTCTCTCACACACACACACACACTGACACACCGGTCACACACCGCGGCGGCACATACTCTCTTATTGTTTGCCTGACTCAGTGTCGCTCTAGACGGGCGCTGTGGCGTGGTGGTAAGGGCCGGCGTCGGCCTCTTAATCGGAAGGTCGAGGGTTCGAATCCCGGCCGCTGTCGCCTGGTGGGTTAAGTGTGGAGATTTTTCCGATCTCCCAGGTCAACTTATGTGCAGATCTGCTAGTGGCTTATCCCCCTTCGTGTGTACACGCAAGCACAAGACCAACTGAGTGCGCACGGAAAAGATTCTGTAATCCATGTCAGAGTTCGGTGGGTTATAGAAACACGAAAATACCCAGCATGCTTCCTCCGAAAGCGGCGTATGGCTGCCTAAATGGCGGGGTAAAAACGGTCATACACGTAAAATTCCACTCGTGCAAAAACACGAGTGTACGTGGGAGTCTAAGCCCATGAACGAAGAAGAAGAAGAAGAAGACTGTCGCTCTGGCTCAGGTTCAGGAATAATGCCTCCCCCACCCCACCCCCTCCAGATTTCCCCCCTCCATTGCGGCAAACTCTTATCATCTCTGCTGAGTAAAATTAGTTAGCTAAGCTTATAATGTTATGCACACAGTAAACTTGAGAGTTTGCTACTTTCTAGACGAAGTATACATAACAAAACTTTATTATCTGCAATGAAAATGTTCAATTCGAGTCTTTTTTCTTGAGTACCTTGTTCTTCCGTGTATTCTCGTGCCATATATAATTCCTTAAAATTTAAAACAAGGCTAAATTTTTAAAGCAAACAATAAAACAAGCACCAATGTTGGCATTTTTTTCTTACTCTCTCTTTTCTGTTTAATTTTTTTTGTTTTGTTTTGTATTACATGAACTGTGAAAATAACGGTCACTGTGCTTGCCCAAAGTTCCCCACCCCTACCCCCAAACACTGTCAAAACTCAGAACGCGAACTGTCCGCATCGAGACCACAGTCAGTGTATCAAGACTCGACATATGGGTTCTCCGTTGGCTCAGAGGTAAGCACACGCTTGACCAAGGGAAGGCACTCCATCCACTTGAGAAAACAACATGGCTTCGTTGGGGAATTTTCCGATGAGGGCTTGTGCTTTTCTCTTGTATAAATTCCCTCTGGTCGACGCTCTATCGCTTCTCATGTTATTCGGAGAGCGGGCACAAAAGGAGAGGTATGACATTTTAATAGCAATGCCCTTAATGCTTTGTATGAAAAATGATTTGGAATATTATAATTATAAGCTGTGGACTTTGCATGCGCAACTTGATAAAGCACGGTCGTGTTGACAAAGCTCTTGTTTTCGCTGCCAACGCCATGCTTTTCACGATGTAACGATCTTACAGAGAGAGAGAGACATTTAATAGCCTGATATCTGATATTAACTCTGCACTGGAACTTCATTGTCAGAAAATTGACTTCATGAGAGAACTAATGCATGCAGTTGCGTATTGGTTTATATCCCTTGATGCTGATGTGTGGGAAAGGGACAAGCAATGGTATATATATAATTAAGTTTAGGGGGAAAAAAAGACAAGCTTTTTTCAATAGAGCACTGTGAAAATTAATTGTGTTTGAATCGGTGACAAAATACACATACAGCAGAACATCATCTATTGAGATAAGAAAGACTTCAGTTTAAATCATGCATACAGTCTAAACTAAAATATGTACCCCTTTGGATTGCAGCAACCCACCAATTCACCCAAAGCTGGTGTATGCCTATGTGATTGCCTGCATTGGCTGTGGTGTTTTGCTGTCGTCCGGCATCAAACAGAAAGCAGCGTGTCTGATGTATGCTGGACAGATGCTCTACTTTGCCGTCAACTTCTATACCAACCCAAAATGGCAATACACAGAGTGGCAAAGGGTTAGTCTCAGGGATTGTTGTTGAGAAAAAGTTTTGTTTAAGCTGTCATGCTGTGAAAAACTTACACTCAAGAGCTTTGTTTTCAGCATTTACTTTTTTGAAAACTATTGTTTGACTTGAGCAGTTTGAAACTCATTGCTCCAGCTGTACATTTTATGATCTAGCTATTATAAGTACACATAGCTATTAATTAGTCCCAAATCAACTAGACCAAGATTTCTAAAATGCACATGGTTTGTTTGTTCCCTGTATTGCTTTAAAACCCAAACATTCAATATTTCAAACAAATAATGATTAAGCTTTGCCTGATTTCCCTGTGTTAACCTTTATGTGATCTACAAGATACAAAAAACCTTCATATACTGTAATTGTAAATATGCTTCAATACTGTTTCACTCATTTTAGTTAGCCGCTTTGGTTAGAGCAATGATGCGATCCCCTTTAAATAGCACTCAGATTCTGAGAACATCCGGTCTCGAAGAGAGGGAGTCTTGAAATGGGGGTAAGTTTACACATGTTATGAACAGAAAATCTAGACGGGCGGGGTGGTAAGACGTCGGCCTCTTAATTGGAAGGTTGAGGGTTCGAATCCCGGCCGCGGCCGCCTGGTGGGTTAAAGGGCAGCTGTCGGGTTGTGGCTCTCAAAATCTGTTCCTTAGAATGAGTTATCATGTAACTGAAACTATACTTAAAAGTTACTTGGTGATTTTGACAGCTTGATAACACAAGTCCGAAGACTTTAGACATGCTACAATGTCTTTAATCGAAGAAAGTTTGCATTCTTGGCCGAGTCAATGCAGCCCACTCGAAAATTACTTCCCTTGGACGCGTGACGTCAGCCGCGGAATCGGCCGGGTTGAACGGTGCTCTCTTTATGCCGTGTAATGGGCGCAATCGGGTTGTCTAGTCAAGCCCTCAAGCATACTTCACGGGTAGGTGAAGAGAAACTTAGGATGGGGTGACTTCTCCCAGGCCAAAATTTCGCAGTAAAAAATGGAGTTCATAACATGTCTTCCGTTCCCCTCCTGCTTTTGTTCCTCTTGAACCCTGTTTTTGTTCAACTTATTGGCAGATATTGTCACGCGTCGAGGAACACAAACACACACAAACACACTCACACACAGACACAGACACAGACACACACACACAGACACACACACGTGTTATCACACATATACACAGACACACACACACATACGTGTTATCACACACACACACACACACACACACACACACACACACACACACACACACACACACGCACGATAACCATCACAAACACAGTTTGACAAATTCATCTTTGATTTTTTGCGGCCGAACCCCCCTCCCCCATTTTCCACACTAGATCCACTGTTTCATCTTTGTCTCCGTCTCTCTTCCCTTTATCTTATCTCGTCTATCTACTTGAGTGAGTAACTGAAGATGTATTATCATCATCTCTTTCCTAGATTTTCCCACTGACAGAGTTGGCTTTTGTCTTGAATTCAGTACCTCACACGTACACGGTAATTGGTGTGACACCTCAAGCGGACCTTCTTCATAAGTGTACAGTGTCTGCTGACAAGGGACACGAGGGTCTGTGGTTGAGCAACTTTATGGTTTAACCGGGTGGACTGGAGGAGTAGCAACAGCATGTGAACCACTTTAGAAATGACTTGTAAAGGTTGCAGTCAGTCAGATCAAAGAAGAGAAAATGGGAACGTGGGTCTTGAGAAGATACCACCATCATAATACTTTACTTTGTGCAAGAATCAATCACGCGTACAGCATTACAGATGTCCAGCTGTAGTCTACATTGTACTGTAAACTTCACAGCGGCCTTATCGGCTTCCTCGAGTGACGTCACAGCAAGGCTAACGCTGCGGCGTCTTTCTTGTGCTGACAGAGTTGTCGGTCGCGGATTTTGAGTCGTTTCGGCCTGCCAACTGCTTCGTTTTTTTGCGGATTGTGAGAACTAGCAGAAAGTTTCACGCATTTTAATGGTTTCAAACTAATGATGAAAGTGTCTTCTTCTAGACCAAATCAACAGTCTTTAGTTGAATCAACTCGGAAAACTCTTAAACGCGTTTTTGCACAAAACTCCGCACATTTTTGAGACCAGGCAACCCGACAGCTGCCCTTTAAGTGTGGAGATTTTTCCGATCTCCCAGGTCAACTTATGTGCAGACCTGCTAGTGGCTTATCTCCCTTCGTGTGTACACGCAAGCACAAGACCAAGTGCGCACGGAAAAGATCCTGTAATCCATGTCAGAGTTCGGTGGGTTATAGAAACACGAAAATACCCAGCATGCTTCCTCCGAAAGCGGCGTATGGCTGCCTAAATGGCGGGGTAAAAACGGTCATACACGTAAAATTCCACTCGTGCAAAAACACGAGTGTACGTGGGAGTCTAAGCCCATGAACGAAGAAGAAGAAGAAGAAGAGAAAATCTCAGAAAGCAGGGTCTGAAAAAGGGATAAGTCTGACACCAAAGTGTCTGAGGCAGATTGGGGTGCTGGGAACCTACGTCATGCTGTCATACATCTTTACTGTATTGCATACAGAAGATACATTTTAAAGCAGCTATTAATTGAACTGAAATGAGCAAAGTAATTCGGACAGTAAAGCCGTGGTGTGATGCGTGCATGTGACTTGTGAGTGAATGTGCCAAATAAGCTTGCTTGTTGACTGGTTGTTTTTAAACCTTCTAAAGTATCATATGTATCTGGTTGTTGTTTATAAAATGTTAACTATTAATGCTTGTATTGTATGATGGATTTGTAAAGCGCCATGACACTGTTATCTGGCGGTGAACAGTGCTATAGAAGAATGTTTTATTATTATTATTATTATTAATTTTGTTGTGCAGACGATGTTGTCCCTGAGGCAGATTGGGGTGCTGGGAACTTACGTCATGCTGGCATACATCGTGGACAAGAAACGCTCGACTCAGCTGCTGCGCATCGGGCAGATCGCTTTAGGCATTTTTCTCATGGCAACAGTGTTTCTCATCAACAGCGTACCTCAGTACAGGGAGGCTTTCTCTGCTCACATGATGGGCGGAGATTATATGCGTTACCTGATCGCTGTAACCCTGGCTGGTTGTGCACTCAGCTTTTTCTCTGGGTATTTCTTACATGATATGTCCATGTGTGCAGCGGTAACGTTGTTACTGACTACAGCTTTTGTGGACTGTGACTTGCCATACTGGAGGAATCTGGGGGTTCATCAGTGGGGGCAGATCCGCCAGATCCTCAACAGTGCTTGTGCAATCCTAGGACTTTTCTACTTGTCTTTTTCTGTTGATAACCAGTTAAAGGCAGACTGAAGGCTGTGATATTTTACATAGTTGCTACATGTATGTCTTCTCTGTTTCCGCAGGGATTTACATTTTTCCACACTGTTTTAACATTTTAACCTGTTCTAATACACTAAAGAATAGGGATTGTTTAATGCACATGACTGACTTCTTTAAGAGTCACAATTTCAAGAAGACGCATCGATCTTTTTCTTGTGCTGTTTTTCTTTTTTCTGAAACTTTTTATCTTTCTCTTGCAAGTCTGTGAGATGGTATTTTCAAAGATAGTATTAACTTTCAAAAGTATAGTCAAAGACCGTAATCTTCTCAGTGGCTCACAACAGATACAAGCCCAGCACAGTAAAGCATTGATTATGTATTTTTGAAATATCTTGGCCATGACTTCTCTTCATATTTTGTTTGTTTTGTTTTGCATTTATCACTTTATCTGTATATTTTGTTGTTGTTGTTGTTGTAATAGAACTTCAGCAGTTCTGTAAATGCTGCTAATTATGGAAGGGAAGTTTGTTCAGGAGTAAATATTTGTTAAAGCGCGGTTGATTGGTTCTTGGAAGTAAAAATACATTGTGTTTAAAAGTTTGTGCGAGAGACTCGGCACACAAGATGTGTGTATGATTTTTTTGACGGTTTTGAATGAGCAGCCCTGGATGGCTTGAAGCAGAAATAGCAAATTACATTACAAATTCCTGTGAGTGAATGGACATAGGATGTTCTGTATGTGTGCAGATATGACTTATAAGTACATGTACAAATGTACATAATGTATGAATGATTTTGTTGACTGGCATAATATAACCTAGGGGATAGGCTAGTAATCTATAAAAAAAAATACAGTTTAAAGGACAGAAATTCATGACATTGGTGTTCAACTGTTGTACATGTATAACCCAAATCATCAAGAGCGTCTTTGAGTCTTGAGGTACAAGTATCAGTGATTTTTTGGCAAGCATGACATAACCTATTATGCAAATACTGACTAGTATTAAACGGGGGGGGGGGGGGGGGGGTGTTTAAAAGGGCAAAAAGTCATGACATGGGTGCTACAATCCAGTTTGTGCTGAGGTGGGTTTTTTTTAGAAATGATTGATATTGTTAAGCATGAACAAACAAACAAAACCTTTTCATGATAATTTTTGTCATATGAGTAGTCAAAAGAAAGTCCTTAGTGGTGTTTTTTCTTCAAAATTGATGTTTCGGTGTTGAACATATTTACGCAGGGTTGACTTGATGTGTTATAATTACAATTCTGACAACTGGAAAAGGCTATGGCTGTGTACATGTTGTTTTGACGTTAGTTGGAGACTTTGGTGAACAAAATAATCAGTACCGAGTCACAAAGTATAACGACTAAGTACTTTTGTGAAAAATTGTTATGAAGTACTTTTGTGAAAAATTGTTATGACGAAAGTGATGCCTTCATCACTGGAAGTGCCCAAGTTTTAAGAGTAAATGAGTAAACCTGTCATGCCAGTTTCTATCTCAATGTTGTCAATTTACTCTCTCATGCACATCCATATAGTTCTTTCTTTATTTGGTGTTTAACGTCGTTTTCAACCATTCAAGGTTATATCGCGACGGAAAATTATAGTTTTATTGCTATGGATATCAAGACATATGGTTGTGATATGTGATACCACACTGTTTAAAAATCCGGGCAATTCGGGTTGTTTAAGTTTCATGTGGATCTTACATTCAAGATTATACATACGTATGCTGTATAGTAGTAAATACTACAGGGTGACCTCCCAAAACATTCCGCCCTCTTAAATGCTAATAACTTCGTGTGTTCAGCGAATTGCTTCATATTTGGTGTACGTTGGATTGAGATGTGGTATGATGATTTCAGAAAGAATTAAGTATGTTTGACAAGTTGGTTTTTTTAACGATTGAAACAAAATACTTTTTTTTTAATTTAGATTGTCTCAATATATTAGGTTTGACACTGAGCAATAGCCACAGACCTCCGATTTGAACCATCCATTGCTGTTTCAACTCATATTTTGTCTTAGGGTGGTTTCTGTATGCAAGGTCTTTCAGAAAAAAAACTGAAGTAAACATCTGGAGGGCTAAAAGTGAGTTACAGTGGCTACCACTCAGTGCCAAACGTCATACTTTTGAGTCGATCCTCACATTTGGATTTTTTCTTCAAAAGAGCATAAAAGTCAGACCATTTAAGATACAAACTTAAAATTTTGTGAACTTTTCATCCCATAGATCAAGCTAATGTACACTAAATATAAAGTAAGTTGCTGGGAGTTATTAGCATTTTAGTTGGTGGTACTTTTGGGGGTAACCTTGTATATGATGGTGTTTGATATTGTTCCTTTAAAAAAAAATCGAGTTTTGATAATATAGCAAAGAAGAATTTATTTTTGTAGTATTTGAAGTTTATTAAATGATGTCACTAGTCTAGTCTAACATTGCAACCAAGCATATTGTACATGTTTGACTATTATTTTGCAAACGTATTGTGTGTGCATTTCATTTGCTCATCAACTCTCTTGTGCATGGAAGTAGAGGTTACATGCCGAGTCTCAGTGATTATTAAAAATAATGGTCGAAGTTGGCGGATCATGAAAAATGCGAGCTTCAGCGAGCTTTTTCATGACCGCGAACTGAGACCATTATTTTTAATAATCACTGAGACGAGGTGTGTAACCTCTTTATTCCTCCTTTCTTCAGTTATTCAAAGAAAACAGGAGTTTTTGTGCGAAAGTTTGATCGAATCCGAATCACTCAACCAGTCAACCTGCGCAGGCGATCGATTAATGCGCGGTTGTATAGTTCCGTGCAAATCATTCCATTCTGTTAACACTTCTTGTCAGTTTCCCTGTTTTGGACTAAAATCAAGTACACAGATATGCTGTTATTCTGCTGTGGCGTTAAAGGCAGATATTGTGTGTTCTGTTTATGTTTTAGTATCGCTTAGGATAATGTTCTTTCGTCAAATGGGACAAGCAGACGAACTTTTGCACCCGTGTTCCAACGTTAATTACTGTATGAAGTTCAGTTTTCAGGGGAAAATAGTGTATGAAACCGCTTTATGTTGTTTAAATTGATGAGATGTGTGCATTTGGTTGCGTGTGATCTGTTTATAAAATGAAATATTGTTGAAAACTGACCGTCGGATTGCAGTCAGTGTTGTCGAAGAAACTGCGTTAAAAGAAGGGGAACTACTCTTGTCGCTAGAGTATGAGTTACTTGCCTTGGGAATTTGCTTGTGATGAACGGTTTGTGCACGGCAGATCTAGATTCAGAAAACAACCGAACTCATGGATTTTATATGGAGATTCATGTGTTCAGGCCTGTAGTTGTTAATTTAAATGCGGTATGTTTGTATTGTTTGCTCCAGAAATGTATACTTCGTACATTAGAGCGTTCGGAACTTTTCAGTCGCAAAAGTAGTACCGAAACAGAACAGCTTCTCAACCCATTGCACTATCGAGGATTCAGGCTGTTGCTGGCTCGTTATTTGTTTGGTTGCTGGGTCATTATCGAAAAATAACTAGCTCTACAAGTTTACAGAGGTAAAGAAGCAGAGGGAGGAATAACATCATTTATCATATCATAGCGTGTTTGAAGCTTGCATGTAGATGTTATCATTGAAGAAAGAAATTGTTAGTGAACAGCAATACTCAGTGTTACATAATTTATATTGTATATGATTGGACAAAAACTTGTTGTTTGAAGCACAGAATACAAATTGGTTATCACGGAACGAGTGTCATTGTCCTTAACTGAATGCCTGTTATGTGGAATAAAGGGGCAAAATAATACAGGGACGGCGCTTCAGTGCATACATATATTTATTGATGCCGATTTCATCAACCAGAACACGACATAGAAAATGAGAGACAAAAGAAAAAACACAACAGATCTCACTGACATTAGTTTATTGCCGATTTGAAATATATTAACACAGAAGCCGGAATAAATGTTCCGGAAATCAGTCATTCATGATTTAAGAAATAATTTCCTAATGGATTATCCTGATTTTGAAACCATTCAGGGTTGCAAATAACAGCAAAATTGAAAAAAGTCAAAGCTGCCCAGTCTCCAGGTACATTTTCCTGATTCCAATCAACACTGCTGAAGAAATCTACAAATGTAGTACAGGTGCACTCACTCTTTCATCCTCTTAATCACTTTTTCTACACACATGATATTCAACACAGATCTCATACACACTTTTTCGTTCATTGAGACATGAGCAAAGTCCCTTATCAATCAATTCTGAGTACATCATATATATATATATATATATATATATATATATATGTGAGTTGTTCTTCAGTACTGGTGACAGAAAGGGGGAAAAGTGGTCAAAATTCAAATCTCTAGTTTTGTTTTTGAAATATTGCTTTTCATAAAGCAGAAATACTGTAGTATCTGTTGTACATAAGAAAAAATCACTGGTTCACATGGTTCCTACATAATCTAACTTTTAAAGCTGGTTCTTGTGTGTATGTTTGTATGATGACGATAGGACCCAAAACGGCTGCACGGACTGAGACAGGAATTGCAGAGAATGTTCTTTGCCACTCGAGTCGTGTCATAGGGTACTTTTGGAATAGCAAATTTGAAAGGATTCTTCAAAAAACGGCGGAAAACATTATATACCCTGTGAGCTATCGAGGATCCTCCCCGTCTGGGCTGTCGAAACATGGTCTTGTTAAAAGACGTTTTCAAATGCGGTTAACGGGGAGATACACTCGAAGCACATTTAGCGAAGTTATGTTGCCAAATCATCAAAGATCAACATTTCACTACACGGATCGATGCACACAGTCGAAATAGATGTGACTTTCACACGACCGAAGACTACTTACTAGCAGACTAGCAGACGACAAGATCTAAATATTTAGATCAGTGAGAGCAATCCGTTGAAGAACAGTTACTCCGCTTATTCGTCTTCAGTTAAGCTTATTTCCCCTGCCATAAGTTTCCTTGCAGATCTGCAGTCGCGTAGTGAAATGAACTAGTGTCATCGGAAGATTCTTCTCAGTCAATGATCAAAGCACAGTAAGTTCTATGCTGACAAAAGTCACTTTCGGACAACACGACGATTGACTTAATTTATGAGCCCAAAGGTAATAATATCGACAAGAATGTACGCATTTGACATTAAATGAAACATTCATAGACAGTTTCCAACTCACCAGATCTGCCAAAGAGCCGTCATTTGTGAAAAAAACGATGATTTTAATCAGACAGGTATCGGAAACAAGTCTTGGTCACCTGCGTTATTCCTTCCGAGGCGACGTGACGGCGCCACATTTGTTTGTTTATGGCTGTTTATCGCGAAACAACACAGTTGAAATTTGTGTGTAAAATACCACAAATGTGTGGTGAATCAGTTCGTCATCTGCGTTTCGATGGTAATTCAGTCAGATTGGAGTTACTTTGAATCGAAGGCGAGGGTAACCTGCGTTATTTGTGGGACGGCGTGAACAAATTTGATTGCAATATTTTATACAGAAAGTAAATTTCAATGATTCTGGCTCAGACTTGTAGATCTGTTATGCAGTGTTTTGGTAGTGTATCTGCTTTTCTGCTATGAAGCTCATTTGGAGTGATACGCTGATCGAAGTGGGGTACCCTATGTGGGACATCAGCCGTATGCAGATTACGCCTCAGAACACTCTCGCATTTCACAAAGACAACAATAATTTGCAACATTTCAAGAACTGCATCAGTTTTATTAGATACTATTTCAACAAAAACAGCACAAACACGACTATTATCAACAACACAGAACGGGAGGTAAGTCTTCAAAGACGCACCAAGTGTGCGTTCCCATTTTTGGACGCCATTTTTGCTAGCATTTTCACAGTAAATCGTAATATTTCCATATCTATTGAATGATTTTGTTATTTTCTTTGATTGTGCCGATTCTCCTATCTCTCTGGCATGTACTGGGTGCTTTGTGACCAGTTTCTCCCCTAGACTGTATTGAAAAAATGCGTCCGTCTGAGCTGACCCCCACTTGTGACCAGTAGCAAAGAACAACTAATATATATATGTATTCCACTGACACAGAAGCTAATGAACTAAGACATGTGACAATTGTGGATTTTATAACAACGATCATTTTCAGCATGTTTTTATCTTAAAAATTCTTGTACTCAGCCTTGCCCCTTGATCCGAGTTATAAACTATAGAGAAGTACGTGTTTTCACGTGAAACACATCATGAGGGAAAAAAAGACAATTGATTTTGAACGGGAAGTATGTATCAATCAACATTCATTAACGTAAAAATAATACTTGTGTACAGAAAATGTGAATAGACCTTGTGTGTTGGTGGTTAAATGGCTGTTTCAATTTAATTTCTTTTTGCATAGGTAGCTCTCACATGCAGGGTGAGAAAGTGTACAGAACAAAAGCCAAACAGTTACATATTAAATCCTTTGCACATTGACATACATGTACAATTTTATAAAAGCAGGAATAACATAAAATCTTCATCACATGATCTTACTATCATACCTCTATTTGAAAAGCCACAACAACAACAAAATGTGATCAGAAGTAACAAGTTCTGTCATCATCTTATAAATCATAAGTTATATATTACACCATATCATCTCACTTTTATTCTTGTTAGCAATAGATCCCATTCAGGACAGATTACAAATACATGTATCACCATCGAGACAGATGTACATATCACAAATATTGAACAGTATGAACTCTGTTCTGTGTATCCCTGACATTCCAATAAGCTTTGTGTGCACATGTGTGCGCTCACTCTCTCTCTCTCTCTCTCTGTTTGTTCGCAGCAAAAAATTCACATACACATGCAGGGGCCTAGACACACATAAACATGCACGCACGCACAAACACACACACTGTCATCCATTCACTGTAATGGAATGTCTTCATCTGCTAACATTTCACCCCATACACATGTGTGCGCTCTTTCTTTCTCTCTCTCTCTCTCTGTCACACACACACACACACACACACACACACACACACACACACACACACACACAAAGTCATTCCTTCACTATCACTCACTCTAATGGAATGTCTTCATCTGCAAACATTTCCCCCCACACAGAGATTCTGGAATGAAAAGGCTGGGCAGGGCAGCGCATTATGGACGGCTTAGAAATGTAGACTACAGAAACATTGGCTAGAGTTTTATACAGCTCTGTAACACTGGGCTGCCGCACTTCATCTTCTTTGCCCTGTGTTGTCACCGACGAAAACAGATCCAGGATCTGCTGGGCTAAATCAAACGAAGGTTTCTGGTGTCCATTTTCCACTGTAACGTCGTTGTTTATTTGAATGGTTACCTTTGACGAGGCAGTAGTTTGTGAGTCTGCTCCGTTCAGATCAACAGCATCCCGTGGAGGTAATTTATCTGGCGTCTTGGGTTGTGATTTGACAATGGTTAGTTTGATATCAGGTTGAGGGGATGTTGCAGTGTTTTCATTGTTTTTGCTTTCTTCCGTAGAAAGGTGTGTTGACGCTGCCTCCTGATGATCTCTGTCGTTACTTCTTCCAGGACCTTCTGGCTGCGTGACTGAGTTTTCCCGCTCCTCACTCTTTCCCTCTGGTGCTTTCTCGCTTTCATTATTCCCCTCCCTCCCAGTTTCAGCCCTCTCCTGTCTATCTGTAGATGAAGCTTGCTTCTTCTTCTTTAGCTTCTTTCCTATGATTCTGCTCTCTTTGTCCTGGGCAATATCCAAAAGTTCCAGCAGATTGAGGTTGTCGTGAAAATTCTGCAGAGTCTCCTCCTCCTGTTTTTTCTGAGCGCTGCAGCAGTGAACAGCGGCAAGGTCAATGGGGTGAGCCTCAGTGTTGTAAACGTAACCTCCAGCCTCCAGGACGCAATCCCCGTTTGGCGTGTGGATCAGTTCGCCATGGCTACCGTTGTTGTGAAGGAAGTTTTCAGGGTCGAACAGCAGGTACAGGTATTTAGTTGTCTCGGCCAGAAAGAAAGATTCCATGCGATTCTCTAAGCGATGGTCACGAACATCCTTCACCTAAAAATGAATGGAATTTTCAAATCAGTTATTGTCAGATGAAAACATCTGAAAAACAACCTTTTCTGTGATTCAATCAATAAACAAACCATAAAACTTATGTTTTCCGTTACAGTAAGATAAAAGATATTTTTAGCTGCTTGTCAAGAATGTTCAATTGTTCAAGTTGCTTTTTTTTGTATTTTCTGCAATGTTTCTAAATAGCAGCTGCTAGACTTTCCATTACCAAACAAGAAAGTGATAGATATGTTTGTTTGTAGCTCTCCTAAAATGCAGATTTATCTTTGTAGTACAGTGGTACCTGCAATGTCTGGCCCCTCCGATGAGAGGACACCTCCCTTGAAAGGATGCTTTCTGTTGTTCATTTGTCTATTATCTACCAAAATATACCTGTCATGACAGGCCACCTGCAATGTAGGGACACTTTTGGCTGGTCCCAAGGGTGTCCTTTCATCGCAGGTACCACTGTACCACTGTTTCTGATTTCTAAAAGTACATATCAGAAAGCTGTAGTGAATCCTTACTGTTGCATATCCACAGCTGGTCCGTGCAATGTGTTCAATGGCCTCCACAATATCCACGCCAGCCTTCAGCAGATAGGGATCCTGGGTGGCTCGGTACAGGTACACAATGCTCTCAATTAGCTCTGCAAATTAAAAAAGCAGAACAATTCTGTACGTCAACATTCACAATTTGAGGTCATTCAGAAGCATGAAAAAGCATCACACACACTATTCTCAAAAAACAATGTAACCAACAACTGAAAAATGCAAATGACAGATAATTACATAATCTTGGTATGTAAGTTAGAGTTTAACATATATATCTAAATTTTGTTGGCGTTCGTTTTCTCTTCAAATACATGTACTTTCATTGGCACAAAATGTAGACATTCCTTTCAAACCCTCTCCTATTTGTAGTAATCTCAAATCAATGATAAAACAGGATGAGAAACATCAGATAGTCAAAAACAATTGCTTACGTGACTATTTTTGTTATTCATTAGCAATGTATACAGCCATATTCCGTCTTTGGGGCCAAAAGTATGGAATAACAAAAGAGTTGAAAGACTCACCTGGACGAAGGGGGTACCCCTCCCTCCCTTGATGCACCTCAGCCTTGGGGATGTTGTAATACTCAGGTGTTGAACCAAACTGTTTCCATACCTGATGGAAATTGTGTATTGTTTTCATGGCACTGTCCAGATCTCCAAGCATGCTCTGCAAAGCACAACATGGTCATAGTTGCTTCAGCTTTGATTGAGCCATAGGGTTGTGTATGAAATTTGCATTTAGTCTTTCTTTTTCTTGCTGAGTGTATGTACAGTCTAGAGAGGAGACGGACATGGTGTGAGCTTGTCCAGGGGGGGTATATGAACATCTCAGTGGCAGGGGGATGGAAGCACTTGCTAATGAGTGGGAGTGTGTATGCGCGTGGTGTGCACGAGGATGTATGCACGTGAGTGATATTTGTAAATGTGTATTATGATAATATCATCTTTGTATTTATATTATTGAAACTGTTATATCTCGATGTACAGCGCTAAGAGCATCGTTAAATTTGTGAAGCGGCACTATATAAGCTATCTTTATCATTATTATTATTATAATTAGTATTCCAAACCCAACACACAGAAAAATGCATGTTTCTCCACAACATAATCTTATGACAACTGCAAAAGAACTCATCTGTTACGAGACTTTCATAATCCATAACAGAGCACCAATTAAAAAGTAAAAGAAAGTTTGAAACTGCATGTACAGAAAAGATGTCAAAATGTATGGTTCAGTGTTCATCAGAACCAGCTGAAAACAAGTCTGACTGTACAAAATACTGAAAGTTATTATACATACTTCATATTCTGTTACCAGCTGACATATGGAGCAATATTAACAAGAAAAGTGACTTCCACAGTCCTGAATTTATATACCTGATATTTTGAATTAATAGACCGAGTTCTGTTCTGTGCATTAATATCTTGATGAAGTGAATTATTTGGAACAGAACGGAGATATGTGCATAAGTTTTTTCTTGTACATGTACCTGAATTCCTGGCCAGTATGCATCGAGTGAGGTGAAAAGAGGCAATGTAATCCCCCCCTTTTTCATGTTAGCCCACATATACCAGTCATCCCTCTTCAGATGACTCACAATCTGCTTCTCGTACTCTGTAAAATTCAGTGACAAACAAGTGCAGGTGAGAGTACAATTAAATTCAAACAAAAGAAAAACAATGTACAGTGGAAGTTGAAACATATTTTTTTTGTTTGTTTGTTTAACGCCCAGCCGACCACGAAGGGCCATATCAGGGCGGTGCTGCTTTGACATACATGTATAATGTGCGCCACACACAAGACAGAAGTCGCAGCACAGGCTTCATGTCTCACCCAGTCATATTATTCTGACACCGGACCAACCAGTAGTTGAAACACATACCTATAAAAGAGAACAGTAACAATTAAAATACACATAACACAAAAACCTAACATACTTTGATTAAATCAGACCAAATTTCTTTTCTTTTTTTATAAACAAGCAGCAGAGAAACATTGTACTCATAGAAAAAGGGAATCAGAGAGATCAGAAAGTAATCTAAATATAGCAAGTCTGTTGGCTTCATTAGACATTATACACCCACTCTCCCCCGAAAGTGGTGTATGGCTTCCTGAATGGCGGGGAAAAAACGGTCATACACGTAAAAACCCACTCGTGCAAAAACATGAGTGAACATGGGAGTTTCAGCCCATGAACAAAGAAGAAGAAGAAGAAGAAGATACACCCCCTCAACCAGATCTACAAGTGACCTACCTCTGAACATCTCCAGCAGTTCAGGAATGTTGAACATGAAGGAGCCTTTCACCAGATACTCAAAGTAGGAGTCAACGCCACCGCCAATCCCAGAATCCAATGCTGTCCATTTACCAGTTTTAACGTCAATATGGTTTCCTAGCTGTTTTGGGGCAAACACGGGACAGAAAACAAGAAAAGTAGCATGAGTTTTTGAGGTGCACAAATTAAAAAACAAACAAAAACAAACAAACAAACAAACAAGCCAAAAACCTGATGCTTTCAAGCATAAACAACACAGGTGTGTGCCCTGGTTTTTGTAGACTGGTTTAAGTTTATCGCTTTCTTGACATTTTCCCCCTTTGAAGACTTTCGTGTATACTTCCAAGTACCCCATTTTTCTTTCTTTTTTCTGTTTGTCTGCTTTTCTGCATGCCTACCTGTAAGTCTGCATACCTGCATGTTAGCTTTCCTATCTACAGGTCTCTTTCCCTCTGCTGACAAAAATCCTTCAACAAGAGAAATTGACATACTAATTGTGTAAATACATGTACACACTTACTCAAAAAAATAAACTCAGCCCTGCATTTCTCCCCATACATGGATGTTACTTTGCTGCTTAATTGGAAAACACTCCTCCACCCCCCCCCCCCCCCCCAACCAATGCAATATCAAGCTCACTCTCCCCTCCCCAAAAAGCTCAAGACGGTCCTTATAATTGGGCCCAAAGTTGACTTCGCAGCAAAGTCTTTTTAATAAAGATAGCTTATATAGCGCCGCTTCACAAATTTAACTATGCTCTTAGCGCTGTACATCGAGATATAACAATTTCAATAATATAAATACAAAGATGATATTATAATAATACACATTTACAAATATCACTCACGTGCATACATCCTCGTGCACACCACGCGCATACACACTCCCACTCATTAACAAGTGCTTCCATCCCCCTGCCACTGAGATGTTCATATTCCCCCTTGACAAGCTCACACCATGTCCGTCTCCTCTCTGGACTGTACATACACTCAGCAAGAAAAAGAAAAACTAAATGCAAATTTCATACAGAACCCTATAGCTCAATCAAAGCTGAAGCAACTATACCAAAAACTCAGTGATAAAGCTTTGTATACAACTCTCCTGTGTTCACTTTCAAGTGAATAACTATCGTTCTGATATCATTTTAAAGTGAAGCTAAAGAAACCTGTTATCGGCACTGCTGTGCATCTCCTATGATCTCAATGGTATCAAGGCACGGGTCATAGCCCTTTGCCGCGACAAGGTTTGCCGATACCGGCACTTGTCTTGTCTAGACAGTGACGTCATTCATAGATGACGCCAATCATAAATGACGTTTGTCAAGGGAACTTATGCTTTCAAGTGTTGCTGCTTCCAGTGACAGGAAGGTATAGAGATTGATCATTGTATGCAATCAATTTATCATTGTATACACAAATTACACAAACGTCATCTTGTGAGGGACCAAAAAATATTGAAACTCTCGGATGATTTTTTTGTGTGGTATCAACCTCGACCTACGGTCTCGGTTGATACCACAAAAAAATCATCCTCGAGTTTCAATATTTTTCGGTCCCTCACTCGATGACGTTGTGTAATCTCTATGTGTGGGCATCTTTGCGAAGTACACTTTGCTTAGTCAACTTCGCCGAGTTAAGGACAGGCTTTAAGACACAAAGAAAAAAAAGAAAATGGAAATGGAAATACAAAGAGAAAGCATACCAAACCAATGGGTGACCTGAACTTCCACAAAGCTCTAATGGCACGCATAGCAACTTTCTCAAAGACTGGGTCTCCAGTGAGGCGACTCAAACTCCCGAATTCCACAATAAAAGTTCCGACTCCTGCTGTGCATGTCACAGGTGTTTCCCCTTTAGGTACACCATGCCGGAGATTGACCGTTCCAAACGGCATACCTGTTTCTGTGTCAAATGCTGAAACAAAACGAATGAGATTGACTGTTGATCCATAATTCAGGCATTTCTGTTTGTGTGTCATATATGCTGAAACAAGAATACATGTAAGTTTCTTATTACTGTATGTTTAACTATCAATCAATCAATATGAAGCTTATATCGCGCGTATTCCGTGGGTACAGTTCTAAGCGCAGGGATTTATTTATCTATTTATTTTGTGTGTGTGCATAAGCAGGCAATCACTGTTTCAGAAGGCCAATTAACACACACCATGGACTTATTTCATTGTCACATCGACTTGAGATGTAATGGGGAAAAAATTAAATGACTGCAGCAGTCTGAAATTACGACATTTTTTTTCTTGTAAGGATGGAAGTCGATTCTCTATTAATTGCAATGTTTCTTATTCACTCAGGTGCCAGGAAATAGGATCTTCAAAGCTCTTCTATGTACTGAGGTCTATTTGTGGATGCTTAGTGCTTACGTCCCTTTGTTGCTTGACACTTTCAGAGGGATATTCACACCTTTTCCGTTGAAACAAAAGAAGCCAACCAACCTGGAAGCAGTTTGCGAGCGATGGTTTCTGCCAAATGAAGCAAGGGCCCTGAACAAGGCCAGCCAGGTTCTACCACCATGCCTGTCCTTCTCATCATCAGATGGGCCGACAGCAAACCACCAACCACTGATAGATGATTCAAACACACAGAAATTCAAGCAACTCTCATCTGCAGGTTTCACCTGAGAGTAAACATATATGCAGCAGATAGGATGACACACACATACATACACACCAACATACGCACAAGTTTGTAGCTTTTATTAATCCTTTAGCCCCTTTAGTGGCATGGAGGATGGCTGCTATAATACAAACAACAAGAAACACTTTTGTTTATGCACAGCTTAGCCCAATAGCTTACAAAACACACACACACAATCACGCACACATCCCCCCCCCCCCCCCCCACCTCCCCGTATACCACTTTCCCCCATAAACAGAAAAACAAAACCATTTTTACCTCTGATGTTTGTTTCAAAGACAGAAACGTTTATGTCCATGTCAAAGAAACTTGCCGAGCGGTCAATCAAGAGATTAGTGACGCGGTGAAACTCGGTGTGATTTCCCATCACAGCAAGCGTGTCCAGGGCGTCAATCAGGGTCAAGGAATAACTACACACAAATAAAGGAATGGCACAATGCATAATTCATTCAAATCTTTTAAGTTTGTTTGGAGTAGTGAGTGTTCATTAAAACAATGGAGAAAACACAACACGATCTGGTGTTTTGGAGCTTCTTCAGCAATATTTCATCATCTTTTGATAGCTGACTTCTTATGGGTGACTTTAAAGTGAGTTTTCAGAATAGGTCTGCATACAAGTTTAACACACATACACCCCCAACCCTTTCTCGCCCCCTGACACACACATTATAGACAATATATTTGACACAAAATGTATACAACATATGTCTGAATTGCAATTTCATGTGACAAACAATTTAAGAAACTACGTAAATTAACCTTTCATCTTCAAGGTTTTCTTCTTTTTATTCTCAAATACATATGACAGCACAAGATCATTTTGTGTGGCACACTCACACACAACCATAAAACATGCGAACACATGCACTTTGTCTCTGAATCAGTTATAGTTATACTAAAGGTAAGTAATAAGTCTAAAGAAAAACTGATGATGGATAGGTATAACAAAAAAAGGGGGAAAAACCCAGTGTTAAACAAATTTACCTGCCCCATGTATCATGGCCATCGCAGGTGAGAGGTCGAAGTTCATCATAAGGGTATGCATGATTAATGTAGCCATCATAAGCATGGTAGAACATGTTTTTTACCACGTTCCTGCAAATATATACCATGCAAAATAACTCCAGATTATACATAGGTTAGGCCAAAAAGAAAAATATGTCTGTTTCCGGTAACATCGCCGAAAAAAATAGGGTCGGTCAGTCTTTTTTTTTATATTTTATTTTTTTAAATTTTTTGTTTTACCCTTTTCTTACGTTTTGTTAACGTCTTTTTACGGTTTTTTTGTGTTTTTTTAAACGCTTCCTTAATTTACTTACAATTATTTAGCACATGTTTTTTACCTAGATATATTGAAACTAAATAAAGTATACTTGACTTCATATTCATAGCTCAGTTGATAGCGCGCTGGATTTGTATTCAGTTGGCCGCTGTCAGAGTTCGATCCCAGGTTCGGCGGAAATTTATTTCACAGAGTCAACTTTGTGTGCAGACTCTCTTCGGTGTCAGAACCTCCCCCCGTGTACACTACATTGGGTGTGCACATTAAAGATCCCACGATTGACAAAAGGGTCTTTCCTGGCAAAATTGCTTAGGCACAGTTAATAATTGTCTACCTATACCCGTGTGACTTGGAATAATAGGCCGTGAAAGGTAAATATGCGCCGAAATGGCTGCAATCTACTGGCCGTATAAAATTTCATCTCACACGGCATCACTGCAGAGCGCCTAGAACTGTACCCACGGAATATGCGCGATATAAGACTCATTGATTGATTGATTGATTGATATTTTTTATTTTATTTATTTTTATTTTTTTGTGTGTGTGCGAAAAGCGAAAAAAAACCTTTAGGGTCGACGCTTAAAAATAGGGTCGGTCGGGTTACCGGAAACAGATATATTTTTCTTTTTGGCCTTACAACAGAAACATTTAAGTGTCAGCAAATTCAAACCTAAGATTTTGCTTTATACTAGTACAGGTGCCCTAATTGTTACAGTTACAAAACAAAAGGAAAGAAAGAAAAAACAAAATTCCACTCCAAACCAAAATGATGTGTTCAAAACACTTAAGCACAAAACAAAACAAAATGCTTAAATCCCAGGATAGTGGGCAAATCATGAACAGTGTTGTTCCCAGATGCTGCCCTACATGCCAACGGGCAGTCAGTAAGTTGTTCCTAGACACAGAAGACAATAGGTCAGTTGGACCTGGATTCAAAATATATATATCGGCCATACTGTCATGTCATGGATGTCAAAATATGGTTTTGTGAAAAGACACCTCATGTGTCAAAACTTTGGACATTCGACTGGCCTGGGGTCAGAACAACGCGTCAGATCAAAAAAGTATGCGTAAATGACTGAAGACCAAGGCCTGGAAACAACACTTCATAAAAGATCTGTTCTCAGTATTTTTGCTTAATGGTTGTCGCTAATTAAACCCTGGCCTGTTAAAAAAAACCATCCTTCCCTTATAAATGATCGTGTTAACCACCATTACGTACTTAGACCAGGTCAATTAATTTTGCTGACCGACACAAATGGCAAATATGAAATCATTTCCACACAAAAATGTCCCACTGTGCACAGAAATCAGCCAAGCCATGTTTGCATGTGTCAGATGGGAAGGATGCTCTTATGCCATGCATGTACATGCCTGGACATAAATTATGTGTATGATGGCGATTTACAAGATAATGTACTGGGAGAAAATCTTTAATGTCCATGGTTTGGGCTGCATGCTGGGTTTGGGTAAGCTATATATACAGAACATGGGCGGAATTAGATTTCGCTAACTAACCTAGGATTTAAATCAGGAAAATGTAAAAGAGATTCTTGGAAGAGAGAGAGAGAGAGAGAGAGAGAGAGAGAGAGAGAGAGAGAGAGAGAGAGAGAGAGAGAGAGAGAGAGACAAGACAAGACAAGACAAAATCTTTATTATCAAGGGTAATTATTATTTATTATCTTTATTAGAGAACGAACAAACGAACGAACGAACTTTATTACTCAAGGATGGAGATTTTAGGCTCACGCCTAGTCTTACAATCTGTCCCTGCTAAACTAAGACATAAAAATAAAGACAATAAAAGGACAATTGTCAATCGCAATCATACAGTATTACTAATTGCAACATTACCTATATGAATACATAATGCATGATAGAACATTGAAATGTACATATATGTCAATATAACTTTATTAATCTCTAAAATGTAATTTCTCTTTTAGAGATTAATAAAGTTATTGTATTGTATTGTATTGTATTGTAATACAAAGGAAAAGAAAAGTCGACTCGCACACACACGCGCGCCGCATGCCTGCAATCCCGTTCGCACTCAATACAACACACACACTCACACACACACACACACACACACACACACACACACACACACTCACACACATACACATATGCGCACACACACACACACAGACATATATACGCACGCATACACACATACACACGCAGACACACACACACACACACACAACAACAACCTCATCATCATCGTCGACATCATTATCATCATCAACAAAATATATAGAGGTTAGTGATAGCAATGCATTCTTGCTAGAAACAGCTTCAGAATGTAACTGTTCGTGACAACAGATATTTGCGAAGCTGCGCTTTGAAGTGTTTAATCGTGCTTGACCCCTTTATCTCACATGGTAGCGAATTCCAAATTGTTGAGCCCGAAAACGCTAAACTGGTTTTATATAAATCAATACGGGGTAGCGGGGAAATTAATTTGTTTGAGCCATATCTGTCTGTTGCTTTCTGAAATAATGATCGCATGCACTGTGGGGTCTCGTTTATTTGAACCTTAAACATTAAAAGCGCCTTATTAAATAATAACTGATCTTTAAGTGATAAAAAATTAGGGCTGCTAAGCTTTTGATCTGTTTGCGGACCCGGCATGATAAGTTTAGCTGCGCAAGAGAGAGAGAGAGAGGGGGAGGGAGAGAGAGAGAGAGAGAGAGAGAGAGAGAGAGAGAGAGAGAGAGAGAGAGAGAGAGAGAGAGAGAGAGAGAGAGAGAGAGAGAGATCCTCTGAGTTTATCGTATGCACTACATCACCTGTAATGATTTATATCAATTTTTCCATGTTCAATAGCATTTGTGCAACAGACAACAAACACAGTTGTTAGAAAACATAAGAACAGGCTGGATCCACCAGGAGCAGACGTCATCTTTCTTGCAAGAAAGCAGAGGAGAGTGACCTGCTCTTGGGTACATATAAATTTTATATTCGACCTAAAATTCTTCAAAGATATAACAGAAATATTAGTCATTCTCATGTTATAATAAGCTAAATGTTTCAATGAAATGGGTTTAATAAAGTCATAATCATCCTCTGTTGCAGATCTAGCACAAGAGAAAGATTCCAACTTTTTGTAAAACTTCCCCAACTTCCTCTTCCGCTGGGACTCGCATGAAAGCAGCAAGTAAGATACCACATTACATTTGTAAATCAACATTTATCTATGCCCTCAGTGAACATCTACTTTTAAATTGCCCCTAGAATGATCAGATACGATTGAAGTAATCGATCAACAGCTCATTTTCCCGATGATGAAAGTAATTGGCGTTTGTTTACATCTGAAACTGCAACAATCAAACCAAAACTACACATAAATGATCAATGATGGCTGTACAGTTGTTGCTTTCCCTTTCTGCTTTGTATATGGCACACTATATTTCAATATTTTAAGTATTTGGAACTATGCGTGTGTTCAGGACTTTTGCTATCTTCCTGTGTGTATTTGTGTTGTGACACTGTGGTGTGTAAACTGTAGTGTAACTGTAACGGTAGATGACTGAAAAGTGAAATGGACACGATGAGTGATAGAGCACGACCTCGTCTATCCATAATGTTATACTTATAGTACTAATACACCGTGTATTTTGCTTGCAGGATGCTGATCCCCAAGAAAAATCGCGTATCGATCTATGAATACCTGTTCAAGGAGGGTGTGCTGGTGGCAAAGAAGGATTTCTTTGCACCCAAACACCCAGAAATCGATGTCCCCAACCTCCATGTCATCAAGGCCCTGACGGTATGTGATCTTATTTGTGGCCTAGGAGGGCTAGCTCCTAATTTTAGGCACTTGCAGGCGTTTTCTGTGAAATAGGTACACGCATGTCATTTTTCAATGCATATGTGTATCTTGCATGCTGTAATCTAGATCACTTGCTTGTTAAAAACTAAATAGATCCTATCGTTAGTCCAAGCTTTTGCAAACTTTAGAGCATAGCAAATCATGTGGTACAGCGAGCTGCTAAAGCTGAGGGTTGAAGTTCTTGCGATGTTCAAAGCATAACAAAGAGAGTGTCTTGCGGATATCTCGCGAGAGCTGCTCAGATATCGAAAAGGTCTATTCAATGTTGCATCCACACCATGATCTAGACCTATGACTTAATAAGTTAATAGAGTTCACATCAATTATAATAGTGGTTGTGTTTCAGAGCCTGAAGTCAAAGGGGTTCGTTCGTGAGCAGTTCGCATGGCGCAACTACTACTGGTACCTGACAAATGAGGGTATCCAATACCTGAGGGACTTCCTCCACCTGCCCGCAGAAATCGTCCCTGCCACACTCAAGAGACAGACACGCCCTGAGGCATCAAGGCCTAGGCCGAAGGGTGAGTTTATTTTCATTTCAAGGAATTAACTAGCTTATATTTTTACCAGCATGGTAAAATTTGCAGGTAAAAATTCAAAATTAAAAATGTCATGACAATTGTAAACTGTAAGAACTCAGTATGGGGTGGGGATGTTCATTTGTCCTTATCATAAGTATATATGAAAGTTGGATGTGATGAATTGAAGGAGAAAAATGGGTTCAGAAGAGGTAATAGCAGTTACATTCTTGTATATTAAGCTGTATCTGTGGACAAACAAGCATGCAGCGGGATAATTCTTAAAATTTTATTTATGATGGTGGCAGAAAGAATGACGGAGAATGTGAGTGTGTGATGTAATTGAAGTTGCAAAGACAGCAGCAGGTTAAAACGTCATACTTGTATTCTACAGGCCCCGCAGAGGGTGGCCCCAGAGGACCCGCCCCTGACCGCGAGTACAGGAAGGCTGGCGGACCCCGTAAGTAAACCCTTCAGTGTTCTGATATGTGCTTCATCCCACTCTCTGACATGGTTACTTTTTGAGTCACTTGAGAAAAAGTGACTCTATGTAATCGGTCAGTGTTAGTCTGTCCGTCCGGCCGGCCGTCCGTAGACACCACCTTAACGTTGGACTTTTCTCGGAAACTATCAAAGCGATCGGGCTCATATTTTGTTTAGTCGTGACCTCCAATGACCTCTACACTTTAACGATGGTTTCGTTGACCTTTGACCTTTTTCAAGGTCACAGGTCAGCGTCAAAGGAAAAATTAGACATTTTATATCTTTGACAAAGTTCATCGGATGTGATTGAAACTTTGTAGGATTATTCTTTACATCAAAGTATTTACATCTGTAGCCTTTTACGAACGTTATCAGAAAAACAAGGGAGATAACTAGCCTTTTCTGTTCGGCAACACACAACTTAACGTTGGGCTTTTCTCGGAAACTATAAAAGTGACCGGGCTCAAATTTTATGTGAACGTGACTCATTGTGTTGTGAATAGCAATTTCTTCCTGTCCATCTGATGCCTCATATAATATTCAGAACTGCGAAAGTGACTCGATCGAGCGTTTGCTCTTCTTGTTACTCCACTAATGAGTCGGCTTATGCGTTGTCACTTTGCTTTCAGTGCCTTTAATTTATTGTAACCTGGGAAATTTGGTAGTGAATATTTTTGTTCCAATTGACACTAAGCATTGAATGTAAATTGAAATGTTGACTTAACAGTGAAATATGGAATCACTTTTTGTTTCAAACACTTTTCCCCCGTAAGATTTTGGTATGCTAAATTTCTTGAGTACCTACCCTCTGAGCTTGTTTGGGTTAAGGTGGAGACCACCTGAGCTGTTTCGTACGGCATTCTTATACTGTTCAAAAAAAGAAACGCATAGCTTGTAATATTTGGTTAATTTAGTTATATGGCTACAAGGATATCCACCAAACTGCAGAAAATGTTTATCTGGTCGTCGACCTTTCGTCCATTGCCACAAGTGAGCTCTTCACGTGACGCATGCGTTATCAGTGGCTACAATGTCAAAATTGCTCATTTGGCATGACCACTCGTCATGCTTCAGTGTAATCTCGTGAAACTCTGGAAATATTGAGCTCTCCCCATGTCTTCCAAAATCCATAAAAGCGGATTGTTCGCCACAAAGAAATCAGACGACAATTCAGCGACGAAAGATGGCCCGATTGAGCAGAGAAGACCGCCAAATTGCATTGGGTCGTTTACAAGCAGGCCAAAGTCAAAGTGCAATCGCCAGGCACTTCCACGTGTCCCAGAGCACCATCAGTAGACTGTGGGTCAGGTTTCAAGCCACTGGCTCCGTTGCTGACTTGCCACGAGCGGGAAGACCAAGGGCGACAACTGCTGCTCACGACCGCTTCATACGGCTCCGCCACCTCCGGAATCGTTTCCTGTCGGCCTCATCTTCTGTCCAGGCTCTCCCCGGGCCACACCGATTATCGGACCAGACCGTGCGGAACCGCCTGCATGAAGCTGGTTTGAGAGCTCGCAGACCTCACAGAGGAGCTGTCCTCACCCGCCGCCATCGCCAGAACCGAGTGCAGTGGGGCAACCAGCACCTTCGCTGGACCGTCCGGAATCACTGGAGACACGTGTGGTTCAGCGACGAGTCCTACTTCCTGCTCCAGCGACATGATGGTCGGAGGAGGGTCTACCGGAGAGTAAACGAACGTTACGCGCCCAACTGTGTGGATGAGGCACCCGTTCATGGTGGTGGAGGCGTCATGGTGTGGGGGGCGATCAATACCGCTGGAAGGAGCACCCTGGTGCACGTCCAAGGGCGCATAACTGCCCAGCGATACGTGGAGGAAATTCTGCGCCCACACGCCCTTCCTCTTCTGGCTGACCAGGATGCCATATTCCAGCAGGACAACGCTCGCCCGCACACAGCACGACTCACCACCCAGTTCCTCACCGACCACCATGTCCAGGTGCTTCCCTGGCCATCCATGTCGCCAGACATGAACCCGATAGAACACCTCTGGGATGAATTGGACAGACGTACATGTGCGCAGGCGAGAAGAAGCGCCGGCAAATCACCGCGATCCAGCAAGATATCCGGCATCTGATCCAGTCCATGCCCAGAAGGTGCCGGGCAGTTGTTGCTGCTCAAGGCAGTCACACCCCCTACTGACTTGACAGCCTCGGCACCCAATCGTATTGATTGACTGATTGATTTGAAGATGCAAATGAACTGTGTGTGCATTCAACTGTGTCCATACCAAATTTCAAACAAATAATCTAAATATTGGATTTTCTGTTAATTTTTTCGAAAAATAAAACAAATTTGGCAAGTAGCAACTATGCGTTTCTTTTTTTGAACAGTATAGTTTTCAATTGCTTTGTGCGTCTTTCTTTCTTGACCAACATCTTGATTTTGGTACGGTTGTGTTCCTAAGTCTCTGCATTTTCCTTTGATATAAGGTTCACTGTGCATGACTCTATCAAACCGTGACAGCAATTAAAAACTGTGACTGTTGTTCGTCGGAGCTTAGTTTATATCCACCTTAACCATGGTTATATGAGATTTGTAGCCAGGGGATGTTCATGGGGATTCACTGGTCTATAAAAAGCTATAGACAGTGTGGGTCAAAGATTTCATTAGTCCTGTTGAAGCAGACCATTTTCTGTGAACCATTAGCACAGAGTAATGACCGGTGTTGTTTTTTTCCACAGCTGGTGGTGACAAGAAGGCCGATGTTGGTGCAGGAGCCAACGAGAGCTTCCAGTTCGTAAGTATTGCTTTTCATTTTTTTGTTAGTTTCAGGCTTTATTTATCCTCTAACTCTTTTCCGGGGCATGGAGGGTGACTTTTGTTATGCAAACAAAACACAAGTTTAGACACACTGAGGAGAGGTTAAATAGCTGTCTAGGCTGGAATACTCATCCTGGGGCCTATGGTTTTCTAAGGCAAGAGTGACTGACTGCCTGAGGGAAAAAAAAATGTGAGCCTGAGAAAATAATAAACGAAAAAAGTCAAGCGGCAATCTTTTGAGCACATTTCTACATTTACTTTTCAGTGTTCATTCACTTCCCTTTAAAATTGACTACAATTTTGTTTTCTGGCATGTGAATTGAGCCACAATGACCCGCCACTAGTGCCAAGGTTGCCCCTGTACCCCAGCCAGATTTTAGATACTTTTTTTCCTTGGCATTTATCCAGCTTGTTATAAGCAATGTCATTCTATTCAAATTTTGAGTTTGGGTGACATAACCTGTGAGTATCCTATGGTCCATTGTCAAACAAGACAACAGTACTGATAACAACTTCAGTTTGTTGAATTGCAGCCTCATCACATGAGAAATTTCATCTCTTTTTGTGCACTATCTTCTGAATTTGCCCAGGGCAAGTGTTCCTCACTGAACATTTTATGTACATATGGAGGGAAATGTTCTGATTTGCATTTTGTTTGTTTTGCAGAGAGGAGGTTTTGGACGTGGTCGACCCGGTGGTGGTGGTGGCGGCGGCTTTGGTGCACCTCCTCCTCCTTCTCATGAATAAACTGTCGCGTGTTAATAGGGAATTAAAAATCGTCACGTAATTTTGGAGTTTGGTGTTAACAGTGAATGGTGAGAAGGCAATCAGGGGAGTGGTGAAGACGGACTGTATGAATGAAGTCTGCATTTCTGGCTTGTGACAGACAAAAACCCAGTGCAAGAGTGTTTTAGAAACATTGAGAGGTCCAGGGATCTAAAACTTTGAAAAAATGGTGACTTTTCACATCCCGATGCGCATTCATAGTCGTGTCATTTCATTTAAACTTGTGCCATTTAAAGATCAAATGTATTTACGACTACGGGGCTAGGTGTGTGAAAAGATGATGATCTTACACTAAATTTTGTACATCGAAAGGCGGCCTAAATGCCGACCTACCTTGACGGCGTCATTCCACGCTTGTCTTTTGGGCTGGTAGCTTCCTGTTTGCGTTCTCACGGCGGAGGAAACTATTTTCAAGGGGGGGGGGGGGGGGCTTGACCTTGACAAAGATTCAAACCCAAGACCTTGAGATTTCGGGGCTGACATTACCACTAGCAGGTCGCCCTGGTATAGTCATAAATACACTTGATCTGGCACCCATCTTGGTTATCTCGCACACTTTTCACATTTTGGATGCAAGTCGACAAACCTGTCACCGGTTTAACTCTTATCTGGAAGCTTGCATATCATCTGAACAAACATCTGTTATGATCCACAATCTTGACCAAAGTACACAAGTATGAATGGCATAACACAAGCCAGCTACACAAGAAAACCCACCTGTTCTGGATAATTGTCCTTGCAAGTAAAAATTGCATATGACAGCAAGTTTAAATGAAACGTCATAGGAATGAAAGGTTTTATTGGGGTGCAAAAATTGTCCCAATCTATGTTTAGCTCGTGTGCACATTTGATTTCAAAGCGGGGGCAAGACACCTTGCAGAGGAAGCCCCTACTCTTCTTTCAGCGTGTTGCACTTCAGTCACATTACAACTTTTGTAGCAAACACTTTTCATGCAGAGGCTAAGCACTTGAAAAATTCACAATTCAACATTTTTGGGAATTTGAGTAGCTGCAGATCCCCAGCTGAAGGACTTTAGTGAATCAAATCGGCACATATTATTCAGCTTTATTTGCTACAAGTAATGTCGGTATCTCATTTGTGAAATTTTTGTTGTTGTTCAAAACTTCGCAGCAATTTTGAAATCGGCTGTGCACTCGCTCTCGTCTTTGTACACTTGCAGCGACGAGCACCATGTAGATAAAGGTGTGCGTGAACTTGCAGAAGTTTGTCATTTTGATGGTTTTCAGAAACAAGCATACAAAAAGACACAACAAGGGTTAATTTGTTTTTTTATATAAACAACATACAGTGAAGTCCGGATGTAGTGATAGCCCTCGGGACCAAATTTGTTTATCACTACATCCGGACGTCCGGTTATAGTGATATTTTTGTAGGTTTTATCACTACATCCGGACGTCCGGTTATAGTTCTATTTTTGTAGGTTTTATTACTACATCCGGCCAATCGCTTGTAGTGATATCTTCAAAGCTTTTATTGCTACATGCGGCGGCACATTTGGTAAACTAGCCTCAAGGCAGTAACAAGGTGATTTTGGAACCACTATTGATTTAGTTTTGTGACGTTTCTTCTGTCTTTGTCAGGCTTGCAATTGTCCTGTGTTAACCTACCCCCGTCCTGGCAGTTCAACAGCCGGTGTGTGTGTGTGTTTTAGAGAGAGAGAGAGAAGGGCCACTTAGAAATAATAATAATAATAAATGAGCATTTATATAGCGCAACATCATAACTTTACAATTATGCTCTTTGCGCTTGACACATTTAAAATTAAAACAGTTATACAAGCATTTACATCTACATTCATAGTCAACAACGCTTAATTAAAAGCATACACCATCAAACATACATTACAAAAGATTCTTCCACTAAGTGAGTAATAAAAACATGAATAAAATAGGTAGTAAAAAACAAGGAAATACCAGCTGAATACCCTTAATCAAACAGAACATGTTATCAACAATGCTGAAAACAGTCCTAGATGTTTATATACATTATCACTAAAACAACAAATACACTACATGTAGCCTACTGATGGACTGAGAAAACAAAATCAGGGGTTGTATTTCTTGAAGAGGTGCGTTTTAAGTGCTCGTTTGAATGCTTGGGGTGACTGACAGTGGCGGATGTGAAAGGGGAGAGAATTCCATTGTGTGGGTGTGCAGAAAGTAAAAGTGCGTTGTCCGTATGTTTTGGTTTTGGTGAAAAAATTGTCAGATCAATTTTCCGCTTCAGGGTAAGCACAGTGCGTGGCTGGCTTTTGCTCGCCATTTTGGTAAAGGGAGATTACTCTCGAACATTATCACTACAGCCGGACTTTAGCTTCCCCGGGACTTGAAAATAGTATCACTACAAGCGGACTATCACTATATCCGGACTGAAAAATATCACTACAACCGGACTAAGTTAACAAAGAACATGAACAACTGGGACCGGGACCCAGAAATTCTTTTACTACAGCCGGACTATCACTATATGGGTCTATCACTACAGCCGGACTTCACTGTATCAGTTAATATGCTGTGAGATTTACATTGAGTAAGGTGTAAAAACAGCACTTCCCTTTGTTCCGAGCATTGCAGACATACAGTCGAACCCACTTAAAACGAACACGCTAGTTACGAATTTTGACTTATAACGTATTAGTTTTAAGTTCCCAACTGAATACCTCTTTCTTCATGCTTAAAAAAAATGCTTGAAACGAATTCTTTGTAACGAATTTATGCTTATAACGAGCACTTTTTGGATTCCCAAGCATGCATAATGTCTGTAATTTACTCACGCTTATGGCGAAATCTTTAAACTCGTCCCGAGATCGACATATCATATCATTTGCATAACGAACCCCTCTTTTAACAAACACGTTTTCATCGCCCCAGAGCCGCTTTGTCTCCTTGTCTCTACAAGGATCTGGTGTGAGGCGAGATCAAAGGCAGGTCCATTGTGATGGCTGGGTGGCCTTCTTTATAGACACTGACCTTCTTCCCAGGGGTCATTGACCCAGTTTTAGCTATGAGAGGTGGTTCCCCTTTCATATGAGAGAGGAAACACTTCCTGCACCCGGGTCAGTGACCAGTTTAACCTATGGGGAGTTTAATCTATGGGGCGGTCTCTTTGATGTCTTGAGAGGAAACTTGGCCAGGGTAGTACATATATATGCACCAGAACTGGTGGACACCATGAAATCGGAGATTGATCAGAATGTGCATGTACATGCTTTTACACGACTTTTTAAATTTTACTTCTAAAATTGTGACAGTAAAAAAATCAATCAATTCTCTTAATGCGAATTTCGGTTAAGACGAACTTATTTCCCGATCCCCAGTGATTCGTCTTAAGCGAGTTCGACTGTATACAATGCACACTCTCACTCGCATAAACAAAGTTTGGTTCTACTTCTCAGATCTGATTGGGCTTTCACATGGGATAAGAACATCCCTCCACTTGGTCCTATATATATATACTGTTCAAAAAAAGAAACGCATAGCTTGTAATATTTGGTTAATTTAGTTATATGGCTACAAGAATATCCACCAAACTGCAGAAAATGTTTATCTGGTCGTCGACCTTTCGTCCATTGCCACAAGTGAGCTCTGCACGTGACGCATGCGTTATCAGTGGCTACAATGTCAAAATTGCTCATTTGGCATGACCACTCGTCATGCTTCAGTGTAATCTCGTGAAACTCGGGGAATATTGAGCTCTCACCATGTCTTCCAAAACCCATAAAAGCGGATTGTTCGCCACAAAGAAATCAGACGACAATTCAGCGACGAAAGATGGCCCGATTGAGCAGAGAAGACCGCCAAATTGCATTGGGTCGTTTACAAGAAGGCCAAAGTCAAAGTGCAATCGCCAGGCACTTCCACGTGTCCCAGAGCACCATCAGTAGACTGTGGGTCAGGTTTCAAGCCACTGGCTCCGTTGCTGACTTGCCACGAGCGGGAAGACCAAGGGCGACAACTGCTGCTCACGACCGCTTCATACGGCTCCGCCACCTCCGGAATCGTTTCCTGTCGGCCTCATCTTCTGTCCAGGCTCTCCCCGGGCCACACCGATTATCGGACCAGACCGTGCGGAACCGCCTGCATGAAGCTGGTTTGAGAGCTCGCAGACCTCACAGAGGAGCTGTCCTCACCCGCCGCCATCGCCAGAACCGAGTGCAGTGGGGCAACCAGCACCTTCGCTGGACCGTCCGGAATCACTGGAGACACGTGTGGTTCAGCGACGAGTCCTACTTCCTGCTCCAGCGACATGATGGTCGGAGGAGGGTCTACCGGAGAGTAAACGAACGTTACGCGCCCAACTGTGTGGATGAGGCACCCGTTCATGGTGGTGGAGGCGTCATGGTGTGGGGGGCGATCAATACCGCTGGAAGGAGCACCCTGGTGCACGTCCAAGGGCGCATAACTGCCCAGCGATACGTGGAGGAAATTCTGCGCCCACACGCCCTTCCTCTTCTGGCTGACCAGGATGCCATATTCCAGCAGGACAACGCTCGCCCGCACACAGCACGACTCACCACCCAGTTCCTCACCGACCACCATGTCCAGGTGCTTCCCTGGCCATCCATGTCGCCAGACATGAACCCGATAGAACACCTCTGGGATGAATTGGACAGAGGTGTGCGCAGGCGAGAAGAAGCGCCGGCAAATCACCGCGATCTATTGCAGGCACTTCAGGAGGAGTGGGACACCATCCCACAGCAAGATATCCGGCATCTGATCCAGTCCATGCCCAGAAGGTGCCGGGCAGTTGTTGCTGCTCAAGGCAGTCACACCCCCTACTGACTTGACAGCCTCGGCACCCAATCGTATTGATTGACTGATTGATTTGAAGATGCAAATGAACTGTGTGTGCATTCAACTGTGTCCATACCAAATTTCAAACAAATAATCTAAATATTGGATTTTCTGTTAATTTTTTCGAAAAATAAAACAAATTTGGCAAGTAGCAACTATGCGTTTCTTTTTTTGAACAGTATATATACAACAACAAAATAAACACCATGACTGCTTGCTGTGGCCAACTGGAATTTTTATGAATTAATTTTGTCAAATTCATCAAAACAATTGTACAGAGACACCCATGATGTTCATTTTTGGTATGTGACCAAGTGTAGAGATGGTCATATCCCATGTAATAGCCTGGCCAGATCTGAGACAGAAAAACTGAAGATCTGATGTGTGCCTCTTTTCACACAGTTGTCGCCTCCACAGGTACAAGCAGACATTAACTGTAATAGTGCCTGACAGAACACACAAACTGTTCTTTTCAAATGAGTATGTTGACAAGCCAAAATATATACATGGGCCATTTCTTGTACTAAATCTCAAAAAAGGAATGTTTCGAGTTAACACACTTGTGTATGAGTGAGAAAAAAAAGTGTCATTAACACAAATCCCCAAGCTTCAGACATTTATTCTTGGTATGCAAGTCACCAAACAGTAAAAGTGCCACACAAATAATAATTGTGTTTTGATAATTGCACTTCATTGTACATTGGAACAAGTCGCGTAAGGCGAAATTACTACATTTAGTCAAGCTGTGGAACTCACAGAATCAAACTGAACGCACTGCATTTTTTCACAATGACCGTAGTCCGCCGCTAGTGCAAAAGGCAGTGAAAATGACAAGCCTGTTTAGCGCGGTAGCGGTTGCGCTGTGCCGCATAGTGCGCTTTACTGTACCTCTCTTCGTTTTAAATTTCTGAGCGTTTTTTTAATCCAAACATATCATATCTATATGTTTTTGGAATCAGGAACCGACAAGGAATAAAATGAACTTGTTTTTAAAACGATTTTGGAAATTTAATTTTAATCATAATTTTTATATTTTTTATTTTCAGAGCTTTTTTTTAATCCAAATACAACTTATTTATATGTTTTTGGCATCAGAACATGTTGAAGAATAAAATAAAAGTAATTTTGGATCGTTTTATAAAAATATAATTTTAATTACAATTTTCAGATTTTTAATGACCAAAGTCATTAATTAATTTTTAAGCCTCCATGCTGAAATGCAATACCGAAGTCCGGCCTTCGTCGAAGATTGCTTGGCCAAAATTTCAATCACTTTGATTGAAAAATGAAGGTGTGACAGTGCCGCCTCAACTTTTACAAAAAGCCGGATATGACGTCATCAGACATTTATCGAAAAAAATGAAAAAAACGTCTGGGGACATCATACCCAGGAACTCTCATGTCAAATTTCATAAAGATCGGTCCAGTAGTTTACTCTGAATCGCTCTACACACACACACACGCACAGACACCACGACCCTCGTCTTGATTCCCCCTCTATGTTAAAACATTTAGTCAAAACTTGACTAAATGTATTAAGATGCTAAGGCCCTTGCTGCTGTCGAATGGAAGAGTTTGCAATGGTTGTCATCTCGCCTCCTGGGGCACAGCGGTCTAATACTCGCTTAGTAACTACAGTGGATCCCCTCTTTAACGAACAAAATCTGAGAAAAACAGGAGGGAGTCTTAAAATGGGGGTAAATTTACAAAGGCTATGAACAGAAAGTCTGAGAAAACAAGGTCTTAAAAGGGGGTTTCACTGTACAGTCATAGCACTCTCATTCACATCTTCTTCTGTTAACCTTTGCTCATACTGCGAATCATTGGGCTGGATGTTGGGTCCTTGCAATTCAGCAGATTGTCCTTGCCTGAAGTGGATTAGTTTCAATGAAGACATGCACCCGTTTTGCATGAACACTCAAACTTTCTCAGAACATTGGCCGTTGTGGGTATTTTTTTTTACACACAAGCACAGTTCAGGCATCCGAAAGAACTGCATTTGTGTGTTAGAAATCATACAGACAACCTTTGGTCAGCGTTTATTGGTTATTACTTTTGTATGCGTTATGTAGCAGACAATGCCATTGAAAGTCCATAGTAAGTAATATTAGACTACCAGATCCCAAGAAGAGTCAATCCTACCAAGCTCTCTCATTTCTACATAGGGCTTGTCCTGAAACCAGAGCTAAATGGAATCTCCCCTTCATCAGACAATTAAAGTACTGGTTAATTTACTACTCAGAAAGTAAAAAGAACATTTAAGTATTTCTGACTAAGCACCTTGGTTATATAAAAATAATACATGCATATTATGTGTGTACAAGCTAATTCACAGGATTCTTCAAGATTTTGTAAAAGGAGCCATCACTTACACATCTCAGTCTATTACGTAGTAGAGCATGCTTATAGTCTTATACACTGCTTTGAAGCAAGCAGTTTTCAGTTTAGAGCTCTGCTCATGGATTTTTATGGGATGGCATAAAATCATGAATACAAACTTTGAATGATTATTCAACTTCGGGGGCAACTACATGGATTTCGAGCTGACAAACACACAAATCTTAATACATACAGGTTTCTATTTGCTTTGGAGGATAGAACAAACAAAAATTGTACTGAATGCTTTGTTTTGTTTATAATTAACCGTTCCAACAAACCTTTCTTGTTTTTTCCACGTTGGAATGATATTCAAGACAATGAAGACGTGTTGAATCATACAATAATAATTATACTTAAAAAGAAGCTGTTGATGTTTTTTAATGCTTTTTATATGAAAAAAAACAAAAAAACTTTTATGCCCATACAAGTTGGCTTTGGATTGGTTACCCGGGCAGAATGGACTCGTCAGCCCAGTAAGGCAGCTATTCTTGGGGAGGGAGCAACCCCGAGGTTAAAGCTCCAACCGCCGAAAACAGAAGCCAACTTGGCGCGGAAAGAAAATCGGCTGTCTACGCTTTTACGATTACATGGCCAAATAAATATTGAACGCAGAAGAAGAAGAAGGATTGGTTACTTTCATCTGAAATTACAATGATACATCATGGAGCGTTAATTTAAGAGTATGTACAAAAAGCTACAGGATGCTTTACTCGCCTTTCACACACACACACACACACACCTTGCCTTTCAGAGATTCTGGATTGAGTCTGAGTAATATCAACCAAGAGGTTATTCTGATAACTACTGATATGCACGCCACAACAACTGAACACGGGTAAAATCAATATCCTTACAAGTTACAAACAAACGTTCAACGGTTACATACCACATACTGTCTTACAACACACTACGTACCTAGCTGTGGGAGCTGGCTTTGAAATCAACATATAAAGAAGTTTGGGAGAACACCAGAACTCGGTCACTTCAGAGAGATAACGCTTGCATACAAAACACTCGCTGAACTAACTTAAAAAGCAAAATAAAACATTCTACTTCACAGTGAAACACACACATAATAACAAAAACAAACAATCTAATTTTTTGGTTCCACATAATGACAGAAAGTGTCCACTTCACAGTGAAACACACACAATAAACAATTTCAACATTACAACTAATGCACAGTGTTGTTCTCAGGCTTCAGTCACTGAGGCATACAGTGGAACCTCCTTTTAATACTGCGTCCTTACAAGGCCCTCTTTTTTTTTAGATCTTTTGTTCATAACCTTTGTAAATGTACTCCTTCAAGACCTGACTTTCTCAGATTTTCGAAGGTCTTAAGTTAAAGTTGGGTTTCACTGAATTTTTTGATCTGACAAATTGTTCTGACCCCTGGAGGGTCAACCGGCCCATAGATTTGGCATGTAGGATGTCTTCTAACCAAGTATTTTTGGAAGCAAACATTTGGACCCAGTATGTATATCATATTTTCATTGCAGGTTCAGCTGAACAATTGTCATTTGAGTCTGGGAACAACACTGCATGCATCCATAATATGAAGCGGTATGCTTCCAACTGAGATGCACTATTCACAACCCTTACAAACGGAGCTTCTTAAAGACATCGCAAGTTTCTGTGTGTAAACAAATCAGAAACAGGATTTTTTTTAAGTGTCCTTATGATGGAAAAAGATAAAAACAGATTTAAAAACATGCGCTTTGGCTTGGCCCACTGGCAGGAATTCAAGGCAGGAATTTTTTTCCCAAAATGGTCACAAATCTTGCAAAACTTTTCTTTGAAAGAAACCTGGATCACAAACATATTGAAGAAATGTTTAACATCAAGCACTGTTTGGTCGATAAACGAACCGCAAGACCAAATAGCCCGCCACACGGAAAATCACGATGAAGGCGAACAGAGGCAGAAAGTAGTGCCAGAAGGTCAGATCCACGTTGTAGAACTTGAGCACCTCTTCTGAGGCAATGTGCGTGACGTTTGGCTGCATGCACTGAGAGAACTGCGAGGTGTTTGCGGACATTGTGCACTGGACCGGAGCGGCATTCGTAAACTCCAGCACCAGGACGGAATGGAAAGAATAATGCAGGACGGATATGTACTTGATCCAATCCAACCAGAAGGGTAGGTTTCGGGTGTAGAACCCACCTGCAAAACAACCAGTGAGAGAAAATTGCAACATGGTGAGAAGGGACATTCCCATAGTCTGAAGCCATGCCCACAGTAAGGATTTTCTGCTGTACAAGATGTTCAAAAAGAACAGCATGCATAAGTGCTGGTGTACAAGGGTAAACACCTGAATTCAGACAGTATATGTCATGTTGAGTCAGTTTTTCAGGCACTTTTAGCCTACATTTTATTCTAAAATTTGCCCTGGTATTGATCATTTGAGAAAAATTCAGGCAAAAGTTTTCTGTCAGGCATGCTCAAAAAGATCAAATAAAGGGCTAAACAAAATCTGTTTACAGTCAAGAGAATGTTAGGATCTGAGACCCCAAGTGCAGCAAATTCCCAATGAAAGAACGCCATTGAGATTGGAGGTCGCTTTAGCCAAGGTATCAGAAATGCATGCCTGAAAAATGTGTCATATTGAGCTTGAATCAAGGCCAGAAGGGTAACACTGCCCCCTCTTACTACACTGTTGCAAATGAGGAGCATGCAACTCCTTCCCCGATCACAGAACTGACGGTATAGTTACTGCTCCCATGTAAAATGAAATAACCCAAAAATCTTACCCAGCAACATTATAGTCATCATGGCTATCGTAGCTATTGTCATCGCCTTGCGGAAGTCCATGCATGCAATACCCAAGAGAAGCCCGATGCTCTGAAAGCACCAAAGCAAAGACATTTGAAATGTGTTCTATAAACAGTTTCATATGTATCTATAAATTAACTTCATTGTTAAAAGTTCATGATACATTGTAAGGTTATCTGTGAGTTTGAAATTTGGCCGAGTACTAAACAGGCTGACTTTTTTTTAGCACAAGTGCATTTTTTAACATCCCTTTTTGCTGACACATCAGTACTGCACAGTTAATTAATAAGGAATGTAATTAAATGCTACTTTATTAACAGATTAATAGCTGGCTACTAGTTGACCCCTTCAACCGGAAACAAAAATATGGGAAACTACTGGCAAATGACATCTCCCTGTCCCCATTTTCATTTCATTCTTGACAAGAAAGTGAGTTCACACACACACACACACACACACACACACACACACACACACACACACATGAATGTGTGAAACACACACACACACACACTGAATCAAGCAACCTACCTGTCCTGCCACTGCGTTAACCATGACAACGACGACGGTAGCGAAGAAAGGCCCCACTCCGTTGAATCCCACGCACCAATAAGACACCACCACAAAGATGGAAGGCTGGACGAGAATGAGGGGCAGTTCGCTGGTCATTTTGGCCAGGTAGTAAGCTGAGAGGCGGTACCACCCAGCGCTCCTCTCCTTGTGAATCACCACCCTCTCCATGGGAACTGCCGTAAAGAATGTGCAAATGAATGCGATATCATCAAGCCGCCAAGCGCAAAATCACTTTCAAAGAAAACTTCATCCATGTTTAGCCCCTCTCACACAAATAACCTCCAGTGTTTACACACACATAGTGACATACGCGCAAACTGCTCATAAACACACACTTCCCAGTCAACACACAAACAGGGAATCCTCTTTCTTCAAAACAGTGAGGAAATCCCTGTACAGGGTAACTATCCTCAATTCGGTTGGTGCGCCTAATTTCGCTAGAGTGAAAGATAAAGTGGATAGTGTACCTATGAAAATAAAAACAGGGGTGGGTTGGTAGGCAAGCTATTGCTTTTCGCGGGAATATTAATCTTTGTAAGCAGTTTCGGTTGACGATTCTTCTTTTGACAAACCATGCGGTCATCTGCAGAAAGTGAAAAATTTGCTTATAAAAAAAGGTGATTGTGAAAAAGTCTGATTGAATACATTGTGTGACTCTTGAAAACGACAGAGCAAACACTCTTTGAATCACTAAAATATTCAAATGCACACAGAAACACTAAAAAAAAGGGGGAAAGTTACAAGATACAGACTAACAGAGAGGAAATTTGGACTCACATGAAGACACAGCATCAAAGAGTGGAGTAAATCCCCAATGGATGATCGTGAAGAAAAGCTGAAAGGAAGATAGAAACGTCAGTCAACACACCACTCAACAGAGGTTAAAAACTATCCATGAATCCTTTTCTTACAATAAACTAGTCCAGTCTAACAAAGCTGCAGTGTTGAAAAACACTTAGTTTTTAGCAATCCGAATGCAGGCTCACATATGTTGCCAAGATTGTGACATTCTAAGATTCTAGGTAAAAAAAACCTTGAACTGAACTGAGTCTATCCTAGTAGAAACCAGCTTATTAAAGTTTAAACTATCAAAATTAAGTAACTGACAAGGCATGACAAATGAGACTTCCCTTAAAAGAACACAAGAGAGGAAGAGAGACAACTTGAGAGAGAGAGAAGGAAAGAAGAGACAAAAACATAGAAGAGAAAAAAAAAGCAACAAAAAAACAGATATATATATATACGTAACAAGAGGCGAAGCCTTCAAGGCTCACGTAAGAAATAGACAAACAGTAACACAAACTCAATCACTCCGTCACACATACACACCCACACACACAGTAAGCTTAGGTGACACTGTGCAAGAAAGAGAGACACTAGATCTAGATCTGTCTGTGTCTGCATGTAGCCTACTTACAGGGACACGACTGCCAAATAGTCTCGGCCCGCTCAAAATAACAATGACCGAGACCACACACACCACGCGAGAGAGAAAGACTACAGGGAGGCATGCTGTCATGATGCATTAATTGACGTCAAACACTTTTGACCGTGACGTAATCTTATGCGAGCTTTATCCATAGTCTTGGATAACCACTCACACATAGACTCAGAAATGTTAAAAGTTTCTACCACAGACATACACACACACACACGCACACACACACGCACGCACAAACGCACAGACAGACAAAGTTACGATCGCATATGCTACACTTCGTGAGCCAAAAATGGGCACACAGACAGAGTGAAACCTATACACAACCCGGGTGTGTAAAAAAATCTCACAGCGCCCATCCTGTCCCGCAGTGTCTCCTCGGTTCGAGGCAGCTGGAACCAGACCAGCGAGACCAGGAGACACAGCAGCACAGATTCCATGATCTTCAGCTTGCTCATGATGCGAGTTTTGGACTCTCGGAATGTTCTCAGCGTCAGCTGAGTGTACTGGGTCACCCATCCTGTCGGCCATTTTGGCTGAGGGTCAGGGTCCTCGAAGGCAACCTCTACTGCGGAGGAGTCGGCAATATTCACGAGGCTCACGTGAACATCGTCAGTGTCTGCGAAACCAAGAGATAAAGCAAGATTATGAAATGGCCATACAGTTTCAACCTGCTGCAATTATGTATGCGTCATATCATGCAGTTGTCAAAAAGAAATTATAACCGCAGTGTCTATGATGAAACTCATTTGTAATATAATGTAGCCAAGTGGCCAAAAATAACCAACCACTGAAGTATTTCTGCTATATATATATATATATATATATATATATACATTAACCTGTAAACTAAATTGTATAAAGCTCAAGATGTAAAGGATGCAAACTGTGCAATCTGAGGATATCAAGAACAATTTGGAGCTCAACCATGTTGAAAATCCGTCGGCAAAATCTCCTGCCTGGATTGCTCTTATCATCTCCATTCTTACCTTCAATGTTGACAGTATCACCATTTTCCTGAGATACTTTGCATCTTGGCTGAGATTTCTTGAGAACACCTTGTTGTGATGGAAGAACCTCAGAGGCCTTCACATTTTGTCTGAGAAATGAATGCAACATTTTGTACAAACCATAATTATTTTAGAGTGTTATGACTGCAAAATCCTGCAGAACAAGGCAGTATGGAAAACAATGTTAAGTTTGCTCCGTGTGTTTTCAGTGTATTCTCCTATGTGGTTTCACCAAAGCTACAAGAAGCTTACAGTAACATGCCTTGCAAAAGAAACAGGGTCATCATTCGAGAGAAAAAAAGGTGTGTGAGAGTGTTCTCGCAATGGCTTTTTTATCTTTTATTTTTTCTATCTTATTCTAATTTATGTTTTCTTGAACTAAAGAAACTTCATGAATTAGCAGCAAATAACAAAGCTGGTTTTGCTACAGCCTAGATACAGGTGGTTTTTTATGTGAATTTTGTAATGTTTGTTCTTCTGGCATAAAATGAACTTTCTCCTTCTCTTTCTCTCTCTCACACACACATACCTTTCTCTCTCTCTCTCTCTCTCTCTCTCCATCTATATGAAGTACAAAGGCACAAAATTAGGTAAACAAATTGTATTTTACAAAAACGAAAGTGTTTCGGGCAAAAATGAATAACTGTAGACATTGCATTGTTTAACCTTCACCGGATCACGCGTTGGACTACACGGTCCAAAAGAAGGATTTAACATAAAAAGTATGGGTCGTACACGACCCACGCCATCCGAATAGGGAGAAACGTTGTGCCGTCTCTTTGCAGAGTATGGATCGTACACGACCTACGCCATCCAAACAAGGATAAACAATGTACAATTCCTTACGTAATTCCATATGGGTCGTCCACGACCCACATCATCCAAACTGTGCAGTTCAAATTACGTCATCTTTTATTTGTTTGTTAACAAAGATAATATTTCAAAAGTTGGGCAATGGGAAGGTCGTATGGTGATTAGAGATTACACGAAGTCTCAATTAAAAACTCCAAATAGTTTCTGAGATAAGACAATTTTGTGAGGCTCTGGGTCGTCCATGACCCACGATGAAGGTAATAGCACATAACCGTATCAATAATAGAAATCACAGATGACAAACGAGGTCCAGTCTGGTCTGTATCCAAACAATTTGACTGAACCACAATGTAAATGTCTCAGCTATAGTAGTTGGTACAGAGAATACATACTATATCTGCTGTCCATTTTATTTTAAAAATCACAAAAAGCAGGGGATGATGAGAACAACCGACTCAGGAATTTAAATCAGCTGTCACTTAGCAACTTTTAACAAACACACACAAAAATCACAGCTGAAATGTATGTTCACACACATGTCGATGGCTGACCGCATAAACATCGTATATAACAATTTTATCGAAAATCACTTTTTTATATCATTCGATTCAGTTTCACCTCCACTTTGTGTGTGTGACATCAGAAACTGATTTCCGATTCTAATTAATGAGTTATTAATGAATGATTAAACAAAGTATAAAATGTACAGCATTGTGATGCCTACATAACAACCATAATAAGATATACGATGGTCAACGGAGGCAGATTCCCTGAAAAGTTGGCTGCATGAACCTGGTAGCTAGAAAAGCTGGCTTCCTTTGGGTCGCGTTTCGTCAGTGCGCTCCAAAAAAAGTGTCTGCATGAACCACCTACTTTGCACAGCTGGCTTTATGCGGAGCGGGTGCTGTTTGCTTTTACATATATAGCAGATCTGTATAAAAGCTGTACTAGCAGGTGCTTTGTTTACGTCGACTCAGACTGGGACAAGGCGGCTACCATCAGGGTTATTAAATGTAGTACATCAGTCTGCATGTTTTTAATTCCTGATTCTGATGGTACACTCCATCTTGTTATATTACACTGACATCAAGAAATCAACCTATTCCTGCACATCATCAATTCCACCCGTGTGTGTGTGTGTGTGTGTGTGTGTGTGTGTGTGTGTGTGCGTGTCTGTGTGTCTGTGTGTCTGTGTGTCTGTGTCTGTGTGTCTGTGTGTTTGTGTGTGTGTGTTTGTGTGTGTGTGTGTGTGTCTGTGTGTGTCTGTGTGTTTGTGTGTGTGTGTTCTGTGATGTTCCAATTAGTATGCAGCATTTTGCACACACAAAAGTAAGTAATATCTCCAACAGTTCTTGTGCACTCGGTTCAGTCACGATTCTCTGATGGCTATCCGGATATTATCATTAGTGCCTGCCAGCGTGTAGGCCAGTATTGTTTGATTTAATTATAAACACGTTGGCAGACATATCCGGACCTAACGGGACTTTTGACCGAGATGGAATCTGGGGTTATCTGACACATGTCAACACCTCCACTCCTAACGGGACCTGGTGTGGCACATAGCAGTTTTTTCTCACACTAGAGAATACATCGTCCTTGTCCGATTAAAACCTCGTAACTCGATTTTTTGCGAAATCTACTTTTTTACATCAATATAATCTACGATTTTTTCTCTATTTTTTGGTTATTGTGGTGAAAGCCTAAGATCGCTGGAAGTCAGTTAAAAATGGATATAAAAATACCTCGTATATCATTTTGGCAAAACCGCGAACCAAAATTACACGTAACTTGAGTTACGAGCTTTTTTTTGTTCGTGTGTTTTTCAGTTTTGGCCGATGCAAACCTCGTATGTCGACTTACAAGTTTTCTAATATCTAAACACGGCGGTAAATGAACTGTTTCCGTTAGATACGAGGTTACGGTAACATGTCCGTACGTTCAGAGTTTAGGTAAAATTAAATATTAGAGTCATTAATGAAGCTAGAAGTGCCCACATTACGTATTGTGTAGTAAAATGACGCTCTACGACAACAGTTATTGTTCAAATGATTTTTTTGTTAGTATTTTCCTTTGCTAAGTACAAAAGCATAACTACAAAGAGAGATTAAGCAGTTAAAGTATTCTGAAATATCTCTTAACTATGTAACAGTTCAGTCCTGAACTTCTGATCTTATTTGTTAGCTGAAGATGTACAGGTATGCATATGTCACGTACTGAAGTTGTGTTATAGTGTCTGAATGCAGTCCGTCATGTCTGGCAGTGGGTCCTTCACACCTGAAAGCCAATTCTCTTCGCTTGAAGATCTTAGGTTGATGTGCTGTGTGTGCCTGAATAAAAGTTCTATACCATGGAATTTCGAAACGGAACTTATCATAGATGACATCACTGTTCGTATGGACTCTGATTGTGTTTCTTGGGTGTACTGTGTCCATTATCATGGTCAGTTTCATGTGGACTGCATTGACCCAACAACTGTAAAGCATGACAAAAACTGTATCTGCTCGACTTGTTTGCATTAGGAGTCATGTTTGCTCTGTCTGGTGCAAGCTCCGCATGAGCGAGCAGGAGTCAATTGATGGTGCAGATTTCGCTTGGAAACAAAATCACTATCTTCCAGGAGTAATGGAAGTAGTGAAGCAAACCAAACATTGTGATTCACCAACCCCAAAAACTATGAATGCAACGTTTGCTGTGAATCCAAGTACGGAAACATCCCATAGCATGTGTACCAGATGCACATTCAACGCAAAGACGAAGCTTGCAAATAACAGAACATTGACAAGAGGGTTGCTAAAGAGAATGGTGATGTCCAAGTTTTCACCATGTATCTGCAGGTCGACTTGTTGGCCCTATGTATATAAGCAAATGACAAATACTTCAAGGCCAAGCTGTGCTGCCACTACTGTCTTCACATTGTACAACTTGAGTGACACAGAGGTTACTTGCTACTTTTAGGATGAGTCAAAAAAGATAAGTCAAAAGCAACAGTTGGCGAAACAACCAAGGCAATCATTATCTACAATGACGGCTGTGGGTACCAGAACCGCAGTTTAATAGTCTTGGGAAACGCCCATCTTTACTTTGCAGTCAGTCAAGGAAAAGTCGTTTTCCAAAAGTTTCCTGAGAAAGGTCATACCTGGATGAAAGTAGACTCTGTACACCCAGCTATCAAAAACAAACTAAGGAGAAGGCAGATAGTCTGGCCTGCCGAATACGTGGAAGTCATCACCTCTGCAAGAAAAAGGCAACCTTACAAAGTTGTCCAGGTAGCCCACACATTCTTCAAGGACTTTCTTGATCTCAGACACTTCTGGGGATCCATAATTGGTGGATATTCGCAGTCCGAAGTACCTGCCTGACGGTACTTGTCGCTACAAGCTCATCTATTCTGAGGAGTGGTGGCCTTTTTCACAAAGAAGAAGAAGAAGAGCACATGGTGAGCCCAATATCATCCCCCAGCTCTACTGAGTACGGCTGACCATCAAAGACATAAAGTGGCAGCATCTTCAGCATGTCAAGGAGGTTTTTCCAGTAGATTCATACCAATACACATGGTCTACCCTATGGTCGTTAAGCTCTGCATTCTCATGAGTGGTCATCCTGCATAACTACTAGCTGTTCAAGGACATTTGGATGACAATTGCACTCAAACTAAGATATCTCATTGTTTTCAAGGAATACTCTGTTTTCTGTGCATGCAAAAAGGCTCCTGTATGGATGTTTACGCTTTCCTGCAAGCAAAGAATGTTATGTACTGATAAGCTTCAGTTTACACTTGGTTTTGTTTGTGTGTTAATTGACAAGGTTGCAAGGAGACTGCAAGGACATTTTACACAAGAATGATTATACATCGGTTTGTACAATCAAAAAACAAATGAACACTGTGACAAAAGAACGATTGTGTGTTTACTGCGTATAAAACATTGTTTTTGTCTTTTTTGTTCTTTGGCTATGTTACAAAACCTTGTAAGTCTTCAAGTGTTTTAAAAAAGAAAAACTCGTATCTTGCAATTTTGCTGAATATCCTGCGTTTTAATTGTGAACAACACTATTTGATTAGACACAGTACTTTGTTTGTGTTTGTAGAGCATGTGCAGAACAAATTGGCTTATTTTGATGACAAGTTATTTTTTAAAGACGTTTTTGTGTTTTTCTCGAAACAATCGATTTACGAGGTTTTAATCGGACAAGGACGACATGTAACACCAAAGTACCATTGCATTGACTCTCTTTCCTCTGGAAGGGTCGGTTTGCTTTGACTGGGCCTTTTGTCATTTCTTCTTGCAACGATTCAGTGCATCTTAAAAAAAGGTAAGCATCTACTGATTTTTGTTGTTAAATCTGTCTCTGTCTGTCTGTCTGTCTGTCTGTCTGTCTGTCTGTCTGTCTGTCTGTCTGTCTGTCTGTCTGTCTGTCTGTCTGTCTGTCTGTCTCTCTCTCTCTCTCTGTGCGATCTTATCTTTCTGCAGTTAATGATAATAATGATAAAAATAATAGTACATGTAATGTACACTTTGTAAGTGCAATTTCTCTACAAATTAGAGCACAGGACCCAAAATAATAGCAAGGAAAATTACAAATAGTTCACTAAAAATTGACAAATGCATGTGAGCATATACAAATACACAGGCACATAATTATCTATGTGCAAAAAAAACATCCACACATACCCACCCACCCCCACACACACTCACATGCACACACAGAACCATGCAATCGATCAGTGAGACAGTCAACCGACAATTGTATAATTATAGGAGTATCGTTTCAACAATGTGTTTGATGTTTGAACTATATCTGATTAAAATCACTATCTTTTCTATTGTAGATTGGTACCTGGTATTGCCATGGACCCGGACAGAATGGAAAATAGTGTATATCAGAATCTAGCGGCATCTTTCGTCTCAGCTTCTGACTCAGCGCCCCATATGAGTTCAACCAACGGCGAACAACAGAGCGAGGTGATGGAGGAGTCTTACGCTTTCAATACGTCGGACGATGAACCTCTGGTTCAAAAACTAGCCGACAATTTTAATTCATCTGATGATGAACCTCTTGTAAACATGATGGATTCCATAACAGCCAAGTCAGACTTTAACTCATCGGATGAAGAACCCCTCATCTTGAAACAAGTCATGGAGATAGCCGATAATTCCTCAGATCCGACATTTCAACCATCGGAGTCATCACCGCATGACTCGGAGTCGGAAAGTATTGACAGCAGCTTCCCCGCCCAAAATAGACAACAACGTCGAAAGACAAAACAACAGAATGATTTCCTTGAGGTGCAAGCTGAAAGTTTGGCACTGGCAAGAAAACGAGAGGAAAATATAACATGTCACCAAGCTCGTTTGGACAATATATTGTCAGCCAACGGAAGGACACGCAGCGTAAATACCTGGAGCCTGGACTGACGGTCAAGAAGATGCACGAGTTGTACGCGCAACAGTGCAAAGAAGTGGGTCGACAGCCAGTTTCCACCAAAAGTTAACGACAGGTGTTCAATAACGATTACAATTTGGCATTCCATATCCCAAAGAAAGATCAGTGTTCTCTGTGTGCTGCTTTCACCATGAAAAAGATCAAAGAACTGGCCACGGAAGATGACAAGAAGGCGTTTGAAGAACACCAGGAAAGAAAGAAGCGGGCCCGTATTGAAAAAGAGAAGGACAAAGCAGAGGCAAAGGAAGATCGCCGAAAGCATGTCGTTACATTGGATCTCCAAGCGGTCCTCCAGGCGCCTTGTGGTCTGGTGAGTCTGCTATATTACAGACGAAAACTCTCAGTGTATAACTTTACCATCTATTCACTGGCTGATGGAGAAGCCAACTGCTACACATGGGACGAATCTGAGGGTAAAAGAGGAGCTTGCGAGATTGCAACTTGCATTTATTTTTATCTTCGTTCACTTCCAAACAGCGTTGAGGAAGTTATCATCTTTTCAGACTGCTGCTCAGGGCAAAATCGAAATCAGTACCTAGCAGCTGCGCTCGCCCATGCAGTCCAGAACATCGGAAACATTAAAACCATCACACACAAGTACCTGGAGAGTGGCCATACGCAGATGGAATGCGACTCCATGCATGCAGCAATCACATTTGCAAAAAAGAGCACGCCCATCTACACCCCTAGTAGCTGAGACATCATTCTGCGTATGGCCAGAAGAACACGCCCGTATCAGGTGATCCCAATTAAGTTCACAGATTTTTTAAATTAGTCACTGGCTGCAGCAACTCTCCGGAACACAAAGACCGACATCGCTGGGCAAAAAGTCAACTGGCTGAAACTTAAGGCACTGCGCTTCGAAAAGAACAGAGAAGAAGAAGTTTTGTACAAAACTTCCTTTGATCAGCCCTACCAGACAATCAAGGTAGCTGGGGGCAGCAAGAGAGGTCGAGCTGCTCCAGTCCACACCATACCGTACCTGTACAGCCAAATACTTCCGATCTCTGAGGCCAAGAAGACGGATCTTTTGTACCTGGGCTCCTCTGGGGTCATTCCCGAGGAGCACCACAGCTTCTACACGAGCCTCATCGTCTCTCCTGCTGCTATGGACCGCCTCCCACAGCCTGACATCAATGAGCAGGACAATGACTCTGAATAAGTATCATACTTTTCGCCCGAGACTCTCAGGCCAACCTGAGTGACTGCTACTAGAAAAGCCATTGTGATCCGTCTTGATTAAAAAAAAATCCCTGCGCTTTGAACTGTACCCACGGAATACGCGCGATATAAGCCTCATATTGATTGATTGATTTTATTTTTACATTTCATGACTGGCACACGTACATGCTGGATACACAATGTTACTTCAACTTACAGACCTACAATACCAACTTTTTGTTGTGGTATCGACATGCTATTGATGTGTCCTACAACTTTGATACGTTGACATACATTGCACTTGCGATGCTTACAATGTCATACAGGATACAGAAACCTACATCGGATTATAACACTACCTTTATGTGATGGCAACGACAACCACTCCATTGTGTAACGCGTTAATGTGACATTGATGTGTTGTGCAACTATGATACATCGGCAGAATTATGTGATTAGGATACAAAAATACATCGGAATGCTGAATCAGGTTAGTTTCCAATGTTTCCTATTTGTTTGTTTGTTTGTGTGTTGTGTCTGTGTCTGTGTGTCTGCGTGTTTTTGTTTGTTTTTTACTGCATGGAGTATCGAGTTAATCTAGCGTTTACTTCAACCCACTAATCAAATTCTGCCGTGTTTTGTTTTTTTCTCTTTTTAACTCTTTTTTTCATGGAACCTATTGTGTAATAATCATAAATTAAGAACAAATTAGAAAAAAAGGAGCACTGTCTGATTACGTCATCAGATTAAGATGTATAATACACTTTTCACTAGAACTTGATAAGCAACAGTTACAGAGGTCAAAACGAATAAAGCGTATACATGTACGACCTTTATACTCAACCAAAACGTGATTAAGTCACTTTTTTGTGGGGTCTTGAAAGGCTGTTACTAGTTTTACTCGTTTTTAGCAGAATTTGTTTGATAATTCAGGCAAGGAATGGTCTGTCTGAAGGTCGTATGTATTTATAATTGGTTTCCGCAGGCTGTAAATTCCAAAGAGTGCTATCGCGACCAAATCATAGTTCCACCTACGACGTTTATTGAGGATTTAGAGCTGCCCACCTACAAACACTTCCTGTCAGTATCTCAAGTTGCGACTGTTAGGCAGCCCAGGTTTACCCTGACACGTCATGCATTTGGCCTGGATAAACAGCGGAAATGCTTGTACGTGGTTTATGCAGACCTCTATTCATTTAGAGTATGCTTTGTGCCGGAGTGCATCAATGTCTTAATCAATATATAGCACACAAATCATCCATTCTTGTATATAAAACAGTATTTGTGATTACAAAAGTTACATAAACATGCAGAGAAACGAACGCTGTTTCCATAGACACTAATTTGTTGGGCAATAGAAACAAGAAAATATTTGATTTTAGATGTCGAACTTTCAGATGGCTCTCCTGTAAAATTAGCTGAAACTGCGTTACGATGTTTATGCGGTCAGCCCTCGATACAGTAGTACCTGCCATATCCGGTCATCCATTAGTCATTGCAAAGGTGACCGCAAATATCAGGTGGCCGTTCATTACAGGCCCCCTCCTCCTCCAAAAAAACCCCCAAAACACGATCAAGTTTTCATGAAGAAAAGAAAGCGATCATCCACGAGCCGCCGATTCATAGTCTCTGTTAGTTTTGCTTTCGTTTATACATCTTAATTATTTGCGTGTTTAACTCGATCGTCCTGGCTAAGCTATTGTTTCGTATGTTTCTATGTGTGTTGTTTGGATTATTATATATATGTATTTGAGTGTCAGATAAACAAGTGTTTCAAACTCACATCAGCTGTGATCGATCCGGAAGTGACTGCCGTAAATGTACATGTATGCGCATGTCTGTATTTACAGTTTGCGCATGCGTAAGTATTCATGTCGTCTGCTCGTGCTGTGCCGTCTGTGCACACCACACACACACACACACACACACACACACACACACCACAGGCGCTCGCCCGCGAAAGTGACAAGTGGCCGTTAAGTGGCCGCTCCTGTCGAGTAAGAGGGGCACCTTAGGGCAAAAATCAGTGACCGTTGACCGCGTACCGCGTCAGACAAGTTAACGGCCATTAAGAGTCAATTATAGAAGGAAAACTCATTAGTCATGGGAAAGCTGGCCGCTCCGGGTAGGTTCACGCCCACGAAAGGGCCGGAAATGGAAGGGACTACTGTATACATATTATTCGGGGCTGAAGTGATGATAAAGAAGCTCAATAAGTGAACGCTCAGGGTACAATCAAATTTGTGTTTTCTGTGAAGACCACTCGATCGGTGAGGGCCAGATAGGGAATTGGGGGGCCGGGTAGGGTGGGAGGCTAGGAGATGGGGGCATGGGAAAGGGGTGCGTGGGTGTGATGGGCAGCGAGCTCAAAGAAAGGCATATATTTGTTGTGTACTGTACTGTATAGCCTAGCGACCATTTAGAAAATCTTCACGCGTCTAGCGGTGTCACGCGGTGCGCTGAAACAGAGTCTGCTATCTCTTCCTCCCCTCTCCCAACCCAGCTTCGAAATGGTCCATAGACTATGTAAATTAGTCATTGGCAAAAATATTTATGCATTATCAATGTTTTTTCCAACCTCTCAGGAAATAATAAGGTACAGGAACATCATTTGCAGATAAGCAGGCACCTTGAGCATGGGGTGGCAACTCTTCTTTGGAAAGTCTAACCATCAAGCTGTTGATGATTCGAAAATTAAAAGAGAATCTCTTTGAACAAAACAGCGTTATGTTTTCACAAAAAACAAGAACTGGAGTGGTGTCCAGTGAGAGGGAGAAGCTTATCACTTGCAGAAATAGCACGTACTGTTTGGCACGATCGCATGGAAATTATAAACGTTCTCATATTCGTCATCAAAAAACACCACTTTGTCTCCCTTGCTGGCGTCAAACATCGACAGCTTTAGAAAGGTTTCAGCTTTGTCATATCCACAGATAATCACATTCCCCTTGTGAGCGTATTCACTGGGTTTTACAACAGGTTTGTCCTCCACAACACCATCCACTTGGTCACAACCATCCTTTTTGAAGCCAACGTTGACAAAAACATCAGTCAGTCTCAGCTTCTCAATCTCCAACAGAATGGTAGACAGATTCATGGCAGAAGGTCTAATAGCACTGATGACATAGAGTTTACAGTGACGGTCATTCTTCAGGTGCAGCAGAAACTTTTTATCAACCCTTAGTGAGAGCTGTTTGGTTTTTGTGTCATAGAGTTTCAAGGTGTTGTCCCAGTCAAACACAACGTGAGCACCATCCTCTATCATGTCATCCGTAATATACTTGATACCATCTTCCTCGTGGTTCACAAAGCAGTTAGCATTTTCAACACCCATGTCCCTTTTCTCAGAAACAGCATCAGCAGTTAATGCTTGCTTTGAGTTGTCTGAAACACTGTCACTGTTATACATAGACCCGCCCTGTGACCTCCTTGAAGTCCTAACACCAAGATGCTCAACAGCAACTCTGGGCTGCCTGACTTTAACTCCAATTAAATCACTCGGTGTAAAACCAGGCTGTGGTTTTATGTCATTCTCTGAATCATCAAAAACACAATCCGGCACCACATCACTGCCTAAATCACTCATCATGGATAAACCCTGTTGTTTTGGTGGGGTTTTTTCAAAACAAGGAAAACTGTAGCAGATATCAAATTGTTGTAATTGGCAGATGTTGACAGATCGGATTTTTCACTTCAACTTCTTTGTTTTTTTACCAACCACATCCACCCATCTAATGACAATCTCTCGGTTTCTCCTTATTAGGTGAAGTTCACCTTCCTCAATAGCTGGGATGTGCGAGCGTTTAAATCTGCATAAGAAATAGCAGGGATCTATACTACAGGCCGTCATTAAAAAAAAAACTTGGCAGATACGCAACGGGCAAAATGTGTACCTTATTTCAGCTCTTCTGATTTTTTTGGAATTTTGAGTGGGAAACTTGCTTTTGTGAATTTCAATTTGTTTTTTTGGGGTGTCGGTATTGCAGGTTCCACTGTACAGACACTAACTCATGAATGTAAAATCGATCTGTTTGCTGAATATGGTGCAGGGGAATAAACGGCCTTTCCAGTCATATAACTGGTTTTACAATAAACAGCCTCATCACAAAAATCTGCACTCAAACGCATCTGCCTAGGTGTTTTTTTTTATGGCGGGTTGTACAGTCATATATATATGTCTATGGAAATAAACTTCAACCAGGCTGCTGCATGGATTCCTGGATAGGTAGCTTTCACTAGTTTCACAGGATCGATAATTTATGTTGTCTGAAATTGAAAATAGGTGAATCTGCAAGTTTCTAACACCAAAGCGTTGACTATGGATGAAGTTTCTGCATATGCAGGTGCACTTGTCAGGGTTGATTTGGAGATTTTATTTGCATTACTACTTCCTGGCAGGACCGGGCACAGGCGGAAGGTATTGTTCTCTGGACCAACACTATCACAAGAAGACTGACAGTGACACTGGCATTCTGTTGCCCGATTGTCAACCATCAAACATTTCGCTGATTACCAGCCGTGTTAGCTTGCTTTTCTGTAGTCGTGCAATGGAATGCATACAAAGAGACTAGCGTTGTCAGCAACTAAAGCGTAGTTGTTGCTATTACTTAGAATACACAAAGGGCCATAGGCATTAGACGACAACAAGTTGTGTTCCCAAGGTCGGAGATGCGCATGCGCAATGATCTTCACTTCCGACCTTCACCTCCAACTGAGTTGTAAACAAACCAGCATGTTTGAGTTTGTGTCGATGCGAATGCTGTCTATGGATGCAATATTATTTCGGCAAGCAAACAAAGCAAGCAGAAGTACGAGTTTCATCTACAGATTAGGAGAGCTTAAATCATCATTGTTAAAACACACTGGAAAGAAATTCCGACACATGCGCTGTTGAGGGTGTTACTTGGGATAATCATAATGCGAAAAATCCACCGCGTTGCATAACTGCAGTGCTTCTAATGTGAACAGAAAATTGCTGAGGGTGATAGACTGTTGACATATGCACGTTTAAAGCACATGCCAGCGCTTCTGGATCATCCCCAGCTTTAAATGGACCTGGCATTTTGGTGGTGTCAATCTTGACATCCTGGCTGTTTCAAAAGTGAGACTGGCAGCAAGCGTGCCATGGTCTCTTTTGGTTGCTAATGTATTAATGAACACATCTCACACGTCAGATTTCTCCTTTTCCACTTGCACGTGCTGCGAGCGCGTATTATGTGTTTAACGTTATACCTGCTTGTCCCGTGTGTTAAAACAGTCACAGCATCAAAATAATCACACAAAAGTAAGGTCAAACATGCCTTCATCAAACTTTTGTGGTTTGATAATTCTAACTCTATAATTGTTGGAGAATTTGTCAATCAAACAATGACGAATTTTTTCGCGTTTCTTTTGTTGCTCGGTATAGTACACTGTAACTTACTATATTAGTATATAAGTCTTGTTCTGTGGAGCTTGTAGTTGTCAGATATGTCGTTACTTCTTTATCTCTGTGAAGCCTTCAAGAAGGGGAGGAGGGGTGTTGGGGGCTGCCGCTGTAAGTTTTTGTGTTGAAGGGAAGTAGAACAGAGCTTGGAATCTTTATTTGAATTTTGTTTTGGTAAATAAGAGTAAAACATTTCTAAATTGGTTTTTGTCCAGTTAAGTGTTTTTAGTCCACGTTGCGGATCGCTTTATGTTTTGTGTAATGTCATTATCTGTTTTAAGTTACGTTGATATGCACGTGTCCAGCCATCTGTAGATCGTAAACGCCCTTAGCTGCCTAGCAGTGGCTATCCACTTCAAGCAAGTCTTTTTTCTCTGTGAATTCAATCTGCTCTCCTGGGGCAAGACCCGTACTTTGGGCCTGCAGGAGGTCAGTTGAACTTTTATGGCCTAACCAGGAGTAGTTTCCCAGAGGAAGCTCTAGCCGTGTCTTTTGACACCCTCCGATCAAAGGGTGTTAATTCCTTGGATCGGGGAGATCGGATGCCAGCTCAGCTGGCAGGTGGTCAGTTGTTTACCCCGCCCCCCCCTTGTGTTCATCCCCTTCCTCTTGTCTTACGTTTAACCAATAAAACACGGAACCTGCTTAGAGTGTCGTGGTTACGGGTGGTTACTAAGATGTTGATTGGTTGTTTGAAATTATTTTCTAATAACCTAGCTAAAGTGTGATGATGTGTGTACATGCTAGGGGTGTGAAAGAGAACTTTGAGAACTTCGGAAGAGTGTGGACGTATTTTGTAGTGTGCTCCACTAACTGATGTAGTCAACTTTGTATGTTGTGGCTTGTGGCCACACGGCTTCGGCGGGGTAGGCGGAGAGGAGGAGGGAAGATAGAAACAGGAATAAAGAATACCATGCCAGTTATATCTTCTGCTGTTGTCACTTTGTTGTTGACGGATTGGAGAGAGAAAGACGTGTCTGTCTTTGTGTCCATGAGTGATAGTCCAGCGAGTCCGGCCCTAACACATTCCCATCATAACATCAAATTATCTTCGATTAAAGTTTCCATCTTTTTGGAACCTGGTCACAAATGGCTGGTTACATTGATATAAGTAATGAGCGTGTATGAATGCAAAGAATAAGGATCAAATATTAAAGTACCCATGTACAAATGCACACACAAGAACAGCTAGGGCCACACCACCAGTGCAAGCATTTCTGGATTTTTGTGTTGGTGCACCGAGTTCGGGAACATCCACAAAACAAACAAGAACGCTGAAGCATAATTAACCATTCAGTCAATCACCAAAGCCAGACACACCAACGCCTGGTGCAGTGATGACAGCTGAATGCACTGAAAAACGTCTGATTTGCTCTCACCTTCCGAACACGCACACAAACACTAAAAATACTGAAATACTGAGGTCGGGGGTTCAAATCTTGGCAGTCTTTTTTCCTTCTGAAAAGAGTTTCCTCAACCATGCCAAGGAGATAGATGACAGGAAGTTATCTATGCAAAATTCAAGCATTGAATGACACGGTGAAGTGCGCGCGTGCTCTGTAAGTCAGGATTTCATGCCACCTTACTGTACAGAAGTCTGTACAGGATTTTCCAGCTACACGTGCAATGTATTATCACAGAGAGACCTCAGCTTTAATGAGATCATGGAGTGCACAGGTACATCCGATCCACACTTTCTTACAAATATTATCTTTAAGTACAATCAAACCAATACATTTTTTTTTAAAAACAAGCATTGACCTAAACGGGCAAAAAGCCGCCCGTGGTGACACGGGGGTAGGACATGGATACCGTCTCTGCACAAACAGTTGACCTGTGACCTAATCTGCGACCTTAAGTCACGCTTAACAGTTTCAAACCATCTACTGAGAGAGAGTGAGAAAGAGCGAGAGAAAGAGAGAGGGAGTACTGAGAGAGAGAGAGAGAGAGAGAGCTGTCGGCATCAAAGTAACAGATTAACAACAACAGTCCTCGCCGAGACCTTATTTCAGATAGTCTCGACTAACCACTGAGACGCCTGTACACAACACCGCTTTCCTTACCCTAAGCTGTGACAACTGAACTTTGGAAGAGTACACCTCTTCATTACCACCCCCCACCCCCCCCCCTCCCCAGCCCCTCTGTGGGCAGAGAGGTGTCACCGTCAGCTGCACTCACTCAGAGCAAAACCAGTTGACCTGTCTAACTTTTGACACTGATAAAAAAAAAAAAAAGAATTAGAAAAAAAGGAAAAAATAATAATTTTTAAAAACACTTAAAATTACAAAAAACTAAATTAAAACAAAAGAGAGAGCGAGAAAGGAGTGCAGAAAAAAGAAAAAACTGAGTATGTTGATGGTAATACTTTTACACTGTCTGATTCTTATAGAATATATAGAGTCGAAGTGAGAAACAAAGTGCTAGTAATAACACAAGTCCGTACCACGGAACCACACACACCAATAAACAAACGCCAAAGACTCGAAGGGAAGTAACTATCTGTCAGTTGGTTTCCTCCCCTGGATCGGTTTGTGAATCACTCATCTAAAAAAAAAGGGATTTATTAAAAAGCGTTAAAAGCTAATATCTTCCGTTTGACTACTGTTACGAATGTAATTTTTTGCATACACCCGTCTAACCCTATTCCTTACAATTTCACGAAATTTGAGCTTAATTGACCCAGAGATGCAAGTCTTACCCGACTTGTTTGTAAGACATCAACCGCCCACCCGCCCTACTCAAACAAACAAACAAACAGACAGAGTGAATCCAGTAAGCCCCATTTATATATAAATGGCAGCTTAAAAAGAGGGGAAAGTTTGTTTGCAAGTTAATTTGTGTGAGGATGGTCCCCTTTGATGTAAATTCATGGTTGGGTAGTTCATTTCTGCACTTTTGATTTTTGATGGTGTCCTTCCACTGTCCCTCTCTATCCTTGTGTGTGTGTGTGTGTGTGTGTGAGAGAGAGAGAGAGAGAGAGAATGATTATTGTGGTGTTTTTGTGTGCGATGACTTTTACAGAATGAAGCAAAGGGGTAAAAGTTATAATAAAAGTTGAAAAGTTATAAATTAAAAGTGATAACCCTCTGATACATACACTTCAGGAATCGTATGCAAACATGCACATTTTTTTCTTGTATATTTTCACTACAGGTATAATATACACAATGCATATATTGACAAGCCATCAGAGGACTGTAAAAGAGCGTTTTTTTGCTTTACTTTAATTCAGAATCAAAATAATTAATCTGGTATGAGAAAGACACAGGGTTTTATAAAACAAAAATACATGGATTAAAACATATCATTTCAAGGACCTCTGAGAGAGAGAGAGAGAGAGAGAGAGAGAGAGAGAGAGAGAGAAATAAATAGTTGTTGATTCATAAATTCTTCTACTTTTAAGGATGATCTTTCTTTCTTTATTTGGTGTTTAACGTCGTTTTCAACCACGAAGGTTATATCGCGACGGGGAAAGGGGGGAGATGGGATAGAGCCACTTGTCAATTGTTTCTTGTTCACAAAAGCACTAATCAAAAATTTGCTCCAGGGGCTTGCAACGTAGTACAATATATTACCTTACTGGGAGAATGCAAGTTTCCAGTACAAAGGACTTAACATTTCTTACATACTGCTTGACTAAAATCTTTACAAAAATTGACTATATTCTACACAAGAAATACTTAACAAGGGTAAAAGGAGAAACAGAATTCGTTAGTCGCCTCTTACGACATGCTGGGGAGCATCGTGTAAATTCTTCCCCCTAACCCGCGGGGGGTTTAAGGATGATGAGAGAAATTTAAAAACAGATAAAAGTTACTCACCCAAGACATTTGGCAGCTTTCAAAATTTGGCTCTTTGTTTCATCTCCCTCTTTGAGCTTTTCAACTGGTAAAAAAAATCATACGACTTTTTGTATTAAATACAAAGAAATACTTTTTTTGAGCAAATTGAACGAAACTTTGTTCAAACATTCTTTGACTCAATCTTGACTGTGGGATTGCATTTCAGCTTGGAAGCTTAAAAATTAGATAGTTAGTTTGTTAAACTTGTCATCTAAATCGATTTTTCACAAACAGATTCAAAAATGATTGCTTTGCTTTCCTCATCAATTCCTGTGGTGGCCTCATTTTCAATTGAAATCAAAGAAATTTTGTCAAACACTCTTTGACTATGGGCTTGCATTTCACATGGAAGCTTAAAAGATAATAAACTAATTTAAAAACAAAATTCTGCTTGAAAATAAAATTGCAATAACACATTCAAAACTTCCATTGTATTCCTTATTAATTCCTATATTAAAAAAAATAAATATACGAATGCTTTGTTTGAATTGAAAATGCATTAAAAAATAAGGATCTATCGTATGCAAATCAGGTACATGTCCACTGTTCCTTTAGGAACCATGCAAGTGCACTGAGTCAGTTCTGTCTCGGTCAAAGGGTTTCGGTCAGCCCAGGACTTACTCATCTAGATGATAAATTGTCCAATATATTCAGTTTTTTTTAGACTGACTCAATGTTTATATATCGCTTGAAAAGACTTGTTTTTATTTGGTTATTGTTGTTGTCTTATTTAATTTGTTTATGCATCCTTGAATCCTTATACACAAAAACTGAGATTCATGCACAAACATATAGACACACACTACTTTTTTTTCTTCTCACAATTTAAAACAAATTTTGTTTTAAACTTTGTAGTTCACGTTTAGACACTTTTTGTTCGTACTACAGAAATTGTCATGATAAATTCAGTTTGACATTTACTCATACATTGCTTAAGGTAATTTGGTTTATAAAATACTGTTGCAAGAATGAACAAGATGACATTTAGATATAAGTAAACGCAAACTACCAAAAGCATAACATTATTACATTACATGCTTGCACAAATACACACACATGCCAGCAAATTCCTAAACATAACTTTCGTTGCAAAAAAGGAAAAAGACACCAAAGGATAAAGCAAGAAAAATAATTAAGATATATAGAACACTGTAAAAAGATCACCTCTTATGACTGAAAATATAATACAAAATGTCAAGAGAGAACAGGTAATAGCTTTTGTTCAACTGTTTATGCCACAAATGTGTTAACTGCTTTGTTTTGTTCCAAAGTGACTGGCATTTTTTGTTGTAAATGAATGATTCTCTATAAAAGGCAAAACACACATGTACACACACACACACACTCTTGCTCACTTACACACATGCATACATGTACGTACGTGCACAAACATACACACACAAACACTTTTAGTCTTTCTGTTCTATTGTTGTTCGAAACACAACACAATATGTCAGCGTTTACTTACTGATAAAATCTGCAGGGTTGTAATGAGCATCCATGATGAAACCAACATCAGCAAAGAAATCAATGACGTTTCTACAAGGCCCAAAATACGCCAGCTGTTATTGAAGAAGCGAGAAAAAATGCAATAAAATCTCAGGACTAAATAGCATCCACAGCAGCACATTGAACAGACTTAGCTACACATGTATGGAAAAACAATGTTCTGCAACACCTGCTTTAGTAAAGGCAAATGACATACATCCATTCAAAGAAGCAATAAGCTTGAGCATATTTATGAGGTCATTAACTGCACATATTTCACTTCATGATTGTCAACAGAACTTAACAAAACAAACAATGAGAAAAGAAAAAGGAAACAAAAGAACATTTAACTTTGTAAAAAAGTGTAAAATGGGTAGATACAAATGTTAATCCCAGTACTAGTAAGTTCCAGTGAATAGAGACTGACAACCAATATTAGGCCCCCCCCAAAAAAGGTCTGTTTACGGTAACCCGACCGACCCTAGTTTTTTTGCGCGACCCTAGACTTTTTTTTGGCATTTGGGGAAAAAAAAAAAAAAAAATCTTGGTTTTTTGGCAAAATAACGTAAAAATATGGTTTTTTTGGAAAAAAAACAAAAAAACAAAAACAAATCCCGACCTACCGACCCTATTTTTTTTTGCCTATGTTACCGTAAACAGACCTATTTTTTTTTGGCCTTATTTAAAGCGCTGGAAACACTTGCAAGCAATGAACAAAACAAACAAATGAACATTCGGAGCTTGAACAGTAACCGTCAACGCAATTTACAAGTTATGACAAAAATATGCAAGAAACACAATCAAACATCCAGCAAGAAGAGGAACACCTTATTTACATGAAGCACAGTTGAACAACAATCTGGAAAAAATATGTAGAACGTTACATTGCACACACTCTAAGAAAATCACTGACACAGATTTTAATGAAAAACAAGAAGGGCAAAGCCCATACGACTCACATGCTTGACCTTGACCTTTACATAGCAATGACATCATACACTAAGAACTGCTTTACACATTTTTCCTACCAAAATACATGTTCATCCATGTCATGCAACACAAAGCTGTTAATTCAAGACATAGGAAGTACAATGGTGCTCATTGGCTCTTTCTACCATGAGATATGGTCACTTTTAGTGGTTCACTACCTTATTTTGGTCACATTTCAAGTTTGAAACAGTTATCTTCCATAGTTCAGGGTCAAGGTCACTTCAAAATATGTATACAATCCAACTTTGAAGAGCTCCTGTGACCTTGACCTTGAAGCAAGGTAAACCAAACTGGTATCAAAAGATGGGGCTTACTTTGCCCTATATATCATATATAGGTGAGGTATTCAATCTCAAAAACTTCAGAGAAAATGGGAAAAATGTGAAAAATAGCTGTTTTTTAGACAACATTTATGGCCCCTGCGACCTTGACCTTGAAGCAAGGTCAAGATGCTATGTATGTTTTTTGGGGCCTTGTCATCATACACCATCTTGCCAAATTTGGTACTGATAGACTGAATAGTGTCCAAGAAATATCCAACGTTAAAGTTTTCCGGACGGATGGACGTCCGGACGGACGGACGGACGGACGACTCGGGTGAGTACATAGACTCACTTTTGCTTCGCATGTGAGTCAAAAAAAGATCTGAAAGTAATAGCCCTACCAAATCTCCTTTTTTACATTTAGTCAAGTTTTGACTAAATGTTTTAACGTAGAGGGGGGAATCGAGACGAGGGTCGTGGTGTATGTGCGTGTGTGTGTCTGTGTGTGTGTGTGTGTGTGTGTAGAGCGATTCAGACTAAACTACTGGACCGATCTTTATGAAATTTGACATGAGAGTTCCTGGGTATGAAATCCCCGAACGTTTTTTTCATTTTTTTGATAAATGTCTTTGATGACGTCATATCCGGCTTTTCGTGAAAGTTGAGGCGGCACTGTCACGCCCTCATTTTTCAACCAAATTGGTTGAAATTTTGGTCAAGTAATCTTCGACGAAGCCCGGACTTCGGTATTGCATTTCAGCTTGGTGGCTTAAAAATTAATTAATGACTTTGGTCATTAAAAATCGGAAAATTGTAAAAAAAAATAAAAATTTATAAAACGATCCAAATTTACGTTCATCTTATTCTCCATCATTTTCTGATTCCAAAAACATATAAATATGTTATATTTGGATTAAAAACAAGCTCTGAAAATTAAATATATAAAAATTATTATCAAAATTAAATTGTCGAAATCAATTTAAAAACACTTTCATCTTATTCCTTGTTGGTTCCTGATTCCAAAAACATATAGATATGATATGTTTGGATTAAAAACACGCTCAGAAAGTTAAAACAAAGAGAGGTACAGAAAAGCGTGCTATCCTTCTTAGTGCAACTACTACCCCGCTCTTCTTGTCAATTTCACTGCCTTTGCCATGAGCGGTGGACTGACGATGCTACGAGTATACGGTCTTGCTGAAAAATGGCATTGCGTTCAGTTTCATTCTGTGAGTTCGACAGCTACTTGACTAAATGTTGTATTTTCGCCTTACGCGACTTGTTGTTAAATACTGTAGACACAAAAGAATACAGAAAACAACTGCACACTCAGAAATTCCTCTCTCGCTACCTCCGTTCCACTCTCTCTCTCTCATCTCTCACCTGGCCGTCGCACAAAAGCAAGAGGTTATGGAAGGTAAAGAACATCTGACTGGATGGCTGGTGGATGGTCATGACGACCGTCTTGTTCTGGGTTTCTGTGATGGTGCGCAAGGTTCGAACCAGACTGGAGGCAGTACTGTAGTCAAGACCTGATGTAGGCTCCTGTATTACACACAAATACTTTCATTAATTACTGAAGTGTGTACAGTATAAAGATAGTATTCTTCCCAGACTCAGAGGATAATAGGTCAGTTGGACCTGGATTGAAAATATGTATAAGTCCAATGACAAATGTCCTGGCTAAGACCTCCTACTTGTCAAAACTATCGGACGGTTGACCAGCCAGAGGTCAGAACAATACAACATATCAAATACATATGCTTATATGACCAAAGACCAAGGCCTGAGAACAATACAGGACTGTAAAGAGTCTACTTGCAGATCCTAGCATGAGAAGCTATATACTTATTTTAAGAAGAGAGGACTGTATCTGTGCAGTCAAGCACCCCTTTGAAACCTTAGAAAATCTGAGAAAATAAAATATTATAAGAAGGTAGTCTTCAAATTTACAGACAAATGATACATTAACAAAAGAAAATCTAAAAGAAATAAGTTCTGACGGTTTTTTTAAAGGGGGGGTGGGGGGGAGGGGTTGGCCTTGAAACTGGGAGTCTTGACAGGAGGTTTCACTGTATGTCCCTATTAACTGCCCATATAGCTCTATTTCAGCATTAGTTTTCATTTAACAGTTACCAACACAACTTCAGAAAGAAGGGGAAGAAAGACTGCAGTGCTGCTGATACTCACATCTAAAAAGATGATGGAAGGTTCCGTGATGAGTTCGCAAGCAATGCTGGCTCGCTTTTTCTCTCCCCCTGACAGGCCCCGCTTCCACATATCACCCATGACTGAAAAGAAATTGTTGTAAATTCCTCTGATCTTGAAAAGCAATCTGTGCTATATTGCAGTGTGGATGCTTTGCACAGCTAAGACCCATGCCTTCATGGTACAATTAGGGTAAAATTAATCCCATAACATTTGGATGTAGCGGAGCAAGATTTCAAAGACCTCAACTTGTCTATGGCCAGCTTCATGAGTGCAGTGCCTATCTGCTCTCCATCACTGCCTTCACCTTCCCCAGCCCTGAACAGGGTCTGGTACCCATTTCCAGGTTGGTTGACTGGAGAGTGCATGAACATAAAATTGGGTGTTGTATGGTTACACGCTCTATCTAAATCTACCTTATGAAAATGGCCATCCCCCCTCCAACATCCTACACACTGCCCAACACATTGTAGCCTTCGAATTCTTCTTCTCATAGTCACAAATTAAGTCACCACTACCATGAACATGCCCTGAAGCTGCCCAAGTGGTGGGAATTATAAACAGAAGGAGAAGGTGGTAAAAGGGAGGCTCCAGATAGTATACTGATTCAAAAATTAAAAAATTAAAATACTAAAATCATATTGGTCATCATCATTGGTATTCATCATCATCATCATCATCATCATCATCATCATCATTGCTGTCGTTGTCGTCATCAGCAGCAGAAGCAGAATAGTCATCATTGTCATCATCTGCAGTAGCAACATCATCATCATCATTACTCACTTGTGTCCAGACATTTCCTGAGGTCCAGGTCGTCGATGATTTTGTCCAATCGCTGCAGCTTATCCTTCTTCGACATCTTGTCCGAGAGTCTCAAAATGGTGGTAAACTGAATCAGAATCGGCATATTCATGATGAGCAAGCACTTGTAGATTTTACCTATGCGTGTTACTTAACATTTAGTACATTGATCGGATATGTTCCCGAAATAGCCCTGTGGAAGTGATGTCCCACACTGAAAGAAGCGTCCATGGACATTTAAATGATTTTAGGCTCATTTAGTGTGGTGATGAACCACACACAAGGCTAAACTGAGAGATTTGTCCAATAGACCTTTCCTATAGCTATTAGACACCATCCCTTTCTAATAATGAAAAGTGAAAAGTGCCTGATGACATGCCAAGCATGCTCCCCTGAAATTCAGCTGGCCAGGGTACAGAAGATCGAAGAACAATTTACCCACGACAAAACTCTTGTTGCCTTTGTGTAATCATAACTATAGAGTTTTGTTTTCCTGACTTGACTCACAATTATATAGATACATGTATATATACAGAATTCAAGAAACTCTTTTTCCTCTGCACCACTGCACACAATGAAGGCTGGAAAACCTTTTAAAGCTTAAAAAAGCTTATTTAAACAACACAATAAAAAGTCCAAAACCAAGCCAGAATGTCGCATCTTTTTAAATCTAAATTTTCGGCCCGCAGGCCTTCTTCAAGTATATATATACTGCATGAATAAGTATCAAAAGCAAGCGAAAGGGAGAGAAGGATGACAACTAGATCAGAAATAGCAACAACACTCTCTCTTACCTATGTACAAATGTGCAAACACACACACACACACACACACACACACAATTACCGATAAAGTTTCACGGAGAGTGAGATTGGGAAAGAAGACATCCTCTTGCAAGACATAGGACAATTTACGTCTCATGGTCTTATTGGGTACGACACCATTGAAAGTGATCTCTCCAGCGTCCACTGTAAGTCTTCCAGCTAGTGAGTTCAGCAAAGTTGTTTTTCCACCACCTGAAATGGAACACATCTGTGAAAAGTCTGTTAGCCTACAGAGGTATAAAAACTTGTTAGCGCGTTTGTTTGTTTGTTTGTTTGCTTAACGCCGAGCCGACCACGAAGGGCCATATCAGGGCGGTGCTGCTTTGACATATAACGTGCGCCACACACAAGACAGAAGTCGCAGCACAGGCTTCATGTCTCACCCAGTCACATTAATAAAAATATTCTGACACCGGACCAACCAGTCCTAGCACTAACCCCATAATGCCAGACGCCAGGCGGAGCAGCCACTTGATTGCCAATTTTAAAGTCTTAGGTATGACCCGGCCGGGGTTCGAACCCACGACCTCCCGATCACGGGGCGGACGCCTTACCACTAGGCCAACCGTGCCGGTTTGTTGGCGTGTAAAACATGTGTTAAAAGCTTCCATCAATCAACATCGACGTACCTGCAAGCAAGCACCCATTTACAGTGGAACCTCCATTTTAAGACCTCCCGATGTAAGACTAATCTCCCCTTTTGAGATCTGATCGTTTGCACAGGAAGGAATGTCCCTTTTAATCTATTTGTTTAGTTTTGTTGGAAATTAAACCAACCGGTCAAAACAAGAAGACTGATGAACAACCAATCTGTCGGGCATTTTTCAATAAACACATGCTTTTTGTCTAATCTCATGAAAGTTATCTCACCACTGGGTCCCATGACAGCCAGAAGTTCGCCCGGACGAGCGACACCCCCAACATCCTGCAGAATGGCCCGCTCCCCTTTTTTCACAGCCACTCCCCGGAAAACAATCTCCATGGTAACAATTTAATTGTTACGCTGTAGACGGTATATATGTCGTCAAAGTGACTAAACTGTGACAGCTTTGTCCTCCACAGCATACAGTAGTTTTGTGTTACTGGAATGGTGATGGTGGTGGTCTCCTAGGCTTCAGATCTGAAAGAGAACATATTTGTTCAAATCTTAAGTCTTGGTACTGATAGTGTATATAGACAGGAAAAAGCAGAAAAAAACCTTGAATTTGTTCACACGAATTACAACCAGTTGCACCTGCTCTTTTTGGAGAGAGACTGAGCACCCAGAAGTCAGACACAAACCTAACACACAATTTTCTCATTTGGCCTGTACGTGTAACTGTACATTCCAGTCACTTACACAGATTTTATGAAGAAACCAATCACAATAAAAGGCAGGTTATGTTCTATGTTGGTAATTAGAGAGACTAAGTGCATGGGAATGCCTGACCTGGCTACTCTCACTCAGCTCTCCAGCTGCCACCAGAAAGGCACTTAACAGGATAGAGCTTCAGATTTAGAATGGCAAGCATACACATACTATGTTGCACTTTGGGCAAGAGAGACTGTGACCAAGAGATCATCACATCAGGGATTGGCTTGGGTTTTGTCCACTAGAGGTCCATTGACTGACTCAGCCATGAATCAATCAGTCATTTTGCAAACCAATCAGTCAAGAAAAAAACCTTTCCTTTCACCACGGAACTGCCGCAATTGTGCATTACGGCAGTGAGGAGAAACTTCTGAAAGTTGTTTACAATGTACCTGCAACAGTCATTTTATCTATCACTTTTTGTTTGTCTGGTCTCCACTATGTTCATTTCAATTAAGTAAGGAAGGGGGGAAAAAACAACAAGACAGCAGTTGTTTACAATACTGAAACTTTGGTCTGCATGCTAAGTCTTGCGGCGCTCCCAGTCTTGCTGCGAGTCCTTTCGATCACGATTTTCGCCAAAATAAGACGAGCTGACTGACTCTGCTGCATGTCTATAGGTCAATTGATGGATTGAGACCCATGTGTGTCGGTCTTTTCCGAATTTAACATGGCGAAAGACCGATGACAGACGCCCAAGCCAATCCCTGTCACATATTCACACAAATTAATAACCATTTGTGTCTGTTATTATTCCTGAAAAAGCAGTATATGTACTGTTCTGCAAACAAAAATACAAAATTGGTGGAAAGAAGAAAAGTTTTCAATCAATTCAAATTAAATGAAAATAGTATTTCTAAATTTACCAAAGAATCACAGAAAAAAGTATATTGACAGTGCCATGAATCAGTTGTCATAAGATCAACTTGTTAATTTTAAAACAAATTTCTGGGTAAAAAAAAGGCAATACTGTTAACTTAAAGCTTGTTCATTACAAAAACAAAACAAACAAGTAAGTAACAGCTGCATTTTTAGCTGGTACATGACACAAAATGGAAGCTGACAAGAAAACTGTACTTACAGTGACAATTCTAAGGTTAATGTCAGGACAACAGCTGTCTCCCCTTTCTTGCAACCCCCCTACCCCAACACCCCTGAAGATATAATTATCATTATTTAAAATGCATGATATGATTTTTATTGCTCTGACAAATAGTTTAATCAGTATCAGTCTGGCCATGGTAACTCAGATCAGTTGACTGAGTAAAAGTCATTCCGTCATGTCTGTTATTGTTATACTTTTAAATTTTAAACTGGATTCAAAACATCATAGTTTTCCCCGCTGTGATATACTGTGACTAACCTGAAAGTCAAATTCTATAAATTCTTGGGCAATTTGAATCAGACTTCTGCAACATGGCCTTAATTCAATAAATGAGCCTGAAGTCCACTTCGCGAAGACGTCGCAAAGTTGTTTGACTAAAAACTCAGTGCCAAAGCTTTGCGCAGCCAGCTTCGTGAAGTGGACTTTGCGCAATTAATTTGAGGCTTAAAGAGAAGAAGGTGCAACAAACTTCTAACTTGTCGATCTTTATTGCCACTGTCTCATTATACACCAGCAGTTAAACGTCTTCGATGCCATAAAATATGTGTACACGAAGCGTTACCTGTATAATTATATACCTGTATTGACAACTTTCAGTTTGCCCTTGATGTATAGACGAATACATGCACCACACACAAATATTGTTTGTTTTATGTTTTAAGTTATTCTTTTGTTTTGACAGATATTTTGCCCATATGAAGCTGTGTACACAGGACGTCAGTTAATGTCCTACATGCAAGCAGCAAAAGGGTTAAGAGAAATTGATTTTTAAAGCAACAGACAGCTGTCAGTGTCAGTTTTATTGCTGGGGAACCCCGAGTGGCAGTGAGGTGAGGTGTATGTGTGAGTGTCTGTGTGTGAATGTGTGTGTGTGTGTGAACATGTATGTGCATGTGTACATGTATGTGAGTTTGCATGTGTGTGTGTGTGTGTGTGCAGGGCCGGACCCATGGGTTTTTTTTCCTGTTGCCCGGAAACCCCCCCCCCTGGCCTGACCATGTACCTCCTCCAAGGGTAAAAAAACCCTCATGACAAATACTCCTAGAATGCGCTAGAGTGCCCATATTTTAATATAGATTTCAAAAAATTTCCGGGGAGGCATGCTTAAAATACCCCTTCCACAATTGGGAACCCGGCCCCCCTAACCCTATGAAGGTCCGGCCCTGATGTGTGTGTCACTGTGTGTCACTGTGTGTGTGTCTGTCTGTGTGCGTGCTTGTGTGTGTTTGCCTGTCAGTGGTGTCTTTCTACTTTGCTATTCTTCTCTACAAATATATATTAAACTAGATGATTACCCGCTTCGCCGGGTACCGGCTTCGCCGGGAAGAAGTAGAGCCGCAGCCTGGGACCCGGCAAAGGTGTACGCCGGCTTTGCCGGCGCACGAAGGAAAGGAGATAAACGCGCTAAACACTGGAGACCTTCTAAAAATAGTAACGTGCAGTGACCTTCTAAAAATAGTAACGTAGTAACGGGAATATGGATTGACGCCACACGGAGGAAGGGAGATAATCGCGGCTGAAAACACTGGAGAAGATAAGGAAGAGTTACTGGTAGTGGATCCCGACAAAAACCAAAAAAAATCGGTTCAGCGCGCACAGCGCTGTGCGCTGAGAGCACGTGTTGAAATATCTCATCGATGAGGTTGTGTCCGGGGTGTAGCTGAATACGGTGTCCAAATTTGAAAAAGATCCACCGAGAACTTTGGCCGTGCATCGCGAACAGACAGACAGACAGACACTAGTCGTATATATATATAGAAGTACATGTATTCCGGCTATTTAATTAAGAGGTAATAGTAGGGCGGGGATATAGCTCAGTCGGTAGTGCGCTGGATTTGTATCCAGTTGGCCGCTGTCAGCGTGAGTTCGTCCCCACGTTCGGCGAGAGATTTATTTCTCAGAGTCAACTTTGTGTGCAGACTCTCCTCGGTGTCCGAACACCCCCGTGTGTACACGCAAGCACAAGACCAAGTGCGCACGAAAAAGATCCTGTAATCCATGTCAGAGTTCGGTGGGTTATAGAAACACAAAAATACCCAGCATGCTTTCCCCGAAAGCGGGGTATGGCTGCCTAAATGGCGGGGTAAAAAATGGTCATACACGTAAAATTCCACTCGTGCAAAGAACACGTAGTGTACGTGGGAGTTTCAGCCCACGAACGCAGAAGAAGAAGAAGAAGAGGTAATAGTATTGAGAGATTTCGTAAGGACAACGTTTCATGAAATCGATTGGAAACCCTATTCTGATGTTTTGACTCTGAAACACACACGCACAGACACAGACACACTTAGGTTCTTGATCTTTCCAAATGTTACACCTTAACTCAACCAAATCAATATCACTAGAACACCAATGAAAAAAAGTCCAAATTTCAATCAAAAACTTATAGCAACTTTGTTCTAAACTTTACTAAGGACTAAAAATGCAAGACATTTCAAGCAATTTAACCCTGTCAACTTTAACAACATTTTGCAAAATCAATGTCTTCTGGCAGTGAAATTGCGCTGTAATTGTTTACTTCAATGTTCAGTGCTCTTTTCCCCCCATTTAAAACACAATACTTGGGTTCACATAATTACAACAAGCAAAGTCTTCTTCTTCTTCTGCGTTCATGGGCTGAAACTCCCACGTACACTCGTGTTTTTTGCACAAGTGGAATTTTATGTGTATGACCGTTTTTTACCCCGCCATTTAGGCAGCCATACGCCGTTTTCGGAGGAAGCATGCTGGGTATTTTCGTGTTTCTATAACCCACCGAACTCTGACATGGATTACAGGGTCTTTTTCGTGCGCACTTGGTCTTGTGCTTGCGTGTACACATGGGGGTGTTCGGACACAGAGGAGAGTCTGCACACAAAGTTGACTCTGAGAAATAAATCTCTCGCCGAACGTGGGGACGAACTCACGCTGACAGCGGCCAACTGGATACAAATCCAGCGCGCTACCGACTGAGCTACATCCCGCCCAACAAGCAAAGTAGAAAGCAAGTTCCGATTCTCTGCACTCACTTGACTGTTAACTTTTCACGTGCATTCCACTTCAGACCCTGCGACAGTCTGCGCACAAAATGCGATACATGTAACACAGAATTACTGTGCGAGGCTAACCCAAATAATCTGAGAACTTTTCCCAATCTTGCTCTGACTTTAACCCTGAGTTCGCTAAGTGTAACACACAAGTTGTGGAGGAGCATGCCAGTGAATTGATTTGCCAGGTAAACAATGGGACCTGCGGGTGATAGTGTACATGTGTGTTAGCTGGCTGAGAACACGCTTCATCATTTTTCACAGTTGATGTTATCTACATCTTACAGCACACATAAAATATGAATAACTGTACAAAGTCACACACACACACACACACACACACACACACACACACACACACACACACACACAAACACACTATTTACAAAGATCTCACCTGTGTTTCAGTTCATTCATTCAAGACACTTTAACTACTAGTGAAAGCTCATGCATCCAAAGACTTCACACTATCACACACGAAAAACAGAAGATCTCATGCTCTATTTCTTGCCTGTTACAAAACTAGCTGTCCCCCAGAATTGTAAACTCGATACCCCAGTAATTCTACACCCTAAGGAAGGTGTGTCAAGGGGTTCATGATCAACACAAACTCAGTTCTTGACCTGCAGAACTTGAGAAGTCACAAAATCGCCTTTAATTAAACAGAAAGGAAAATGGCCATAAGGGCATGAAAGAGTGGAAGTTACAGAGAAAGAGGTGAAGAGGTGGGGTGGGGGTTGCGAGCTCGAGGTTGGTAGGGGGTGGAGAGACAATAAGAAACACTGGTACAGGTACATGTATGTACACAAGGGAAGGTGTGTGTGTTTGCTTTCCAGTATAAAATTACAGGTATCCTCTCCTCGTGTAAGGAATAGTAGGCAGGGTATGAAGTAGAACATGCGACCGCTGCTTTACGGTGTTGACTTTCACTGGTACATAATATTATGTACCAAAAACACCTGTGGTAATGTACTCAACTGTCTTTGGGTACACACGTTTTCATCATGTACGAGCAAGCGCGTAAACACACACACACACACACAAACACACTTTGTTAACATGATATAGTGGCAAATCCAAAGTTCATTTGGCTCCAAATTGGGTCACAGAAAATTGTTGGTGATTTTGATTGTTTTGTTTTTTGGAAATGAACAATAGAATTGCGATCGGTCCCAAAATTATTGAGAGTTTTGCCTCTAGTTGACTTTTGGTACAGTTTTGCAGAACAAAAATGTGATACATCTACTTACATGAGCAAAGCCATGGCAAGAAAAAACAAGAGTGAATGTTATAAACTCCTCTGACAAATACATTTAATACATATTTATATTTCTTTTAAAATGTTATACTACTCACATTGGTCTGAAAAGAATAATGTCAGCATTTGTTCACTATGGACTATCCTGTTAACTGTGTTAATAACTCTGTGAAACTGCTAAACTGACCAAGGCCAATTAAAGTGCTCAGCAAGTGGCATAGATCTGCCATACACTGAACTTGACCTGATAATAAACTAGCCACCTGTCAATATGAAGGCCTTTAAGTGACTGGCAACATGCGTCACAAATCTTGGCATAAATGATGCTTATGCCATCTCTATGTGCCTTTGTTCAGGTGTATATATAGGTCCTTTGTCTAGGTAAACAGCTAGAAAGAATCTATAAACCCTGAATGATCTACACACAAAGAACACAGTGCTATAATTAGATCACTTGTCGACAGGCGCAGTGGCGTTATGGATAAGACATCAGCTTCCTAATTGGAAGGTTGTGAGTTCAAATCCCGGCCTCGGCCGCCTGGTGGGTTAAACTAAAAGGTGGAGATTTTTCCGATCTCCTATGTCAACTAATGTGCAGACCTACTAGTGCCTTATCCCCCTTCGTGTGTACACGCAAGCACAAGACCAAGTGTGCACATAACAGATCCTGTAATCCATGTTAGAGTTCAGTGGGTCATAGAAAAATTAAAATACCCAGCATGCTTCCCCCAAAATCGGCATATGCTGCCTGAATGGCGGGGTCATACACATAAAAATCCACTTGTGCAAAATCATGAGTGAACGTGGGAGTTTCAGCCCATGAACGAAGAAGAGATCACTTGTCAAAGTTATAATAATATAATAATATAATAAGAACATTTATATAGCGCTAAATCAAAAACTTTCGTTAAAAAGGCTTGCTCTAAGCGCTTGACATCTAAACTAAAACGTCATTCACACTCTTTGCAATGATGTACAAGAACTTCATGTCACACTCTTTCATTCAGTATAGCACCATTCACACAGTTGTTATTCTGTACAAGACAATAAGTTAGTCTAACATTTAGTTATGACTGCTGGAGTCTATAATTGCATAACCACAGAAAATGGAGGATAAAGAATTAAGTTGATCTGGGCGCCGAAGTTTTGTTTTACCTTAAATAATTGTACGAAAGCACATTATATCATATGCACAGGCATGAGTATCACCAGTCCCCCACTCGCCACTGCATAAGACTCTGAGCAAACAGCGTTGTTCTATTTGCAAAATGGCTTGCTCAGTTGCTGACTATCTCATTAATTACTTTGTATTGCGGTTGCAGAACTACACTATGAGACCTTGAGTACCTAACGTACTCAAAATTCAAGACTCAAAATCTACTGTCAAATGTGATCGCACGACCATGCATGTGTCAACTCTAGTTTTGGAACCTCGAAACTGCACTAAAGGTATATCCGAGTGAAAACTATACTGCAGTCACTTCTTCATGAACCCAAATGGCATCCGAAATCAGTGCCTCTCTAAATAACCCAGAAGGGGTCCAATTTGACCCAAAGTGAGTGCAAATTCCTATACTAATAGGTGCACTTCCTGTGGGTGTTTTTGCTGTATCCAGGGACTATTAGACCCCTTAATTCTGGCTAAATAACTTCTACAGAGAACTCAATTGCTTTTTTGCTCTGAGCACATCATGCTAGTCCTCTTGAAAATAAGCAGGGCCTCACATCCACGTCGGACATCGGACATATGAGGATATTTTTTTCAAATGTCCTATACATTTTTCATGCAGGAGGACAAATGTCCTATTGTTTTTGTCACAAAGTGGTCAATGTCCGATTATTCTATCATTTGATCCGGACATCATCAGTACTTCTCAATTTACAGTAGTTTGAATGCTATTTTATCGATGTATTGCGAAGCGATGTGTATAGCAGACGAAATTAGACACTTTGTGCCTCTAGTACCAAAGAGTTTCCAAGGCTCGCAACTCGGAATGCTCGAAGCCAGTTGAGAGTTGCCTCCCTTCGCGCTTTCCCCGAAAATAACAAACATGCCGCCTAAACGAAATCTGATCCCAGAAAAGGGACAGAAGAAATTACACTTCAAGTCCCTTCCCTCATCATCTGTCAGTAGCACGGAAACTGAGCTTCCTCCAGCCCCAGAGCAGTTAGAGCCCGATCGCCCAGGTGAAAATGTCGATCGCGATAGTCAAACATCGGAGCCGAAGAAAAACACTACCCCCTCCCTCACCCCCACGCGTAACTTCGTCTCAAGCTGGGCGACATCATTCCCGTGGGTGTCGCATGACCCAGAGAGGAAACTTATGTTTTGCACCTCATGTCAGCACACAGGGAAGTCCAACACTTTTACCGTTGTCTGTTCGAACTTTCGCAAATCGGCCCAGTTACCGATCATCAAGAAACCAAAGACCATGCTGTTAGTGTGCAAGTGCCATCTCTCCAGAGAGACAAGGAGATAGTTGAAACCCGACAGCTGACAAAACAAGAAAAGGTGGCAGTCAAAGCTGCTCACTTTTTGCCAAAAAAAGTATTTTTGTTCTTTTACCCTCGTGCCAAGAAACTAGTCAAGTTTACGTTTTGTTACGGGAAAAAAATGTCCTATTGATTTGTTTTTGTTCAGGACAAATGTCCTATCACTTTTACATTGGCCAGGACATTTGTCCTATGCTACCTCTCATGGATGTGAGGCCCTGAATAAGCAAGTGCAACATTTATTACTTATAACATGTTGTTTACTGCAAGATGTGGAATGGCTCATGAATTCATTGGGACATTTTTGTTCTCACACACATGAAAAATGTTGGCCAGACTGTAACTGTGTGATTGAGTCCAAACCTTCTTTCTTTGATCCTCGCAGAATAAACGTCCTTTTTAGCTATACAAAATCAAATGTAACATTAATCAGATCTGCAAAAGTTTTTGTTAACAAGTGTTGTGGGGGTTGGTCAATTTTCAAACTCACTAGCCCACATGACCTGGGGCAACAGAACGTGTTCTAGTTGAGTAGTTCACAAAGCAGCGGCATTTCTTTCTTTACCTTCAAACATTGCAGTGCTTTTACCATGTGCTTCTCTGTTGTGAGCAAACATGCTACTGTATCCTGTTATGACTTTATTCAGCTATTCTGCAAAAAAAACAGAAATGCAGCAGAAGAACCGTTTTTTTCTGCAGCATTTCTGAATAATGTCATCATCCGCCGCAGCATCGTTTTTTTCTGCAGCAAAACAGATTTTCCGCAGCATAATGTTAACATGTTTTCTGCAGCATTATTGTGATTAACTTTTCTTCAGAATAATCTGTGACAGTTTTTCTGCAGAAAAACCAACGTTCTTGTAAAGGAGCGTTTGTATCAGACTCTCTCTCCGCCCCCCCCCCCCCCTCTCACCCCCCCCCCCCCCCCCCCCCCCCCGGACATAATAGCTTGCTCCACAGTGGACCAATCAGAAGGCGTGTGGTCATTCACTCCCATCCAACTTTACAATGGCGACGAGTCTATCTCTCAACAGAGGGGGATCTAATGTCTCCACTATTATAATGAGCAAGTACAAAATGCTGCCAAAACAATGTAAAAACTTTTTCTGCAGTAAAACTACAGCACCGCTTTACTGCAGCATTTCTGTTTTTCTGCAGAATAACTGAATAAAGTTATAATCCGCTAAGGATACCACTGAGTCATTGAGTCAGTGAGACAGAGAGATTATAAAGCTTTCCAGCATGCTTTCCTAACCAAAAACCTCGAAATAAACAAAGACTTAGTGCTTAACTTTTTGGGGCGCTGACAGAACCTGAAAAGATGCATTTGAAGGCATCAGACTGATCATCAGTGGAGCGGAAACTATAAGACCGAACTACATAACACTAGTCTACACTACAGGCCATTGCAGCGATTGCTCCCATTGCTGTCTATTTTGAAGAGCATGGATCTTTAATAAGTTTATTTCACATTCAAACCGTACTCGTTTATTCTCACAAATGCATTCACACGGACAAACATACTTACACATTCAAACCGTACTCTCCAGCCTCAAGGCTGCACAGAAAGTCTAGTAGATTATCACCTTCACACTCACAGCGATTTTCTGAGATTTGCCTATGTACATGTTTTAACTTCGCGTCTGCTGCAGGTTATTCGCAGATAGAGTTACGTCCCCTAGACAGTCATGCAGGGGAAATAACTGGAAGTAAACATTTTTTTGCAGAATTTTTGTTGTTGGTGTTCTTTTTGTTGTTGTTTGTAATTTTAGTCTTCTTAGTTTTGCTTTCTGTCTCTTTTTGTTGTTGTGGTTTTGGTTGTGGTTGTTGTTAATGTTGTTGTTGTTTTGTTTTGCTGTTGATGTGGTTTTGAAGTGTTTGACCTATGACCCAAGGGGAGCATTTCGTGTGTGAAGGCAGAGACATAGATAGAGAAGTATGTCTCTGGTGAAGGTAATGATCCAGGATTAAAGATATTTTCCTGCAAGCATTTCATATACAACCAACTATTATAACATCATATATAAAATTCCCATTTTGCGGGTAACGTCCATCACAAATCACGACGCAGTTAAAACTATTGGACAACTAGATGAATACCCGCTTCGCCGGGTACCCGGCTTTGCCGGGTGAGTGGCGCACCAATACCCGCACCGTACGCGATTGACGCCACACGAAGGAAGGGAGATAAACGCGCAAAACACTGGAGAAGATAAGGAAGAGTTACTGGGAATGGATGTACAGAAAAACCATAAAAACCAAAATCGGTTCAGCGCTGTGCGCTGAGAGCACGGGTTGAAAATTTTCATCGACCAGATTGTGTCCGGGGTCTACCTGAATATGCCCACCAAATTTGAAGCAGATCCATCGAGAACTTGGGCCGTGCATCGCGAAAGACAGACAGACACACACACACAAGCCGTATATAGATATAGATAGATAGAAGTGTAATTTGCTTGAACAGGCAACAAACCTTCCAATAAACGACACAAAAGTAGTAGAACAACAAAAAATAATGTGTGTGGTGTATTCATTTATACATTAAGGGCACACAGTAAGTAATGTCAATTCAGGTAAATGCAGGTAATGCTTCGTACACAAATATTTACTGGCAGCGAACAGGTTAATTATACTTTTGACAGGAGTACTACATGTATGTCGACCGAGTTATAGAATCTGGAAAGCCATGGTTCTTATTCTTTCCACCATGAAAAGAAACAAGAACTTGCAAAACATAATGTGTGTACATGTACATATAAATGTGTGCGCAAGAGAGAAAAACTTTGAAGTCTGCATCACTGTGTGCATGTGTGTATGTAGGTGACTGATGGTGCAACTTTTGGCAAAAGGCACTTTTGGAGAAAAGGCTTGTGGTGATAACATTCAAATTTGTAAATTATGTGTGCCATCTTGATCAGCAAATTATTTTTTCATTTTTGACAAACTGCTGTGACCCCAGTTTCCCAGATAAACACAAACAAGAACAACATTCACCACACACTACACAGAACAGAATATTGTTTCTGATGTAAATCTGACAAATATAACAGCAAACACAAAAGTCTGTTATAGTTTTTTTTTATTGCAGTATAATTCGATAAATATTAACAATGGGGTGTTACATTATTACAATGTACTCTAATACATCTTGTTAAACTTTTCAGTGCTGGAAAGCACACTGCTTTTCACATGTATTTGAAACAGACGGTCAATATATTAAGGTTCCTGTGATGCCACAATACATGAAGGACTGATTACGAAGTGCCAACACACAAGCACATAATGAATGTGTGAAAATATGAAGACAGTTTAACTTATGCCGACATTGTGCAACCAACTTTAAAGCGGTAGTGTCTGTGATTTTTTTTCATGTGACAGTTATGCGTTTTCAATTCATTCAAAGATATCTTTCTTTATTTGGTGTTTAACGTTGTTTTCAACCACGAAGGTTATATCGCAACGGGGAAAGGGGGGAGATGGGATAGAGCCACTTGTCAATTGTTTCTTGTTCACAAAAGCACTAATCAAAAATTTGCTCCAGGGGCTTACAACGTAGTACAATGTATTACCTTACTGGGAGAATGCAAGTTTCCAGTACAAAGGACTTAACATTTCTGACATACTGCTTGACTAAAATCTTTACAAAAATTGACTATATTCTATACAAGAAACACTTAACAAGGGTAAAAAGGGAAACAGAATCCGTTAGTCGCCTCTTATGACATGCTGGGGAGCATAGGGTAAATTCTTCCCCCTAACCCGCGGGGGGTATTCAAAGATATGATCTGCTGAGAAACGTTACAGAAATATGGGAAAATGTTGAAGAAAATTGTACTCATGATAAAACAATGAATATTCAAAAACCAGTTACTGTGTGTGAAAATAGTAAAAATTGTCAGTCAACAAATCTGGAGTGTTGCAAAGTTCTGTGAACACAATAGCAGATCTGCTAACCAGTGACAATACATGTAAAATACATCTCACTTCATAGTGTGAGATAATGTTACCACTGTACAGTGTTCTACCCCCTTACAAAATTCGTTCAAACGCAGGCAAAACCAATCGTAGCTCGAGTAAAGTATGTTTGAATTTTAATTGATTACACAATTATTATATATAAATTTCAATAATACTTTCAAAAACTGCAAGACCCTTCCCTAAATACTTGTGGGTTTAGATACTTGAATACGACTGAGTTGTAAGTGATATTACAAAAAGGTCCTTTAGCATGCCAATAAATCATGTCACAGAAGTACAGACCATTCTTTACACACCAATCTTTCTTTCTTTATTCTTTATTTGGTGTTTAACGTCGTTTTCAACCACGAAGGTTATATCGCGACGGGGAAAGGGGGGGAGATGGGATAGAGCCACTTGTTAATTGTTTCTTGTTCACAAAAGCACTAATCAAAACAAAAAATTGCTCCAGGGGCTTGCAACGTAGTACAATATATTACCTTACTGGGAGAATGCAAGTTTCCAGTACAAAGGACTTAACATTTCTTACATACTGCTTGACTAAAATCTTTACAAAAATTGACTATATTCTATACAAGAAACACTTAACAAGGGTAAAAGGAGAAACAGAATCCGTTAGTCGCCTCTTACGACATGCTGGGGAGCATCGTACACACCAATCAAGCTCACTTGAAAAATGTCTCAAGCAAGCAAGCAACACACCTAACAGCCTATATAATGACTGCTAGTAAAGCCCGCTACACCATATCTGATTATTTTTTGCTCATTTTTTCTGGCAAAATGCCAAAATACCATCTTCACCCAAACACACAAAAGCTCGACTGCATCACAGACCTGAAAAAAGTCTTTTCTTAAAGCGTCAAGTCAGAAGCAGAACAAAGCTGATCCCTCAAACCTAACAAACGAAAAAGATAATACATAGCACAGCCTTTAACACACTCACATTATCTACAGCAAATGGCCCTGAGTTGTTTCAAAGTGATAACAAATTACTTTGAAACCATAATAAAAGCCAGTGATTGAAGCTAATCCCACACTATCTTTTTCCACATAAATGTATTTCTATATTTATCGTCCACTTGCTTGTGTATTGTTTTGGACAAGAAAATCTGTAAGAATCAAAGCTTGTCACCAGTACCATAAATTATTAGTTGATCATGGGAGTGGCAACACCACTACCTATCATTCACCTCCTGCAGCTTTATGTATACTTGTTTCCTCAAACGGGGATAAAACGTTTACTTGTTTGTTCAACACGTTTTGGGTGTTGAAAATGGAAGTAGCAAACAAATGCAAGCTGTACACTTAGATCCTAATGTCGAATTAACTCTTTCAGAAAAGACAGGCTGGGTTCAGCAGGATCTGTGAAGGATAGCTTTATGGTTAATCGCGCTGCAAGTACATTTTTTTTGGTGGAGATGCTTTCAACTCACAGTGATGCAAATCTCTCCACATGAAAGATCAAGCTTTAATGACCTTTTCTCAATTTCCAGGATGTATTTGAACACAAGTTCTGCAGTACTGGCACACAGTGTTAGTATCACGCGGGGCTGGCAAACTGCATAGATGATGAATGTAATGGGAGGCATTGACAAACGTAGATTTGGAGTTAATCACAAAATGTTCCACTTATATACAATAAAGCCATGAAACAATGATAAGCCGACAAACTGCGAGTATCAGCACGCGTCACGTAACAGTGTGTTGGGTTTACAACATCACCATGAACCCAAACCCGTGGAATGATAAAGAAAAAGGCTATGTGTCGATATTATGTAGATATGGCGCTAACACAGACATACAGGCGATAGACAGATACACAATATCTGAGTAAGTAATATCTTTGCTAAATACACTTCTGTTTTTATGTATTGCAACGACAAAAGAACTTTCACCCGACTTCCTGTGCATTTTTCTTCAATTAAGCTTCATGAAAACCACTGTACCAAAACACTTGCCAAACAAGCGTTCAATTTTGCAAACAGCACTACTTTCATGCACAAAAGCAAAGCTGCAACCACTTCAGGATGCAAAGAATGTCAAGCGATCGTGTCTTTGACAATCTAATCGCATAGCCGAGTATACATTTTCCAGAGTTACAGACAATAACCATATGCCAAAGGTAACTTAACCTCAGATGTTCAAGTTACCAGTCATTATATACATAGGTTTAACAGCAAAAATACTTTGATCTATTCTTTCAGAAACCAGGGAACACGTACTTAATATGAAGCCACTCTGTTCTGAATGTAAGTTCTTTTTTTACATTACATATGTACATCCAATACAAACAAACAACCAAACCTGAGAAAATCAAAAATGTATGTCACCGCCATACTCACATTTCAAAGGGGACAAAATGAAAACATGTTAAAATGTACCTTACAAAATTAATCTTACAAGGAAGACAAGTCTAAACCGAAAAGTTAAATAACACAGAAAAAAGACCACAATGATGCAAGAGAAAACAACAACACACACACACACACATACACACACACACAAACAAGACAAGTTCTACAGTTTCAGTCCAGCTGAAAATCTACCAAACTTAACATCTTCATTTTTAGTTTCCAATTGAAATGTTTACTGAAACTTTGAAGAAAAACACATCAACCCCCCAAACAAAAATTCCCAGCTATTTAGCATGACACATGCATTTCAGCAGAAAAGATGGGTCTGTGCTATGCAAGGCAATGTCATTCGGCTAAAAAAACAAACAAATAAAAAAACAGAAAAGGAAAAATAAAGAAAAAACAAAAGTGAAGACATCTACAATAATTGGGTAACAATCCCAACTCATGTTTTGTTGAGGTTATGAAAAATGCCAAGGCATTATCATTCTATTGCACAAATCACACAAAAATAACTGTCCACATTTTCAGTTAGATTTAAATCGACTCAACCTAGACCAGCCATGAAGGATGACCTTTTTTGTTTTGTTTTTAAAGAATATATTCTCCCTTTCATGTACACACTGTCTTTCCCCACTATTTCCCCCCCAGATTATCAGATTTACAAAATATCCATCTCCCTTTTTCTCTCTCACTACAAGTTTTGATGCCAAGCAGAAAAGATCTTTCTTTCTTTATTTGGTGTTTAACGTCGTTTTCAACCGTTCAAGGTTATATCGCGACGGAGGGAAGGGGGGTGATGGGATAGAGCCACTTGTCAATTGTTTCTTGTTCACAAAAGCACTAATCAAAAATTTGCTCCAGGGGCTTGCAACGTAGTACAATATATGACCTTACTGGGAGAATGCAAGTTTCCAGTACAAAGGACTTAACATTTCTTACATACTGCTTGACTAAAATCTTTACAAAAATTGACTATATTCTATACAAGAAACACTTAACAAGGGTAAAAGGAGAAACAGAATCCGTTAGTCGCCACTTACGACATGCTGGGGAGCATCGGGTAAATTCTTTCTCGCCCCAACCAATATGGGACTCACCCTAACCCGCGGGGGGCAGCAGAAAAGATGTTCCACCTACATATTAGCAGGAGACAGAGAAAGATAATGGGATAGGGTGATGGGGATCGAGGGGAGCTAGAATGAGGGATTCACTGGAAGCATGTTATTCTTGGCGTAGTTTGTTACACAATTCACACAATTTTCATCCAAGCACACAAATGAACTCTGTTAAACTACAAAAATAAGAAATAAATGTAGCCGAGCTTTCCTTTGCAGCTTTCAACACCGACTTCAAGCACAGTCCCAAAACTCTTGGCTTTAATTTACTTGTCACCATTGCAACACAGGTTCTCAAATTAACCAATCCTTTCAAATTGAGACAATCACAGAATCAGACTAAACTTATTTACAACACACACACACAAACACTGTCCTCTCTGGCTTTCATACACACATAAATGACAATAGTTGTGTTCAAAAGGCTTCCGTTTCATGTCCACATAAAACTGCACTTATTACCTTTACATACTTCAACAAATCTACAGTTTCTTAATCAAAATTAACTGAGCAGATTTAGACCACACCTTTTTCATATCAAAAGGAAATTATAAAAAATTATACTGGGAGAAAATGGTGACACTGAAAACAAAAACTGTTAAAACGCAAGACAAGAAACAATCCTCCAAGTCTTTTTTTACTCCACATTTTGTGCACATTCTCACCTTTTTTTGGCCACAAAAATTCCACAGAATTTTTCTTTACCTACACAGCTTGTACCGAAACATTCCTCAAATGCTCTCTACATGTTCTGAAACACAGGTGAATTTGCGAGTAGGTCAGCGGTGAGTGTTGTGGTGAAAGAAGATGGGAAGCCGGTGAGCAATTTCTGGTGATATCTCTTTTCTCACTGGTGAGCAGCTGCTATCTCATCTTTGAACTGGTGAGTAATTGTTGCAGTATCATCTCTATTTTTGCCTAGCACATGTTTAACAATCTATGTTGACATAGCCATACGTCCACAGAGCTACAAGTCCACAGAGCTACAACGTTTCTGAGAAGTCTCATGTCTCGTGACAGTTTTGGAGATATCTCTCTGAACAGACACGGAGATGTCTCATATCCTCTCAACGTAGTTGCTGGGGAAGAGACCCACAATCCCATCTTTGCGACCTCTGCACCATCCCATCTCATCCTCGTTTGTCAGCTGAACAAACACATCCCCTGAAAAACATACAAAAGTTCGTTTTTCATTCGTTGTACACATCTGAGTTGTTTGAACAAACACATCTGAAAAAAAAGCAAAGTTTGGTTTTAATCATTTAATGTCAACATCTGAGTTGTTACAATCGTGTTTCTTGCACTCGCACTATGTCTTTCATTTGTCTCCAACTCACTGAAGACACACAATCTGATTGAGATAAGCATCTTTTATCCAGAGACGAGCTTCAGAGTGCCAGGGAAACAACTCTTCCTCATCGATTATTCTCTCTACTTTGTACCCTCCCCTCAACTATAATCCCAGCAGGCACACACACACCATTTTCTCTCATTTCTCTCTCACACTAGTTTTCTTGTATTCTCTCTCTCTCACACACACACACACACACACACACACACACACACACACACACACACACACACACACACACACACACACACACACACACACACACACACACACACAGAGTCTACCCACCTGCTTTGAATCCTATCTCATCTTCCTCAGCCTTGTCGTAGTCATAGAGAGCGCGAACGGCCCACCCCTGGCTACTGTCGTCTAGATCCACCCCCTCCTCATCCCCGTCCAAATCCTGGTCACCAAACGGGTTCTCTCCATTTGACGACCCCTGGGCCATTGCTGGGCCACTGAAAACAGAGGGGAAAAATTGACAATGAAGATTAGAAATAAAGAAAGCAGTGGTGCTATTTTCCTTTTTTTTCATGATTTTTTTCTTCCTTCTGTTTTGAACACCTGCACATGGTAAATCACTTTTTTTTGTGAGTACTGCAGGAGCACACCCAAAGGAAATCAGTTGATGATGGAAAAAAAATACATGCTGAAATACTAAAGGTGACATCAAAATGACAATGATCACAACAAAAGTAATAAGTCAACAATTATCAATCAATCAATCAATCAATATGAGGCTTATATCGCGCGTATTCCGTGGGTACAGTTCTAAGCGCAGGGATTTTTTTTTAAATTTTAATTTTATGCAATTTATATCGAGCACATATTCAAGGCGCAGGGATTTATTGATGCCGTGTGAGATGGAATTTTTGTACACAATACATCACGCATTCACATCGGCCAGCAGATCGCAGCCATTTCGGCGCATATCCTACTTTTCACGGCCTATTATTCCAAGTCACACGGGTATTTTGGTGGACATTTTTATCTATGCCTATACAATTTTGCCAGGAAAGACCCTTTTGTCAATCGTGGGATCTTTAACGTGCACACCCCAACGTAGTGTACACGAAGGGACCTCGGTTTTTCATCTCATCCGAAAGACTAGCACTTGAACCAACCACCTAGGTTAGGAAAGGGGGGAGAAAATTGCTAACGCCCTGACCCAGGGTCGAACTCGCAACCTCTCGCTTCCGAGCGCAAGTGCGTTGCCACTCGGCCACCCAGGTCTCAAGATTAATAGTAACAACAGAATGAACACTCAAACAAAGAAAAGAAAAATAGTAGTAAAACAAGCTCTACGCTGGTGAAAAACAACCTAATGTGTCCTCCATCTAATAAATATATTGTCAGTTATCAGTCCACCAACAGCAGAACTAAAGTAACAGAATAAACATTACCAGAAAAATAACAGAAAAATGAGCTATGAGCTTGTGAACAACAAAATAACATGATCTTCTAAAAAAAATACCTTGCCCGTCATTAGTCAATCAACAGCTGAACCTGATCACTTGCACAGAAATAACAAAACCAATTAATAATTAATTATATAAGAAAACTGATTTAAAGTGTACTGCTCAAAGTATTGCAGTCTGAAAAATGGAAAATAATGGAACATATATTTTTAATTTAAAGCAAGCCATGAAATCTGACTACAATCGAGGCCTTTCCAATGTAATGCAAAGAGTGGTACAATAACAATGAGTCATTGATGTGTCTTATCAAATTTACTACTTTAGAGCTCTTTATGCCATTAGTAACATTAATACACCCTTTCGGAGTCTCAGGCGAGAGTCCGCGCATTGCATGCTGGGATTGCAAATTGTACCAAACACGAGGTCTTCAGAAGAGGTACATTGCCGATTGCGTTCAAGTTTTCCCTCGTAAGCTCTTATCTCTTTGATATTTCTGTGGTTTTTGTCCCACGATAGTTTCATGATTTAAGTGGAATGGATCTTGAGTGTGTTTGGTACAACGGAGCGCCCCCTGCCGCCAAAAATGTGACTAGCCGCGCATGCGCACTCAAAGCTCCGAAGGGGTGTATTCATACTTCTTTAATAAGTTAAACAAACACAAGAAGAGCAAACGCTCGATCGAGTCACTTTCGCAGTTCTGAATATTATATGAGGCATCAGATGGACAGGAAGAAATTGCTATTCACAACACAATGAGTCACGTTCACATAAAATTTGAGCCCGGTCACTTTTATAGTTTCCGAGAAAAGCCCAACGTTAAGTTGTGTGTTGCCGAACAGAAAAGGCTAGTTATCTCCCTTGTTTTTCTGATAACGTTCGTAAAAGGCTACAGATGTAAATACTTTGATGTAAAGAATAATCCTACAAAGTTTCAATCACATCCGATGAACTTTGTCAAAGATATAAAATGTCTAATTTTTCCTTTGACGCTGACCTGTGACCTTGAAAAAGGTCAAAGGTCAACGAAACCATCGTTAAAGTGTAGAGGTCATTGGAGGTCACGACTAAACAAAATATGAGCCCGATCGCTTTGATAGTTTCCGAGAAAAGTCCAACGTTAAGGTGGTGTCTACGGACGGCCGGCCGGACGGCCGGCCGGCCGGACAGACTAACACTGACCGATTACATAGAGTCACTTTTTCTCAAGTGACTCAAAAAACCAGCCAGAGCAAACTCACTGCACAGCATTATTTTAAGAAAACATAAAAAAAAATAAAAAAAATAACCGAGAACATGTCCTCAAAATACTTATCAGCACGTTTCTTTTAAGCTACACTGCAGGCAGTTACAAATAAGGCAAAACGCAAAACTTAAATAAATTTGAATTAATTATATTGAAGACTGTTTCATGCTTAATGAAGCTTTGGATTAGTCCTGAAGTTTATTGTGACACTGTTTTAAGCTAGATTGAGTTGTGAAAGCATGTCAAAAACCAACTGGCAACACCGTCATTCCAAAAAAACAAAGTTGTTCATTTCTGCACAACCAGCAAACAGAACTGCATCGCTTACCTTGAACTTAAAATTTTTTCTTAAAATTTTATCGATTAGTGAAGACAATCTCATTTTCCAAATTAACCAAACAACAACAACCACACACACACACACACACACATACATACACAAATACCACACACACACATCAGTGCAGATGACACTAAGGATAGAAAGAGTGAGTTTTCGTTTGGGTCAAGCTGGGAATGTGACCTATACTTAAAGACAAAGGTCATTATCGAGGTGAAAAAAGGGACGGAAAATTACACATGATTTGTGTTTACAATATGCACTGCTACAGTTTAAAGTCCAAGCATAGTCAGTGAATAGGCATACTGTACAATCTGCATTCAACCCCTTACATTCCAAAGGCGAAATAAAAAAACAGTAACTGTTGCAAGCTTCACAATATGCATGGCTATGAAAAAAGTGAGAAAAAATCTACATCACTGAAAAATTTTAAAAAAGAAAGAAAAAAAAGAAAAAAACACGCACACATACACACACACACACACACACACGAGGTAGTGTTTTAAAAAATAAAATACAAAAAACTGGGCAGAATTGGGCATGTCATCCACAGCTACACTGCAAGCTGTTAAGCTCAAGTATGATGCTTGTTCAAACTATTGATAACAGCATGCGCATAACAGCATTCCATGCTAGGGCTTTATATAGAGCGTGTGTATACTTTGATCCTTCTCTGTGGTGCTCCTCATCCTCATCCTCGCCAAAAGGATTGAGAGTGGTATCATATCTATTGCTGCAGATAAAACACAATATAGTGTTCATGTGGATAGAGTTGGGTGCTCGCAGTTCATAAGGTACTACCCCATGCACGGTAACCCTCAACCCTTTTTTTCCCCCTGGCAGGAATAGAAAATACAGAACAGAGTTTGAGCGCTGTGTACTGGTAATAATTAATATATCTTAAAATTCTGAGATTTTCATAATACCTTTGCCATACAAATGACTACATAAATAAAACAACAATATGAGACTGGCTTAAACTGATAAAGAAATCAGTGGAAAAAAAACAAACTTGAGGTCAACACAAAAAAACAGGTTGCCATCTGTGACAAGCACTCACTCTCACTATAGAATAACAACACGCAAAAATAAAAAACACTGAGCCGTCAAAAAAACTTCCCTTTCACTAAACATTTTCAACAGAGAAGCAAACTCTTCCTTCCCTTACACAATCATTCTTCTGGGGCAAAAAAAACCACCCACAAACACACACACACAATTAGTACAAACCCCCCTCCCCAAACATACACTTCTCCTTCCCCATGACATGGCCATTTAGGCAAAACAAATCTGCCCCACCCCCTCCCAAGCAAAGGGGAGAAAAAGAGAAACAAGTGGGGATGCTAAGCCTCCTCCTGCAACTGCAATTCTCAAAATAGCAGCAGAGGAATCATGCTACTGAGGAGAGGACATTTCGCAAATGTATATTTGTGATTATGTATCAAAAATGCTTGACATACTTTCCATAAAGAAAAGGGTTAAGCTGCTTAAATAGAACAGAGAACCAAAAGATGCGACAGTTTCAGCTTACAGACAGACAAGAAAATTCAAAGAGTCACTACTGCAGAGAATCCAACTTCATGAATCAGACTTCCAGTAGAAATTACTTTCTTTCTACTGAAACATGAAACACAGTTCAGTTGACTGAAAGTCGTCATCTGAGTGGGACCCAAGCACAGGGTCAGATTGGTTGAAATCCCAATCAAATTTCAATTTTAGTCAAACCCACCCACTACTTGGTTCCAACCTAGTTGCGCACTTTCTTGTGCACACCACCCCAGTGTCTATTCAGGTAGAGTCAGCAGATGTGCTGAAAGCTCTCAGCAACAAACTACATGCACACACCTGCTTTCAGGCCTGCTTCCAGCAGCAGAGGAAGACATGGCGGTAGAGTTTCGTTGTGAAGTGGAAGTATAGGATGGCGGCTGGTCGGCGTTGTAGCTGCCGTAGCTGTCCTCGCGTGCGTGTCGGATGCTGGTGATGGTTATACCCCCATCCCCTGTGGTGACCGAGCCCTTGCCTCGCTTGGAGATCGCCTGCAGCTCTGGGGAATACTCCTGTACAAATAATTAACTAATGTCAAACTCTTGCAGCTGATCTTGCTGGAAATGTGGATTCCTTGTTAAACATCATGTATAAAACCACACACACAATGCTGCAGACTGTTCGCATTCAGGGAAGACACAAGAAAAAGAAACAAATGTTGTCCTTCAGTAGCAACACACAAACAGGCACATACCCATACACAAACGCACGCAATGTGTGTGCGCACACACACACAATGTGCGCACACACTACACACACACAGCTCCCACACACACACACACACACACACAATGCACACTCACATACACACAATGTCACATGCACACAATGTGCACACATGCATGTACGCACATACACACACACACAGAAAAAAATCAAATTCGCTTTTGCAACCACATCTCTTACCTTCAGATGTTCCTGAACGCACTAAAAACCATGAAGAATTAATATCAAGAATTAAGGCAAAATCACAGAAATGATTCAACTGACCTCAAAGTTTGGCCAGGCCATAGGCATGTCCACCCCATAATTGTTTGACCAGAATTTGAGGTCCCTGTCGGGATCAGTGTTGGTAATGGTCGAGTGTAGGTCTGTGTAAACTCTGGCAAATCTGAAACCAAAGCAAGCAGTTAATGCAATTGTTTGCAAAAGTCTTAGCAGTTCATCCAACGTATTATCTTCTTGTGTTCAGAGGCAGTGGATTTTACTTTTTCACCTGCAAACTCATGAGATAAAAATAGGCGCACATGTAAAACAATTTTTTTTAAAAATGAGTGTCAACTGCACTGATGCTTTGTGCATGCAACCATCTTCATTTTCTAATGTTTGTGTGTGAACGGTGTGTGAGGGCCTGTATGCATGCGTGCATGTTTATGTGTGTATAGGCCTATGTGTATGTGAATTTTCTGATGCGAACAAAAGAAGAGAACAGCGATAAAACACTTCACCAAAATTCATGCCACCACCAACAATTCACAGGGAACATTGTACATCTAAGGGGAAGGAATGTCGCGTGACTTCTTGAATACAGTCTCAATCATCTCCTTCACCCTTCAAAAGCTCAGATATACTGTGTGCACCATCATAGGGACCATAGTTCATACCTGCACCCACAATTGTCCACACAATGTTGCATAACCACCACATTATTCAAACTCTTTTCTACATAAGGGAATCTAAACAACAAGATGACTGTGGGTGAACACAAAGTAAAAAAAAAATATCTAAAAACATCGACCTTTCTTTCTTTTCTTTATTTGGTGTTTAACGTCGTTTTCAACCACGAAGGTTATATCGCGATGGAATTCGACCTTGTCTTTGTGCTTTTTTGTGTGTTGGTGTCAGGTGAGTACCTATTTCTTTTGTTTTTCAACTAAATTAGGAAAAGCAAGGTTGAACAAGACCTTCAAGTCAAATTAAGACTAGGGCAGTGTGTGTTCTTCCCAAGCTTATATCTTTCTTTATTTGGTGTTTAACGTCGTTTTCAACCGTTCAAGGTTATATCGCGACGGGAAAAGGGGGGAGATGGGATAGAGCCACTTGTTAATTGTTTCTTGTTCACAAAAGCACAAATCAAAAAATTGCCCCAGGGGCTTGCAACGTAGTACAATATATTATCTTAATGGGAGAATGCAAGTTTCCAGTACAAAGGACTTAAGATTTCTTACATTGCTTGACTAAAATCTTTACAAACATTGACTATATTCTATACAAGAAACACTTAACAAGGGTAAAAGGAAAAACAGAATCCGTTAGTCGCCTCTTACGACATGCTGGGGAGCATCGGGTAAATTCTTCCCCCTAACCCGCGGGGGGTCCCAAGCTTATATGTTTGAATATCATTCACATTACAATACATAGAATGGACATGGGTATGAAAGGCCTAGTTCAAATACAAGTTCCTGTCTGTAGAAAATGCGAGAGCACAGCTTGACATACACAACAGCAACGTCTGAAAGGATGTATGTAATTTTTTGTTTGTTTGTTTGTTTGTTGCTTAACGTCCAGCCGACTACGCAGAGCCATATCAGGACGAGGAAGGGGGGGATGAAGGGGGCCACTTGTCAAGCGATTCCTGTTTACAAATGCACTAACCCATTACTTGTGTCCCAGCAGGCTTTAGTAAAACTAAATTAATACCTACTGGAAGATTACCAGTTTCCAGTATGTTAAAATAGGCTTAACCTATCTACTGCTGGACTTACATCAGAACACTAACAGATTAAACTATACATGAATCGCGAGACAAGCGGCAAGAGAAGAGATTTTTGGAAAAAATACAGGTGAATGAGCAAGAAGGCAGAAAAAAGAAAAGAATTCATGAAGAAAAAGAGAGCATGACAGGAAAGAGGAACCAAAAATCTACCTAACAGCAAACTAGAAAGCTCCTGCGGTTCCAAAAACAGGAGGGGCTTTTAATTTCATAACCGCAGTGCCCCACTGCGGGAATGTATGTAATTAACTGAAAAGGAATATTCAGACAGTCAATCAGAGAAACTGTCTTGAATGAATGAGGGAGGAACCTTTTATCTCAACACACAGAAAAACAATTAAAAAAGGAAAACAAGCGATTACAGAAAAGCCCATTTAAAAGTGAGAAATTTCAGAGCCACCGGAGAGAGAGGTTCCAAGGGAGAAGAACGCAGGGCATTGAGAACTCGAAAACACAAACAAAGAACACAAACAAACAAACAAAATGAAAATATCTTAAACTGCAACTGTGTGTACAGGTCTATGTTACCACTTTACAATCTAATTCAAAGTGTTATCATTTGGAGATGGTTTACTAGCTCTCTGGTTAACAATAACATGCTATCACGTAAAAAGCAGTAAATCAGCAGGGTAAAGCATTTTGGGGTTTTGTTTAGTTTTTCTGAGAACATGTGCACTTTACAGAACCGATTTGGTCGGAGTAAAAATCGTTTCCTGAAAATTAAATATATAAATGAATAATTGTACAAACGAACGAACAAACAAACAAACGCATGAACGAACGAACAAACAAACGAACGGGCACGTGATAGTAAAAATACTTCAATGAATGTATGTTGCACAAAATTTCTCAAAACATCAAACAACTAAAGCATATCAAAACATACAAAATCAGATATTTGCTTCACCCCACCCTTTGTGTTCTCGCTTCCGAAGCTTTAAAAAATAAAGGCAAATACGTCATCACCAATACAGAGATGTAATGCTGCAGAGTGAATGCCCAAGAAGAATGATTAGTACTAACTAGTAAGGAGACTATCAAAAATGATGAACGAAAGGAGAAACCCCTCCCCTTTCATAAAAAAAGTCCCAAACATGAGCTAAAAATGGCTAAAGTACAGGGGAATAAATGAAGAAATTATGAAAGCATGATAAAAATGTATGAAAGCATGTTGCCCCTATTCAAAGGAGGTCCCAAACATGAGCTAAAAACGGCTAAGGTACGGGGGAATAAATGAAAAAATGATGAAAGCATGATAAAAAATGTATGAAAGCATTTTGCCCCTATTCAAAGGAGGTCCCAAACATAAGCTAAAAACGGCTAAGGTACGGGGGAATAAATGAAGAAATGATGAAAGCATGATAAAAAATGTATGAAAGCAGTTTGCCCCTATTCAAAGGAGATCCCAAACATGAGCTAAAAACGGCTAAGGTACGGGGGAATAAATTAAGAAATGATGAAAGCATGATAAAAATGTATGAAAGCAGTTTGCCCCTATTCAAAGGAGGTCCCAAACAAGAGCTAAAAACGGCTAAGGTACGGGGGAATAAATGAAGAAATGATGAAAGCACGATAAAAATGTATGAAAGCAGTTTGCCCTTATTCAAAGGAGATCCCAAACATGAGCTAAAAAATGGCTAAGGTACGGGGGAATAAATGAAGAAATGATGAAAGCATGATAACAAATGTATGAAAGCATTTTGCCCTTGTTCAAAGGAGGTCAAAAGCATTAGCTGATAAATGCACAGTAATAAAATTCGCGCAGAACATTTAAGATCACTCACTGCTCAAGTCTGCAGACCCAGGAGAAAGTCGCACACATCAAACAAAACCACACGAACAGTATTAGCATAATACAACCCCTCATAAAAAAATAAAAAAGTAAAAAAACAAAAAGAAGACACGACTGATTGATTAATTAAAGACATGCTCCCCTCCTCCTTTTGTTGATTAAGTTTTTAAACATACATCAAGATTGAATTACTGGGAAAAAAGTATTTGCTGAGTTTGTTCCTTCTAACATTTTTGTTAAAGGATATGTGCTTACACTTGCAGGCCAAGACAGGCATACAACTTTTTTTTTAATCATAGACATATGTTAACAGAAAGTTGACTCGTTTAGTGCATGAAAATGAAACCTAATACATTGCTGCAGTTTAACAATAAAATGTCAAGGATGAAGCACAACTGGAACCTCCAAATCCTACTTATCTATCTGTATGAGTAATTTCATACTATCTGGTGAGCTGTCTTCCTAGTATTTCTGATAAAAATGTTACGGATTTCCTACTGGGAGAAACTAGACTTCCTGTGTGAACCCGCTGATGTATCAACTTGCTCAAAACAGATTATTATCTCAGACTACAAGTCTTCTCTACCAACCAATAACAGAAACCACAGCAAACACTAATAACTATGAACAATTCCTGAACTTTGCAACGTCTCTAATGGATTGAAGTACTTATAAAACAGTGGTGTCAAACTTTAGTTAGTGTCAATTACACATCAAACATTTAAACTAAAATAAAATGTATAACTTCAGTTAGTGTGGATTACACATCCAATATTCAAATGACATTAAACAAACAGAATCACTTTCAAAATCAAGCAACCTTAGGGCAGTGGTAATCCTAACACTGACAAATAAAAGATAAAACAAACAAAAGAAAACATAATATATGAACAAAAAAATTATTCTGTTTCTACTCACTTGGGATCTGTGCTTAAGTCTAAACATCTGTGCATGTCGAATAATGTTTTCTTGAAGAAATCAATCCGTTTCCGTTCAAAATCTTGGCATTTGCTGTAAACCTGCAACCAATATTCAAAAGATTTATCTCCAAAATACATTCACTACTATCACGGAGTTTGAAACACACAGGTAAACGCATACAAGCCAACCCCCCCACTCTCTAATTCACACCAACTCTACCCAGCGCAACAATGAACAAGTTATTTCATTGAAGCTTCCACCGAGTTTCAGATATGGTACACAAATTATTTTTGTTAAAAAACAACCAACTGTTTGTACAGAGTACCATTTCCTAAGCTTCTGAAGGTTACATTATAAAAACATTACTTTGTTTTGCAACCCAAATACACTTTCAATTTATGCAAACCGACCACTCAAATCCTAAAGGCTTATTTCTCTGCAACTAATATGAAACACACAGGCTTTCAAACTTTATTCTCAAAAAGCTGGTATCAAAATTCAAATGCCACCAGTGGTCTTCCTACAGTGGAACCCCCCTTTTATGACTCCCTCCCTTTTAAGACCTTGTTTTTTCAGACTTTCTCTTCATAACCTCTGACTGTAAATTGTATCCCCGTTTTAAGACTCCCTCCTTTTTCTCAGATTTTTGGAGGTCTTAAAAGGGGGTTCCACTGTACAATAGTATTAGTAATACTGACCTCTGTCATGTCTTCAATGTACTTTGCGTTATAACCGTTCAAGTCGTTCAAGCAGGCCTGGTACTTTTCTCGTGTTGCATCCACCTCTTGTTGGCATTTCCGTAACTTTTCCTGCAGCTTTTTCAACTGTGGAAATCAGAGGATCAGCAAAATAAAACCTCAACGGAAATGAACCAACACAACAGAAAAACATGCAGGAACCAATTCAATCCTTACTGTATTCGGCTGTAAGATTCCGAATACTATCCACCCTTGTTCGCCAACGCCTTTTCTCTTTCCAGTGTTTCTGACCTGTAACTGTAAGTTTATCTCTGTATATAAAAAAAGAAGAAATGTAGGTATTGTTGGAACGTTTAATTATTGACCAAACAAAACGTTAAAATATTTAAAAAAAAGTTTTAATAAGTTTTGTCAACAAGCAAATGTTCTTATAACCCACAATTATTGTTTTATTTAATTCTGAATTTTGGAACGTTAGCAATAGCAGTCTTTCTGTTTTGGGATTATCTTTCGGTAGATCATTTTTGCTACTCTAATCCCAACAAGCAATCATTCTAATCAATATTTTCTCTCACAACTTTACAGTTAATCAGTTGAAGTCCCCTTCTTCCCAATGAACTATAGAACAGCAATGCTACCCAAACCTGTCAATAGCAGGGCTCATCAGAAGTTGAAAAAGAATAAAACAGAGTGACACTGACAGAAAGAGAGGGAGGGAAAGAGATAGGTAGAGGAAAAGGAGGGAGAGAGAGAGAGAGAGAGAGAGAGAGAGAGAGAGAGAGAGAGAGAGAGAGAGAGAGAGAGAGAGAGAGAGAGAGAGAGAGAGAGAGAGAGAGAGAGAGAGAGAGACAGAGAGAGAGAGAGAGAGAGAGAGAGAGAGAGAGAGAGAGAGAGAGAGAGAGAGAGAGAGAGAGAAAGAGAGAGAGAGACGCATAGGCCTGGTACAGAAAAGAGAAGTGAGACACCAGCTAATACAGAGAAAGTAGTAATAGACAAAGTTAAAAAACAAAGGAATACTATACTCACCGATACAAGAATGAGACAAGACAATACGAATTTTCGCTTATGGAAGCTTCATCAGGAAAAACAAGAACACAAAAGACAACAAAAAGCAGATGCAACACGGAACGAACAAGGTTTGAAAGAAAATGGAGGGGAAACACGCACAAAAGGGAAGGAACTCTAGGAACGGAAATGAATGAAAGGGGAGAGAAGTGGTTGGATGATGTCATGGGCACAGGCATACTAGACTAAAAGTGATACACATTCATAATAGACAAGGAAAGAGTTCACACAAACAGCCAACAAAGAGAGCCTACAATTCATTCAGCACTTACGCTGTCTGGTGACTGGGAGGCGTCTCCGCGGGCGTTGTTTTCCTGATTGGCTGTGCTCTTCTCCGTACGACAGGCAGTGTGGTAGTCTTTCTTGGCTGCTAACACTTTTTGCAGACGCTTGCCCCACGGTTTCTGTGCCTGTGGATAAAAATAGTTATTTATAGAAAATTCACCAGTAATGCAAACAATAGAATTAATTACATTTCTTAATTAATGCAGCAATGTAGTACTCGACTAACTTTTCAGATTAACATGTGTATGGACTGACAGTGTGCTTCACGCATGCATACAAAATACATCAAAAAGAGTACAATGAGAGAGTATTGTCCAAATCCATACTCTTCAGCCTAAGTAACAAGAGTTCAGAAAGTTATATCAAAAATCTTCGAAGAGAAGTGAGTTTGTTTGTTTGTTTGTTTGCTTAACGCCCAGCCGACCACGAAGGGCCATATCAGGGCGGTGCTGCTTTGACATATAACGTGCGCCACACACAAGACAGAAGTCGCAGCACAGGCTTCATGTCTCACCCAGTCACATTATTCTGACACCGGACCAACCAGTCCTTGCACTAACCCCATAATGCCAGACGCCAGGCGGAGCAGCCACTAGATTGCCAATTTTAAAGTCTTAGGTATGACCCGGCCGGGGTTCGAACCCACGACCTCCCGATCACGGGGCGGACGCCTTACCACTAGGCCAACCGTGCCGGTACAAGAGAAGTGAGACACTTGGTAGTAGATCTACTGATTGCATTTTCTACAGAGTATGTTTTGACTTTTGTATGAACATTTTTTGTTTGTTTTTTTGTTAGGTGCTTAGAACTATTGTAGGATTTGCGCAATAAAAATACCTTCATTATTATTACTATTAGCCTTCTTCCAGATTTACAGATTTTACCTCAGATGTTACAAAGTCTCTACATAAATTCAGTAACATTTGCACAAGTTCACAAGATTTAATTCTGTAATATTTCTTCCCCAACTCCCAAAGGCTTCAAAATGAAGAACCGCTGATCTCAGATTAATGAAAGTTGAAATTATCAGTCTTTTTCAAGTCACCCTGAAGAAGTCAGCAATCAACAGTGAACAAAACATTGCAGTATAGAGACATAGTGCTTGCTGCCGTGCGAGCCGAGAAAATGTTCCCTCTTTATCTTTGCTGCGCTGGCTGCAAAACCCATGTGTTTCCAGGGTGATTGGTAAAGAAATAAACTGAAACATATATATTTGTGTGTGTGTGTGTGTTTTCTCCATTGTTTTAAAGTGGAAATCATCTTCAAGAATGGGCAAAAAATGTTGCGCTTACCTTTGGTTTAAGCATGTTTTATTCATTTTGCTGTGTATAATGTTTGACAAAAACAACATATAGAACGATAACAAGCAGACTGCTTATGAACACGTTACCTTTCTGAATCCATCCTCAAACTCTTTGGTTTCCTTGAAGTGCATCATGGACTTGTGGTAGTTCTCCTTCTGCCAGGCCTTGATGGATGCATGGACCTCCAGCATCAGTCGGTCCGCGATGTCTGTGTGTTGATCGCTCACCTGGTCCGCCTCTGCCAGCACACCGCGCCATGCTCCTTGACATGTGCCGTACTCCGGGCCTGCCACACACAATCACACAAATTTGTTGATGGGAATTCATAGAATCTAAAAAAAGGAAACTGATACCGAATTCCAAAAACAAATCGACTGCCAACGTTCCAAAATTGATACCGAGTTCACCCATCGCAACTCCACGCAAAACGCTACAAATGAAGCGTTTGGTCCATTAAAGAGTTGTATTTTAAACATTTTGTTTTGCTGTGTTTGTCTTTTTTTTGTCTTATTTGTTTGTTTTCATTTTTAAACGGGATCCTTAAAATAATGGCTGAATATTATTGATCCTTCCGACTTTCTCAAATGTCTTTTTTTTAGTCCTAAAAGATTGCTTTTGACAAACTGGTTCTTGCTCCAGGTTCATCCATACTTGGGACAGTAATGAAACATGACCATCTTTTAAAGTGTTCAGAAATTGACCAAATTCAAATGGCATACGTGATGCAACTAGCCATCAGACAAGCTCTTGATCACAAGGAAAGCTGACAAGTGTTTTACTTCACAATCTTGCATGATCTTTCCGGTATACATGAAGGTGTGGCACTGACAGGGACTTTTGCTAGAAGATCCATCAAGAAGATTTAATTGTATACTTTCCTGAGCTTGACAGGAAATCAAATTCACGTACAGCCTTTATAGTAGCAATGACACATGAAATTTTGAAATGAATGGTTGAATGACAAGAAACACACCATTTTAAAGAGATCAAAATTCTGAGCACATAGCAATTTGTTTTATTTAAATCGGTGCAGTAGTTCTCGAGATATGGTCATTTTAGTTGAGAAATTTTGGGCGTCATTTGAGGACAAAGCTAGTAGGACATAGACTGATTGCTGTGGCAATGACATGAAATTTTGAAATTGATGGTTGAATGACAAGAAACACACCATTTTAAAGAGATCAAAATTCTGAGCACATAGCAATTTGTTTTATTTAAATCGGTGCAGTAGTTCGCGAGATATGGTCATTTTAGTTCGAAATCACTTTGCTTTGAGCGAGCCGAGATCGCAACCTCTTCAGGCTTTTGATCGGCCGAGTTTCGCATTTTTCGGGTCCAGTTTTGCGCAGCATAATAGTTGGGAATAAGTCATTTCTCGCTCGATTCTTTTGATTTTTGGCAACTGCATTTGAACCGTGTATGCCGATGGAAGTTTTCAGACCAAATTTTAGTGAAACTCACACGAGTAATATTCACCGTCATGCTGACGGAGATGTAGCTTCCGGTGGGTCGCGGTTTTCTGTATGGGAAAGATGTAAAGCTTTCTCTGATTGGTTGCAAAATATCACAGCCCTCCAATGAAAATTACGGTATTCCCAGCAGTTTGAAATGAACTGGTCGTCTGCTAAGAGTGACGCGAAAATGGCCGCGAGAGGCAGTGAAGACGAACACGCACTTTCCCACTCAAAATATTCCACAACACATCTTTTATTAATTTCATACAGTAAACTTTGTTTTTGAATCATTTCTTTATTCATTCCTTTTTCATTTGATACATAATTTGTGACTCACAAACATCTATTATGCCAATTATTTTTCATTCAAAGTGAACAAAAAGTGCTTTTTCACTGTGTCCTCAGTTGACGCTGGGCGATGTGGCAATGCTAAATATATAGATCACCTTTCAGTGCACATGACCATCAGGTTCAAGCCACAGGTCACAATAAGCCCTAGGCAAATGTTCCTTAACCATCGTTGTAATGCTGATGTATCACCGACGCTTTGCTAACTTCAGTGGCATCTCATTGGCCAGTCACCAGTTTGAACTCTTTAGCTGTTGGGAAAAATAAGCAGCAAGCAGTTGTTATGCTTTGTGTTGGGATGACCAATTCATGCAATGATATGAAGTGGTTGGTCTGTACTTCCATGGTTACCTCCTCATACAGCAGCTTTTACCTGATCTATTAAGAGAATCAACTCATCTATTTGTCAATGTGAGACAGACAGGAGATAGGATTCAGGCACAGAATTTACAGTATCAGTGCTGCTGACTGTCACATTAGTTCTTGTTGGCTTTATGGCCACAATCAACCACAAAGTGGATTACTGCTCATTGCTTCTTGACAAACTCTTTGAACATGGATCAAAGCCGAGCACATCCTGAACTCAGGTCAAAATGAGTTACTTCCCTTCGGGTCTCATTTATCCCTGACAGGATGCCTTTGTTTTCCTTCTCTGGAGAGGAAATCAATTTTTTACATATTTAGAGCTTTTCTTGATATAAGCAGATTCGCGATCGTCGATAATGATTTTTCATGGTGTGTAATTTTAAATTTAGAAAGGAATTGTTATGTAAGACACTTTCAAGCGAGCTATCTTTCGCGGATGTATTTACTGTGCAAACAACTCTAAATATGGCAAAAGTGTCACGTGATAATCAACTTTGGCTACGAAGCAGACGATACTTTTTTTCCGTAGCCAGTTGGGAGTGATGCAACAATATCACGGTCTCCTTCCCACAGCAGTCTCAAAATTTCAACTTGTTTTGACCTTAGAACGATATCTTTATCATAACTGTGAAGAACAGAACGGAGATCACTGTCGAAGTCGGCCATTCTACAATCACGTTCGTCTTTCGTCTGTTATTAGAAACATTAGCGAAAAACATATGGGAGATAACTCTGTATTCTTGTTTTGATAGATTTCCCTTTAATGCGCGTCGTAATTATTCATCCTGTCAGAGAGACCAGAGCGATAGCGTGGACCGATGATTATCAGAATGAGCCGAGCACTGATCACATTCAATCGCATCAATTCTCAACTGGACTTATACAATTTCATATGCATGGGTTTTCAGGCAGGAAAATTGTGCATGCATGAAGTTCTTTTCTCTAGTGTTTATATACTTTTCTGTTATGAAATTCGATCATGTGTAAATTTAATTTAACTCATGTACAAGTTCTACAAGTCTCGTTCTAGCTGACATCAACAAAATAAACCTTAATGTGTCTGCTGGGTGTGTGCATTAATTCGTCCACATTAACTTCCAGCTTGCAATGAATTACCATTCAACATGCATATTACATCATGTGTCCAACTTAACGAGACATAAGGTCCGATCAATAACATGAATCACAAAATGTAACATCTTGTTTTCAATGCAGTAGCGCAGAACTGGCAACAGCTGGAACTGAGGGATCGTTCAGGTCAGTCAATCTCATTCAAGATAAACTAGGTTGAACACACAGCTTCAGACAGAATGCAGGTCCACAACAAATATATCTGATCAAAAAAGCAGTATGACTGACTGCATGTTGACAACAAATTCAATTTTTTGGTGACAGTAAAACCAAGCATATCAGTATTAGCTTTTAACAGGAATTTTCTGGAATTTTACCTGTATTCTTAGTAAAAAATTCTGGAAAAGAAAGAAGTCATAAAACAGTCAGTACTGCTGGTTTTATTTAATAATATTTGACATTTTTTTGCATCAAAATAAAGATTTTGTTTTGGACCACATTTTACTTTGACTGGTTGCAATGACTGGTTTTTACATTTAGTCAAGTTTTGACTAAATGTTTTAACATAGAGGGGGAATCGAGACGAGGGTTGTGGTGTATGTGTGAGTGTGTGTGTGTGTGTCTGTCTGTCTGTGCGTGTGTGTGTGTAGAGCGATTCAGAGTAAACTACTGGACCGATCTTTATGAAATTTTACATGAGAGTTCCTTGGCATGATATCCCCAGACGTTTTTCTCATTTTGTGGATAAATATCTTTGATGTCATATCTGGCTTTTTGTAAAAGTTGAGGCGGCACTGTCACACCCTCATTTTTCAATCAAATTGATTAAAATTTTGGCAAAGCAATCTTCGATGAAGGCCGGATTTTGGTATTGCATTTTTGCTTGGAGGCTTAAAAATTAATTAATGACTTTGGTCATTAAACACCTGAAAATTGTAATTAAATTTTTTTTTTTATAAAACGATCCAAAACTACGTTCATCTTATTCTTCATCATTTTCTGATTCCAAAAACATATAAATATGTTATATTCGGATTAAAAACAAGCTCTGAAAATTAAAAATATAAAAATTATGATTAAAATAAAATGTCCGAAATCGATTTAAAAACAATTCCATCTTATTCCTTGTGGGTTCCTGATTCCAAAAACATATATATGTTTGGATTAAAAACACGCTCAGAAAGTTAAAACGAAGAGAGGTACGGAAAAGCATGCTATGCAGCACAGCGCAACCACTACCGCGCTAAACAGGCTCATCAATTTCACTGCCTTTTGCACGAGCGGCGGACTACGGTCATTGTGAAAAAATGCAGTGCGTTCAGTTTCATTCTGTGAGTTCCACAGCTTGAGTAAATGTAGTAATTTCGCCTTACGCGACTTGTTTTCTTCTCTTGGATGAACTCCTTTTTGAGACCTCCTGCCTGTTCAAGGCTTTGCTTTTTCAGCTTTTTTCTTCACAACCATTGTCATTTATTACCTCCATTTTAAGACTCATTTTAGACATGATTTACTCAGATTTTGGGGAGGGGGGGGGGGACACAAAGCACAATCACTGGTAATGCATCCTCTTGTTTGCTTTAACCAGCTGCACCTCACTGATAAAAATGGATACAATATATATTCAGATCAACAGCAAAGTCAATGTTCTGCTTTAATTTCCTTCTATGACCTTCCTCACTGCCCCATGTTTTTCCTGTTTACAATTTAACACAGGCCACCTTATTTCAAAACAGGACATCAATTTGCTCAAACATTTGTCCAAATATTAACCCATCTAGCTCTTTTTCCTTGTTACTCAATCAAACCATTTTAAAAGCAACACAGTTGATCTGAAACACATCTTGCAATGAGTGCGCGCGTGTGTGTGTGCGTGCGAGTGTGTGTTTGTGCATGCGTGATCTCCTGATTTCATGTCTAGAGGACATCTGCCTGAGGCTCTTCACTCAAAACGCCTATTGACAGAACTGAGTCTATCGTAAAAACAGAAAATCAAATAAAGATAAGATAGCGAGTTCTTTTTGATCTCAAATGCGATGAGATATAAGAACAAAAGGGAAATCAAGAACTTTCCTGCATTAATTCTCAATCCCAGCTTGGCCGGGCCTCAAGGTGAACTGCTACGAGTGTTCAATAAAACACACCACTGACGACTTAAGGATCTGAACACCTATGTCAAACCCTTGGCACTAAAACTGAAACACACTGATCCCCTGCCAATTTCAAGGTCTATTTTGCATTTACTGAGTCATCCAGGGTTTCTGTAGTCTTCTCTCCCCAATCATCAACGTACTCTATGATCTAGCTGGGTTTGAAATGGTGCAACTGAATATTTTACCAAATTATTCTGTCATTAGTACATTATTTGGTAATTCCTTCTTCCAAATCTGTTGAACATGATCATTTTTATTACTTCATGATCTCATCGCTGGAAAATTTGAGTTGCTTCCTCCCAGCGGGAAGCTAGCAGCAACAAGAGGTGCGCTATCCAGTTGTGTGCTTGTTTAAACAGGTGTATAAATTAGCCACCTGCACATCTGGCAGAATGAACGAGATAGTGGTGACATGGGTTCCAGACATGAATACCTGTCTGCATGTATACAGTAGACCAGTGTCTAGACCAGTGTCTGCCCCAGCGGGATTCAAACCCGTTGCCTGAGGATTACAAGGCCAGTGCTCTACCAACTGAGCTACATGTACCAGGCCCCCGATATAAATGACAAACAAGGACTTTGGTCAATCGTCTTTTTAGGAAAATTGTCCTCCCTCCCCCCCTCCCCCTGTTTCTTAGACTTCTTTAATACAGTTTTAGCATTAATGTGTATGTGCTGGTGTACAAGTACTTCATCTGTTAATAACGCTTGATAAATTTCCCTGTATCACGTAACAAAACAGGAAAGTAAGAATTTGGGTCCGGTAGGAAGGAAAACACAAGAACAAAACAAAATTAGTGTACACCACTACCCCGATGAATGTCTTCCATTAATTCAGCATTTACTACATGACATATTTGAACAGATTCAAAGTCTAATAATGCCTGCCATAACTGACTTTTAACAAATAAAAGCAGGAATAACAAAGGACTCCTACCTATGTATAACCAGTGACTTCAAGGCCTGTATTTTGCAGCAAAGAAGGTGTATGGTGAGGGGGTTGGGGTGGGGAAGGGGTAGGGGCAGAAATCACTCGGACTCAACTCACCTTTATCAAGAAATTCATTCCATTTCTTCGACCATGCAGACAACATGGAAGCGTATTTCTTCTCAATTTCAGAGCGACTCTCGATCAGCTGACGAAGATGATCGCACAGTTTGTATCCATTGTCACAGCGTTTGACAGTGCGCATGTACTTCCCCACCTCCCAAAAACTGTCGCTGCTGCCTTGCATGATATCATCGTTGACAGACATGTTGGCTGTTGGTTTCTGTGACCTCTGGTGCACAGCACTCGAGAGTATCAGGAGCGTTATGGGGTCAAACCGCTGTTCACAGTGACAGCACTTCCGATGTTATTTTCACGCTTTTGATGTTATCTGCAATCAGACAAGGAAACCATCAATAGTGTGTCAATAACGATCAATTGGATTGCTTGTGAGTAAATTACAAAATAAAAACACAAAAATGAAACCTGGACACACCAGAACAGTTGACTCAATACACGAATAACAGAAATGATCTTTTTCAGTTGGTTAAAATGTTATCTGTGCATTAAAGGTCCTGAACTTGTCAAATCCAGGTGCACGGAGCCCCTGGGGCTTTTAGTCATACCTCAGGCAGCTATCCGTTAGAAGAACTACCAAGTTTCATTGACTTGCACCCAAAGAGTCAAGAACTGCGATTTTTTTACGAATTAATTTCGTACTCGGACTCGGCTGGTCTTGGCCTATTTTTGGATCTAAATTTAGATCAGGTAGATCACCACATCATGCACAAAAAGACACGTCACTAGCAAACTATGTCAGACATCATCATGAGTTTCTGTAAAACAAAATGGAGGCCGGAATCACTCAGTTGAATCGAACTCAGACCAAACACCACATAATAACTAGGTTCATTTATGCACTCGCGTGAACAAGAAACTGTCGAGCTTCACAGATGTCGTCACTGGGTAGTTTTGGGTTTGTTTCACTACCATAGGAGGATTTTTGAACTGTAAATGCACTCAGCTGCAACAAAAACGCAAAACGAAGGCTGTGAGCTGCACTGTGCCTTTAAAGTCAACTGTTCAAGTTATCCAGTTTTCATTGTTTCTGATTTATCAGCAGTCTGGTTAAATTGCCTGTTTGACTTTCTGAATGAAATCTCTCCTCCCCCTCCAGTGTGTGACTCTCTTTGTCCGCACATGTGTAACAAGGGCAAAGTGAGACCCTTCTTACAATCATCCTTTGAAGAAGGAGCATAAGTCATTTGTCAGGTCACCTGCAAACAGTATGTCTGTCACAGCCAGAAAATCCTCCACACATACAAGTCTATAACACAGTGCATAGCTGCCAACCTTCTGAAGTCAAAATCCAGGAGCCAGCCCGGGGGACCGTTTAGTCGTGAATATGAGCAGGGAGAAGTTGTAATATTCAGGAGATTCCTGGAAAATCCGGGAGGGTTGGCAGCTATGACAGTGATTTTTTTAACTCTTAAATCGGAACAAACTGTACCACAAGGAAACCACCATCCAAATGCAAGGAAACTTCACATTTCTACAGGGAAGCTTTCTTTTCCAAACGGAAACTCTACAGTTACATGGAGTATTATACATGTATTTATACATAATGCATTACAGTTTTCAAAGAGAAGGAAATGTCAAAGTCCAGTGGTCGCAGTTAACTTGGAGGTACACACATGCTGTGAAGGTCAAGTGTTATTGACCTTAAAATATAACAATGTCATTCAGAACATAAAGCCATTGTTCTGTACATCTACTTCTAAAAACCCCAAAACACATAACACTAACAGCAAACTCATGCACCCATCTGCAGTTTTGCTAAATGTCAGAATTTTGCATGCCTATACACGCAGCAATTGCTTTTTCCAACAATCGCACAGTAGTTTCGGGTTGAGATTTAAGGATAAATGTGAAGAGAAATATCAAGATAAATCTAATCATTTATAAAACATGCAGTTTTAATCTCTGACTCAGATCCAATCTGACAGTCCCTCTTCAAAAGTGTTAGATAAATGTTATCTCTGTGACAGTAACAAGCTGACACAAAAGCATGTGTCACTGTGTCTTGTTCATCTGTTTCCAAACCATCAGTGATTTTCCCTGCAGCATACCAGCACTTTCCCTGGGCATGTCAACTATTACAGTAATTACTGGGTGTTGACATTCAAGAGAACTCTCCCCTTGGCCATTTTACTGCTGACTAATCACACACTCACTGCATGGTTGTCCCACCATACTTGCACAGTCAGCCCCATCTACCCCCTTCACTGACCCACCCCCTCCTCATTCTTCATCTTCAGCAGTACTGAATCTCCTTCCATCTCTATTCATTTGTTCTTAACCTTCATACCAAATGCCACCAAAACACTCTGTCCTACAGCTACTGTTAGTTGAAACACTGATTGTCGAACAGGTCCCCCATATTTCTTTCCAGATATCAACTTTATCTACAAGTATATCTATGTATCACAAAATCACCCCAAGTACAACGTTTCTTTAATTTCAACCACACAATTCATGACCCCCCCCCCCCCCCTCCCTTTTTTATCCACAATTGCCAGTGACAGCCCTTACGTTCCACTCTCCCGTCATGTGAGATCTGTCCCCTCCTATCGTTTAGATGAAAATCACTGATCCCCAAAGCAAGCATTCTCAGCGGCCTCCGGTCATAGGGCAAATGAGCCTGTGCCAGCTTCATAAAGCCAGAGGGATTCACAGAGATGCGCGAAGAAGGGAGCAGAGGAAAAGAAGCCAAGAAACAAAATCTTAAAATCTTCCCATGTCCCCAGCCCGAAAAAAGCACCCGACCCCCCAACCCCCGCCCCGATATTAGCTTGGGATGCTGACAGCTGAATAGATGAATATTGCTATTTCATATGTTACGTGGATTTCCATTGGTCAATTGGGCAAAACTGAGCTCAGTGCAAAAGTGATATCGACGACATTTCCGTCGATATCAGTTTTGATATCGACGACCTCTTTATTGCTTCCCCACTTCAAAAACAAAAACACCTACATTTAAAAACAAACAAATATATATATGAAAATGTAATTATCCCAGAATTTAGTTGAGCAAGTGACTAAAGACTTTTTGAAAGGAAAGACATTTTAAAATACTGAAAAGTACAAGAAAAGAGTGAACAAAAAGAAATAATAATCAGAGGGAGGAATATGGAACAGCCAAAACTGAGACAAATACTTTTGTAATTTCTTTACAGAAAATACAAAATGTCCAGAGAATTAGCAATATATCTAACATTGACTGACTGTGTGATGATATCTTCTGCCATTGGTCTGTTTCGACAGTGATATCAAAATCTCGACCTCCGGTCTCGATTTTGATATCACTGTCTCAACAGACCATAGCAGAAGATATCATCACACAGTCCGTCAATATTGGGTACTATCACATAGCCTGCTTTTCTTACTCTTCTTGGAGAATAGGAGAGAGAGAGAGAAAAAGAGATAGACTCAGAGACAGAGAGAGAGAGAGAGAAAGAGAGAAAGAGAGATAGACTCAGACTGAGAGAGAGATAGAGAGAGGGGAGAGAGAGAGGGGGAGGGAGATAGGGAGAGGGGGGGGAGAGAGAGAGAGAGAGAGAGGGAGAGAGAGAGGGAGAGAGAGAGAGAAAGAGAGAGAGAGAGAGAGAGAGAGAGAGAGAGAGAGAGAGAGAGAGAGAGAGAGAGAGAGAGAGAGAGAGAGAGAGAGAGAGAGACACATACACACTCACTCACGCACATAGAGCTGTGATTATTTCAGCTGTGAAAGGCACTGAAGATGTTCAGGTGGGAGGGAGGGACAGAAAGAGGTCTAATTTCACGCAGTCTGTTCACACGTGTGTCACACATCAATTATTTTCTTATGACAAATGACGTACATGTTCCTACACTTGAAAGGATGGCTGTAAAAAGATTCTGTCTTTGCACTTGTCACACATGTGCTGACAAGGTGAGACACACGCTGGAAGGGGAGGAGAAAGACGAAACAAACAAAATGTCACAGATGGTTGAAATGCAGGTGGGCGGGCAAGGTGCTCTTTTAATGTTGCCTTTTAACGCCTCTCCAACAACAGGCAAGGCGGAGAAGGTAATGTTTTTCTGTTTGTACCCTGACATTTCTGTCACGAATAAATAATGAAAGAAATACTTTTTTTTTATATCATTAAAGATGCGGAATAAGAGGAGAAACAAAACAAAAAAAGATTTGTTTTCTTCTTAAACAAACGCGTTTTGTAGAAGTTTGTGGAAAAGGCTACTCACAGTTGTTAGTGTTATAATACCTATACAAAGATTTAAAAAAAATGTACATGGGTACTTCACATACGTTTTTGGTGTCACTGGAGAACTGCCAGTAACAGTCAAACTCAAGGGTATTATAAACTTCCTGGCACATACCCATGTGACTGACAAAGGGGAAGTATTGAGAAGCTAATCATCGTAGACCAATTTCCTATAAAACAAAACACAATAGATATATAAACAACAGCCTTGAAGTTTACAAACAGTCTACCTTAAAGATGACACAATATCACACTGACAATAGTGTTTCTTGGGCTTGAATCTAAACAATGACAGTATTCTCTCTCCCTCATCCCTGTCCGTTTGCACACACACGCTGTGTGTATGTGACGTTCTCTATTTGTGCATTGAGCTGGAGAAAGATGGGAGACAGAGAGTCAGAAGCACAGACGGTGAAAGAGGCATAGCATAGCCATACACTGTGAAATTCAAACAGATTCACATCCATATTGAGTCCAGGGACACCCTTTCCCCCAGTAATTCATAATGGGATGATCCGCTGTCAAGCCTATCAGCTACTGATAAGCTAATGAGCGACCTAACTGAGACAGGCAACAACTGGGCAACACATTCCACACTGACCTCATTGCTTCACTATCATGTCACAATGATAGCAGCACATCCCAGCACTATGAATCAACCAGCTAGCACAATATAACAAGTGTAATGCTGTACACTTACAATCCACTTTGACACCTTCAATACTTCAAAATCTTGCCTGGAGTCAATGTAAATAGACATGATCGAAAACAGAATCATCCCATTCAAAACGCACAGATAACCTGATGTTCAAGTGTACTACCATATAGGTTGACCCACAGGTCTTCTCACACGAACTTTCAGTAACGTGAGAAACTCTATCCCCTTGAACCACGAGTTAATATTGGCACATAACTCGTATTTCACTTTGAGAAGCTCTACTTCTCCTGCATCAGGTCACACTGGCGACCACACAGGCACACACTACACTGATACACAGTAAGTGTGTAGAACCTAATTCCTACCACAAAATATACTTGTTAAACAAACAGCTGAACGCTGAACATCTTCACCGGGTCAGAAAAATAGGACCATCTCAGCTTTACCGTATATTTTTCATGCATACACCATGGCCACTTCACTTCTACACATTGGCTCCTATGCTGTATTGACTTCTCTACGTGCCCTTCTATTCTGCATTGAAACCCGCCATGAATACACTTGCTCTTCATAGCTGAAACTTTCTGCATTTCAATGTTGTGCAACCTTCCACAACAAGTATTTAAAGGTCTGCCTTTTTTTAAATGCTACCAAGGTACGCGCGGCCAGGCAAAGCATTAAGCATAAACAAACGGCAGAGTTGCACTGCAGGCACATATTTTAGCAGACAGGTAACAAATCTTTCCTGTTAATAAGGATTTGAGTGGTAAAACGCTCTGAGAGAGAGAGAGAGAAAATGAGAGAGAAAGTGAGAGAGAGTACATGTAGAGAAAGAAAGAGAGAGAGAGAGTACATGTAGAGAAAGAGAAAGCGAGAGAGAGAGAGTACATGTGCGTGCATGTGTGTGTGTGTGTGTGTGTGTGTGTGCGTGCGTGGTGTGTGCATGCGTGCGTGTGTGTGTGTGTGCGCATAACATCAATCAATGTATGTGAGTTGTTCTTTGCTACTGGTCACAAGTGGGGGTCAGCTCACACGGACGCATTTTTCAATACAGTCTAGGGGAGAAACTGGTCACAAAGCACCCAGTACATGCCAGAGAGATAGGAGAATCGGCACAATCAAAGAAAATACCAAAATCATTCAATAGATATGGAAATATTAAGATTTACTGTGAAAATGCCAGCAAAAATGGCGTCCAAAAACGGGAACGCACACTTGGTGCGTCTTTGAAGACTTACCTCCCGTTCTGTGTTGTTGATAATAGTCGTGTTTGTGCTGTTGTTGTTGAAATAGTATCTAATAAAACTGATGCAGTTCTTGAAATGTTGCAAATTATTGTTGTCTTTGTGAAATGCGAGAGTTTGTTTGTTTGTTTATTTGTTGCTTAACGTCCAGCCGACTACGCAGAGCCATATCAGGACGAGGAAGGGGGGGATGAAGGGGGCCACTTGTCAAGCGATTCCTGTTTACAAATGCACTAACCCATTACTTGTGTCCCAGCAGGCTTTAGTAAAACTAAATTAATACCTACTGGAAGATTACCAGTTTCCAGTATGTTAAAATAGGCTTAACCTATCTACTGCTGGACTTACATCAGAACACTAACAGATTAAACTATACATGAATCGCGAGACAAGCGGCAAGAGAAGAGATTTTTGGAAAAAATACAGGTGAATGAGCAAGAAGGCAGAAAAAAGAAAAGAATTCATGAAGAAAAAGAGAGCATGACAGGAAAGAGGAACCAATAATCTACCTAACAGCAAACTAGAAAGCTCCTGCGGTTCCAAAAACAGGAGGGGCCTTTAATTTCATAACCGCAGTGCCCCACTGCGGGAAAATGCGAGAGTGTTCTGAGGCGTAATCTGCATACGGCTGATGTCCCACATAGGGTACCCCACTTCGATCAGCGTATCACTCCAAATGAGCTTCATAGCAGAAAAGCAGATACACTACCAACACACTGCATAACAGATCTACAAGTCTGAGCCAGAATCATTGAAATTTACTTTCTGTATAAAATATTGCAATCAAATTTGTTCACGATGTCCCACAAATAACGCAGGTTACCCTCGCCTTCGATTCAAAGTAACTCCAATCTGACTTAATTACAATCGAAACGCAGATGACGAACTGATTCACCACAAATTTGTGGTATTTTACACACAAATTTCAACTGTGTTGTTTCGCGATAAACAGCCATAAACAAACAAATGTGGCGCCGTCACGTCGCCTTGGAAGGAATAACGCAGGTGACCAAGGCTTGTTTCCGATACCTGTCTGATTAAAATCATCGTTTTTTCACGAATGACGGCTCTTTGGCAGATCTGGTGAGTTGGAAACTGTCTATGAATGTTTCATTTAATGTCAAATGCGTACATTCTTGTCGATATTGTTACCTTTGGGCTCATAAATTAAGTCAATCGTCGTGTTGTCCGAAAGTGACTTTTGTCAGCATAGAACTTACTGTGCTTTGATCATTGACTGAGAAGAATCTTCCGATGACACTAGTTCATTTCACTACGCGACTGCAGATCTGCAAGGAAACTTATGGCAGGGGAAATAAGCTTAACTGAAGACGAATAAGCGGAGTAACTGTTCTTCAACGGATTGCTCTGACTGATCTAAATATTAAAAAATTTTAGATCTTGTCGTCTGCTAGTCTGCTAGTAAGTAGTCTTCGGTCGTGTGAAAGTCACATCTATTTCGACTGTGCACATCGATCCGTGTAGTGAAATGTTGATCTTTGATGATTTGGCAACATAACTTCGCTAAATGTGCTTCGAGTGTATCTCTCCGTTAACCGCATTTGAAAACGTCTTTTAACAAGACCATGTTTCGACAGCCCAGACGGGGAGGATCCTCGATAGCTCACAGGGTATATAATGTTTTCCGCCGTTTTTTGAAGAATCCTTTCAAATTTGCTATTCCAAAAGTACCTTATGACACGACTCGAGTGGCAAAGAACATTCTCTGCAATTCCTGTCTCAGTCCGTGCAGCCGTTTCGGGTCCTATCGTCATCATACAAACATACACACAGACACACAAGAACCAGCTTTAAAAGTTAGATTATGTAGGAACCATGTGAACCAGTGATTTTTTCTTATGTACAACAGATACTACAGTATTTCTGCTTTATGAAAAGCAATATTTCAAAAACAAAACTAGAGATTTGAATTTTGACCACTTTTCCCCCTTTCTGTCACCAGTACTGAAGAACAACTCATATATATATTCATGTGCGTGGGCATTTTATAAGGGCAGAAGAATCTGTGAGCTCCCGTAAGAAGTCCTCAAAGTCGACAGAGTGCAGCACAGTTCTCCGTTCCGGTGGTCACCTCGGAACTCAGGTACATGTACCACTGTACATCAATCCCAATCCCGCTAAGTGCCCGCTAAGTGGAAATCGCCTACAGCTTAGCCAGCAAACAGGACACAGATCAATGACACAAACTGGAAGCTCAGTGCACGTTGGAGGAAGTATTAGTCTTCTTTCATACCGCCAGTCAAACTGCTGATAGATTGTCCATCATTACTTAAAGTGAGGGGCAACTATCTGTACCATGAGATTACAACTTTGCATAACATAGTAGTCCCCACCAAGAAAAACATGCAAATGAACAAGGAAAAGACTGCTGCTACAACATGACAACCTATTGCACTCAAAATGTGTCCCAGTGTCTGTCTATCTCAGCTTGCGTGACATGAACTGATACATTAACCAACACGTTGCATACCGCAGGTTGTGAGGCATAAAAATGACCTATTACTATTTCATAAAAAAAATATCTAATTTACAATTACAGACATAACCTGAAGTATCAGACAGTCACCCTTGATGTACATTAGGGGAGGGAGGGTGCTTCTTCTTCTCTCTCTCACTAACCCACACCCACACGGTAACTTATCAAACGGACATCCCAGATTGTGACAGAACATTCCACCCATTTCATTCACGTTCAAGCCTGAGCACAGATTCTGACAAGAAAAATGTTCATTCAAAATGAACAGCGTCGATGCAATGTCCACCAAAGATTTATTTTGGGAAGTGGTTAAGGTTAGGGTCAAAAGTTAATGAATTGCATGTTGTGCTGAATATATAAATTGTTTATTTCAGTCAATGCTTGATTCATAAGTACATTTTTCAGCATGGTGCATCTACAGGAGGGTGCTCCAACAATGATGCATAGTGCCAACATTTAGCGCAAACTTTTCACAACAGTGCATTATTACCACAAAGCGCATACAGCGATTATATAGTAGCAAGTTGCACTAAACATTTGAACAAAATGCATTTTGTTCAAATGTTAACAGCACAGCACCAAGTTTTGCATAAGTGCACAACAGCACTGACCATTTCACAAAAGTGCATAACAGCTGTGACAATTTTACAAAAGTGCATTGACCATTTCAGGCAGATGGCAAACATGCAGATTTCGCTTTTGTCTGTCTTTCTTTGAAAAGTAGGCATGTTCAAGATCGATGAAGTCATGAGCAATTGGGTTAGATGACAGAAAAGATTCAAAAACGTCAGATTCAGTTAGATGACAGAAAAGATTCAAAAACGTCAGATTCAGTGTTTTGGGCACTGTTGAACAGGAACATTCTCTCCTGTTCAACAAATGTGGGTTCAATTCAAAAGCAACATTGTCACAGATAGGCTAGTGTTACATTTCTGTAAAGTTTCAAAAACATCTTCCATGTTTTGGTTACTGTTGATCAGAGGCATATTTTCCTGTTCAAAAAAGTCTGACACAAATTGTCGTAGTTGTGGGTTAAGGTTCGATCTATACTGTCCTTCAAACGAGTCGTAGAACCGTCATTGTCACAGATAGTGTTACATTTCTGTTTTACATTCAAACGAGTCGTAGAAGTAGTAGTACATTTGCGTTTGGTTGTTTTTTCTTTTAGATTCCTGTCACTCATACTAGCAGTATTGATTGAGGTACATAAATCTGTTGATGTACAGGGATGACTCGTTTGTAATGAATCCTTGTTTCCTCCACATTGAGTTTGCATTGCAGTTGGACAGAAATGAACAGGTGTTAATTGATAAACACATTGATAATGGCTTTTGAGAAAATCAATCAATTCTGCAAAGGAATTAACTTGATGACATCAAAACTGCAGCGCCATTTGAAGAATGGTTACCATTTCTGTTTCTTTGATGGGAATCAAACAAATAAAAACATTGACTATCCAAGTTACCATGAATGGCAATAGTTGACTCCTGAAAAGTAGCAAGGATATAATTTGAGACGATAAACTTGACGCCTGATGCAATCCCTCCTCAAGGTCAGTCAACTCAAAACCTTCATCATTCGCAACATCAGTAGGCAACACAGCGGGATTCGTATGTCCAGAAATCATGTCGAAAAAATATTACATTTCAAAAGCATGTCCAACCACAGTTGTTGGCAAGTGTTCGTGTCCGAAGTAGCCTTCAGTGTGTGTATATGTATTCATGTGACAGAGAACGTGACCTCATTGTTCAATCCTCTCTCTCTCTTCTTTCTCATTCGAACGCACACACGCAAGAACGTAGCCTACGCACGCATGCACGCGCACGCACACACACACACACACACCCCGCTGACGCACACGGCAAACCGGCCACGCACACACACACTGACTGTCGGCAAGCATCTCTTTTTGTTTTCTTTACCTTTGTTTATTGTGTTTTCGATATTTGTGTTTATTTTTTGCTTGACTTATCTGTTTTATTTTAATGTTTGCTATCCACATCGTGTGATAAATGTTTCTTCTCAGTCTCCGAGTCAGTTTAGTTTCTGCACGCCGCTTTGGTACTCCTTGTTTTTCTAACTGGTGTATTGTGCGCGACTGATTTGCGGATTTATTTTTATTCCTTTCATATGCAGTTGAAGTGTTGTGGGTGTTATTGTCTGTATATGCTATGTTGCGTCTGTGTATGCCTACAAGAATTTTGGGTGTAATGTGCCTGTGGTCTGCTCGCAGTCGAGCACAAAAAACATGGCGGCGCCCTGTGGCAAATTCGTGGAAAGTCTTCCCGACCGCAGATACCAGCGTCGTCCGCGACGCTGGAATAAGAGATACACAGCCTGAACAAGGCAACTGCAGCACTTGCTTGACAAGGGACGGGGACATTCCCCTATTCACATTGTCACACAACAACGAGTGGCATACCTAAGATATCATCTTACTTAGAAAACACTCACTTGGTTATCTCTCTTTTGTCAAAGTACACCATGCTAGGTCAATGGCTGGCTATAAATGAATAGCTGATACTATCAAGAAACTCTTGTCCACTGAAACTACAGACGTAATTCCAGTTATATATGTCGATCAGCACAATTAAAATACACACTTGAAGTTCAGTGATAATGATATGCATACGAAATTTCCGGTTCACCACTCAAGTAGCAGGCATGCAGAAACGACTCAAACACACAATTCACTGTCACTATTCCAGTGTATCAAGTGGAAAACAGAAGGCAACACAATAGTCACAGTAAAAGTAGTTATTTGTATTTTTTTCTTTACCTGACAAGACCCTGGAAAACACGAGCAGCTGTTGGCTTTTCAGCAACAGTTGTGCAAATTGTCATGCAACATTCTGTAATTCAGCTACTATGACACACCCAGAACGCGACCCCCTTTACTGCCAGTATGCACTGACCACACAACGATGTCAAACAATAAATCCACGCCAGTGCCGAGTCGACAAAAAGTCATGATACTCAGCTACCTGACACCACACTGTCACCCATGAGGCAAGACGTACGAGGCAGGAGGGGGAGTACCAGTAGAGAGGAGACGGGAGGAGAGAAGAGGGAGGGGGGGGGGGGGGGGGGTGCGGGGAGGGATGGTGACCCCCACAATACCTGGCATTCTTCTCTCCTTCAGTGAGCCCCAACAATGGGGGCTTCTTACCGCGACACTCCCCCAACCCCCTGCTACACACTGTTACAAACATTCCTTACTATACCTGGCGCGGGTTATGTTTTGGGTCACAGGTAGACCCTAAGGTAACGCAGAATACACACACCTGAAGCTAATCCATGCCCGGAATACTAATTGTTTGTTTAACAGTGTTACTTTCATCAAAAGGGGAAACAATATATGACTAAACAAGACCAACAGGGATTTTTCAATGAGATTTAAAAAGAACAAGGCATGAAAATCAGGGCGTTGGCAAAAATCACAACAGGTATCAAGACCTGATATTTTCTAAACAACATTGTTTCTAAGAATTAGATGAAGCTGCAACTGCCATGTTTTGATCAGATTTTACCCCTGAGAATGACTGACCCCGACAAAGACTAACTGTTGTCTAATGGGCATGCATACTGGAATATGTCACTCCCCAGACCAAACTCTTTTTAGACAATTTCAAACCCACATCACAGTTTAAGTGATCTTCACCTGCAAACAAGATCAGTTCCTCTCCCCACCCTGACCTTAATTCTAAATCGCATTAAGAGTCAGCAGACTTGAAAGCCTTTTAGTTTAATTCTACCCCCCAAGTCGCGTAAGGCGAAAATACAATATTTAGTCAAGTAGCTGTCGAACTCACAGAATGAAACTGAACACAATGCCATTTTTCAGCAAGACCGTATACTCGTAGCATCGTCAGTCCACCGCTCATGGCAAAGGCAGTGAAATTGACAAGAAGAGCGGGGTAGTAGTTGCGCTAAGAAGGATAGCACGCTTTTCTGTACCTCTCTTTGTTTTAACTTTCTGAGCGTGTTTTTAATCCAAACATATCATATCTATATGTTTTTGAAATCAGGAACCGACAAGGAATAAGATGAAAGTGTTTTTAAATTGATTTGGACAATTTAATTTTGATAATAATTTTTATATATTTAATTTTCAGAGCTTGTTTTTAATCCGAATATAACATATTTATATGTTTTTGGAATCAGCAAATGATGGAGAATAAGATAAACGTAAATTTGGATCGTTTTATAAATTTTTATTTTTTTTTTACAATTTTCAGATTTTTAATGACCAAAGTCATCAATTAATTTTTAAGCCACCAAGCTGAAATGCAATACCGAAGTCCGGGCTTCGTCGAAGATTACTTGACCAAAATTTCAACCAATTTGGTTGAAAAATGAGGGCGTGACAGTGCCGCCTCAACTTTCACGAAAAGCCGGATATGACGTCATCAAAGACATTTATCAAAAAAATGAAAAAAACGTTCGGGGATTTCATACCCAGGAACTCTCATGTCAAATTTCATAAAGATCGGTCCAGTAGTTTAGTCTGAATCGCTCTACACACACACACACACGCACACACGCACACACACACGCACACACACACGCACATACACCACGACCCTCGTTTCGATTCCCCCTCGATGTTAAAATATTTAGTCAAAACTTGACTAAATATAAAAAGAAGAAGAAGAAACAAAATAGCTCTGCAAAGAAGGAGAGTCTGCATTGCTATTGAATGTCATTTTCACCCTTGAAACCAACAGTTTACCAGAGCTGACATTAACACAGCTCCGATGACAAACTTCAAATCACTAGCTTCTACATGCAAAACTACTTCAGTAACAAACAACAAAAAAACTTACAAAAAAACTTCCTGTGCACCAAAAAAAGTGCCGGATAAAGATTGTAGATTTCTGGTAGTGTCCAATAAAAGATGCTCTGACCCAAGGTACAAGCAGGAACAGGCCAGCAGTGTCTGACACAATGATTTCCACCCGAAGGAAGGTAAAGATATATATATATATCAGTTTCCTAAATGTTATGCACTATTAGTCCTGTCTTTGTTGCAATGATAAAATAATACATGTAATTAAAAAAAAATCAGCATTTGTTTTATCTAGCTGTGCAAAGGAAACGGGTTAAGTTATGTTTCAACATGGACAAGGATCTCTTCAGTGACAACCATCCTCGTTCCAGTCTGTTGTACTCATCACAACTGTGCAGGACAGTAGAACCCCAGTTTTAAGACTCTCCCAAGTTAAGACTTCCTTTCTTTTAAGACCTAGTTTTCTGAGATTTTCTCCCATTCACTATTGGCCATATTAATTGATCCCAAATGAGAACTTTGTTTAACAGCTAATTTTTCTCAAATTTAAAAAAAGAAAAGAAATGAGATTCTCTCACAGGAAAATAATATTTCCAAGGATGTTCATTTTTTGGTAATTCTTGTGACACCAGTACACTATGATACATCCCAGCATGGATACCCCCCCCCCCCCCTCCCGCGGGTTAGGGGGAAGAATGGGAAGAATTTACCCGATGCTCCCCAGCATGTCCTAAGAGGCAACTAACGGATTCTGTTTCTCCTTTTACCGTTGTTAAGTGTTTCTTGTATAGAATATAGTCAATTTTTGTAAAGATTTTAGTCAAGCAGTATGTAAGAAATGTTAAGTCCTTTGTACTGGAAACTTGCATTCTCCCAGTAAGGTAATATATTGTACTACGTTGTAAGCCCCTGGAGCAAATTTTTGATTAGTGCTTTTGTGAACAAGAAACAATTGACAAGTGGCTCTATCCCATCTTCCCCCTTTCCCCGTCGTGATATAACCCTTCGTGGTTGAAAACGACGTTAAACACCAAATAAAGAACAAGTCGCGTAAGGCGAAATTACTACATTTAGTCAAGCTGTGGAACTCACAGAATGAAACTGAACGCACTGCATTTTTTCACAATGACCGTAGTCCGCCGCTTGTGCGACGAGGGAAAGGGGGGAGATGGGAAAGGGGGGGGGGGGGGGGGGGGGGAGATGGGATAGAGCCACTTGTTAAGTGTTTCTTGTTCACAAAAGCACTAATCAAAAAATTGCTCCAGGGGCTTGCAACGTAGTACAATATATGACCTTACTGGGAGAATGCAAGTTTCCAGTACAAAGGACTAAACATTTCTTACATACTGCTTGACTAAAATCTTTACAAACATTGACTATATTCTATACAAGAACCACTTAACAAGGGTAAAAGGAGAAACAGAATCCGTTAGTCGCCTCATACGACATGCGGGGTGCAGAGAAATAAGGATGTGGAAAAGAAGACTTTTGGTAAGTGAAATAAAGGTGATGGATCCAGTCAGGTAGAAATAAGACAACAAGAAAAGAATTGGAAAACTGCAGGGAATAGTAGGGAGAGTTTTCTTGGAAGGAAATATAGGTGAAAGGACTGGTAAGGCAGAAATAAGACAAAAGAAGAGAAGAAACAACCGTTAGTCGCCTCTTACGACATGCTGGATAGCATCGGGTAAATTCTTTCTAGTCCCAACCAATATGGGACTCCCCCTAACCCGCGGGGGGTTCCAGTAGTTTGGTCTGAATCGCTCTACACACAGACACACACACGCACAGACAGACACACACACACACACACACACACACACCACGACCCTCGTCTCGATTCCCCCTCTGTGTTAAAACATTTAGTCAAAACTTGACTAAATGTAAAAAAGATGGATTACACAATCCGTTCAATGCGACTTGACAACCGCTCTCCTTCCTCCCTTACACTTCAAATGCCTATAATGACAGACAACCACTGTCACTGGCTGTAAATCACCCAGGCAACTCACAAGTAAAGAACAGACTGTGCTTGACTAATCACCAAGGTGTGGAAATACCCTACATAAGACTGTATATATAACCACTCTTTTCCTTGTACAGATGAAATCTCCAGGAAGCGGGTTTCTAAACTCAGACCCAGTCCGTCCTTTTCCAAGCTAGTCTTCCTGTAAACGTATAGTTATGTTAAGTTAAGTCACCTAGGTCGCTCAGAGTTCACAGTCACTGGCCAAGTACTTATCCTTTGGACAGTCCATTGTCATGTCCTAGGGTGTGTGTCAACTGGTATACATGTATTCATAGCCGCTCGTAAAACACTGACATTTTAGTACAGTACAGGGAGTCTATCGGCCAGACGACTTCACAACTACTGACCATATGCCTTTTGTCTGGCCACTGGATTGTCATGTCTGTACTCCTGTCTTTGCATTGTGTGTCAACTGATTTATTCACAGAAAGTCGTAAAACAGACAAAAACTGAAAATACAGCGAGTCTATCAATCGGAGTTCACAACTACTGGCCATATGCTTATGCCCTGGACATTAGAAGGGTACAGGCCATCAGCTACACTAGTACAGTAAGCCTATGGCTCGAGCTCACAACTTCTGGCCATGTTAGTTATAGTAATATGTTTATTATTATTCTCTGGACACTAGATTGTCAGTATCCTTCCCGTATGGTAATTTTGGCGACAGTAATTATTTACAGGACATCATGAGTCAGGCCATATGTTACATTGCATAATTATGCCATCCCTAAGTCCTAACTCGTTGACTTAACTGCCTAAATGTATGACACTCGCAGTCTCTGCCACAGTAACATACATCAGAGCCACGTACATTGTGCATTCTTTCTTTATTTGGTGTTTAACGTCGTTTTCAACCACGAAGGTTATATCGCGACGGGGAAAATGTGATAGAGCCACTTGTTAATTGTTTCTTGTTCACAAAAGCACTAATCAAAAAATTGCTCCAGGGGCTTGCAACGTAGTACAATAGATGACCTTTCTGGGAGAATGCAAGTTTCCAGTACAAAGGACTTAACATTTCTTACATACTGCTTGACTAAAATCTTTACAAACATTGACTATATTCTATACAAGAAACACTTAACAAGGGTAAAAGGAGAAACAGAATCCGTTAGTCGCCTCTTACGACATGCTGGGGAGCATCGGGTAAATTCTTCCCCCTAACCCGCGGGGGGACGTACATTGTGCATAGCATTCTATCATGACACAGAGAAGTCAGTTAGCACAACACACACCATGTCACTGGAAACAGCTTTCCAGCAAAACAAATCTGAGATGCCGACGTTGTCTTGGCCAGTATGGACAATCCAAAGCAGATGACCAGTTGATCAGCCTCCAGACTTCACTCACACAATGACAGTTCTGTACACGGCACGCAATCTTCAGCCATCAAACACGTTCTGGTTACCATGGCATTCGACTAATCTCTGCTTAATCACTTAAACAGCTTATATACCGACCTACTGGTACTTCGACAGCAAGGGAAATTAGCCGCCCAACGTATTTTATGATTGAACCCCACTGAACTCGAAATGTAGTTCGAAAGCTGCATTTGCCCCAAAGAAGCATCAAGAGGCTCCACGCCAGCAAGAAAAGTATCTTCCACTTGGCAGTATTGGAAATCAATACAAGCTCGAAATCACTTTGGCACCCTTCCTCTTTTTGGCAGGTCTTTGGGTTCCCGAGACTGAGGATTGGGAGTTCTGGGGGAGAATTTAAAAGCCAAGATGAAGTGCGCCGTGGTACGCAGGGAATGCCTGTGGAAGACTGGCCCAAACACCCGTCTTTTTCTTCATTCTGAACACGAAAAGCACAGATGGCAGCTACAGTAATAACCATTGGCATACCATCTAACACATACAGCACAAAACGTTGCTTGTTTGCAACAGCCTGGTTTGGGGTCTTTACTTTTGAAGTTACTACTATTTTGACTGCTGATACAGAGGTATTTAAATGTTCCTTCTGTTATTTTCCATCATCAGTTCTTGCAGTTGCATATATATTGCTGGTTAAACCAGGCAAATATAAGCTGGGAAAGTACACATCAAGAATAAACTGTGCACAAGAAGTCATTACATTACATAATCAAAGATTTCTTCTTCTTCTGCGTTCATGGGCTGAAACTCCCTCATACACTGACATGTTTTTTTCACGAGTGGGTTTTTACATGTATGACCGTTTTTACCCTGCCATTTAGGCAACGTTACCCTGATTTTTGGTGATGATCAAAGACTGACCCATCTGTATACATTTATGTTAGGAGACTAAAAGCAAATTTGTCTCAATCACAAACCATTGACTGAACCCATAACCAGTGTACTGCAAGGCTGTTCACTCCTTAGTCTTACCAAAAGGCCGACATTAGAGCTATGCCTGCACACACACAACAGGCACAGTAACTGAGCAAGAATTACAAATCAAACATACACCTCCACCTATACATCCACACACTGCTCTCATGGACCTACCAATCTTTTGTCTAATCTAGGACTAGGAGTGCAGCTCGAACATACATATGCATCATGGTCTAGCTCATTCGTCATTGTGCCAATTGCATTCTCTTGCGCCACAATTTATAGCAATTCATTCGCAATCACTCATCTGAAATAACATAGCAACAAAAACTGACAACTGAGCAGAACAGCCCCGACATGAATACTGGGAATGGCCAAACCTAAACAAATTTACAGGATGATTTTTTTGTTGCTGCTGCATTTACTCTCTACTCAACTCCCTCTGCACACATCAAACTGGCTGAAATCAGGCTTCGTCATATGCATTAGTGCATACCCTAGTGTGCACCAACGCTTTTGCTGTCAGCATGCCCCGTTTGTTCATAAGAAAAAAGGTCTACACCTTTTCATAATGTATGCCAATCTTGAGAGAGAGAGAGAGAGAGAGAGAGAGAGAGAGAGAGAGAGAGAGAGAGAGAGAGAGAGAGAGAGAGAGAGAGAGAGAGAGAGAGAGAGAGAGAGAGAGAGAGGGAGAGAGAGAGAGAGAGAGAGAGAGAGAGAGAGAGAGAGAGAGAGAGAGAGAGAGAGAGAGAGAGCGCATACCTTTCAAGTTTCAACAAAAATGTTTCCTGCTGCGAGTGTTATACACCACCTGTCCCAAAATTGTATATCTTGTAAAAAGCATCCAGCTGTGAATAAGTCAGGCCCTGGCCCCTTCTCTTCCCATCACATTAGGTGAGAAGAAGTGAGATCTGAGGAGTTTATTGCTACTTCCGAGCAGAGGGGACATTTTAAGGAGAACTAGAACTAAAGGCCCTGTCAGTTACCTGAATTATTCATTCTTGTGAGACTTATTTGTGTAGGTTACAACAGTCATGGAGTAAGCATACCTACTGTGTTAGTCATTCGTACAAAAACCACAACTGTGCATGTCACATGTGTTGCCACCATTCAGTTGAATAGGAATTACCAAATACTTTCAGCAGGGTGTAACAGGGTCACATTAATTTGCAGGTCTAGTCTACAGGTACAAAAATAACCACAGAAATTGAAAGAAAGAAAAAACCCACACCCGATGTTCTCCATTATTTATTCTAAAGGCCTCAACAAAGTAACAATTCTGCTAGCTCAACTGACCACCTGCCCTGAGAATGCTACAATAAAAACCTCAGGAGACATCAAAATGTCTGTAAAAATTTTACAGCCTCACACAGCAGCCTGCTACTGACTCAGACATGTCAAGGCGACCCAGGCATGTCCACAAATCACTGTTCAGTGTGAATAAAACGACTTTCTCCCTGCTTCAGAAGATCAATACCAATTTCTTCTTGCCGTTTTTACACTTCTTTTCATGAATGGACATGAAAATGCTCATAGTTGGTGCAGCAGATGAACACGGACAGTGCTTTCCTAGTTCCAAAATCCAGTGACTGAGAAGGTTCCCCACTTTTAACTTTAATTAAGACTAAAGAGTAATAAAGACTCAGAGAAAATCAAGTTGTGAAAGGGTGGGAGTCTCAAAATGGAGGTTAATCTACAGAGGTTCTAAAAACAGAAAATGTGAGAATGCAATGTCCAACAGTAACAAGGGGGGTGTCTTAAATTTGGGGGTCTCAAAAGGGGAGTTCAACTGTATATCTAGAACTATCCCGGCCAAGATTTAAATTCTCAGGGCTATCTTCAACAATCACCACAAACTTTATCATGGCATGGACATATATTATACTGACCAATACTCCTCACAGTAAAATATTTTAAAAACATCTCAGGTCCTCATTAATGAGATCTGTAAGCTGATTGCATTCTTGTAATTGTAGCTTGTGCTATTCCATCTTGAAAACGCTTCAAAATCATGTGGCTTCTTCATGATCTGACTAATGTTACAATAGAAAGCTTCAGGGAATGTCTGAAGAAAGGGTTTGGACTACACCTGTACAATCTTTTCACTGTGCTGGAAAAAAACTTTTGTTGTTGAAAAAAACAGAAACTGAACAAACAGTTAACGAAGGGCAGATTCATCCCACACACTTTATCCAGGAATTCAGCAAATACATGTAGAAAGAACAGGGAAGACAAAAGACCCCCCAGCAGTCAGACAGCAAACATCAGCACGCAAACAACAAAACAAAACCAGGTGGCAAAAACAACACTTTCAGGTTCATTCAACAAGTCACAAGGAGGTAAAACCAGTGCAGCATAAAAAAGGCGACATGCTGAAACCATCCTCAGAACAAATTCACAGCCAAGTCGGACACCCAGTGAAAGTCAACTTGACTGCCAATGCCAAACAACCAGGACAGTTGACACACAAACATGGGCAATGGGCATCTAATTTCTCTGCACACATTACGGAAAGCCTGCAGCTAAAACAGTTACACTTAGAACATTAACAGGCGGCTTAAAAAACGGTCCTTTAAACCTAGCACGCAAAAGTGGCAAATCTTTTACCCCAGGTACAAACCTATAAACCTGCAATGCCACTGAAGTGTTGAGGTTAATGGTATCAACTGTAGAGGGGGTGCACTTTTCTACGTAGTCAATACAAATTACGATGAGAGAACTGAGAGAGTGTCAAAATTACAGTCACTCTTTTTCACTCACTTAGTCACTGTGTCAGTCTGATTCATCAGCACTTGAATCTCTCCAAAATGTGCCCCCTAAACACAGAAAAGGTAGAAATGTTACTTGTTAAAAAAATCAGCATCGCCATCCTTTTCACAACTGCAGTTTTAGTTTTAGTAACTTTGTCTCAGTTTCACTCATCTTCTGCAGAGAATCATTACATGCATACATGTACTTCCGTTTTGTGACTGTCGAGTGCATGTGCATGCAGGTTTAAATATTTTAATTAATTCCTGATAGTGATACAGTTACTCAACTTGTTTAGATTTTTGTTCTGAAATGTTCTAAGGCCAACAAAAAAATAGTCTGTTTACGGTAACCCGACCGACCCTATTTTTTTCGCGCGACCCTAGACTTTTTTTTGGCATTTGGGAAAAAAATAAAATAAAATAAAAAATTTTAAAAAAATCGCAAAATAACGTAAAAATATGGTGTTTTGGAGAAAAAAAAAAATTCCCGACCTACCGACCCTATTTTTTGGGCCTATGTTACCGTAAACAGACCTTTTTTTTTGGGGCCTAATGCTAGTTGAAGCTACTAGTTAATATAAGCTTAATCATATCTATCAAATTGGCTACCAAAACTTTCACAAAATATAGTTCAGCATTTTCTGTAAAAACTAAAAAGTAGTCTTTCAATTTCTGTGGGTACATACACCAACTCTGGGGTGGACAGCTTTGATCTACTTTCAGGAAAAAAAAGGATCATTCGTACATGAAGACTTTGAGCTTTTCGATTCGATTAACTTTATAAGTGTAAATAAGTGTAACTGTAAGCGAGGTCTCGAATCAGAATAGGTAGGTCACACTATAGACCTTTTCGGTATCTGAGCAGCTCTCGCGAGACACGCTCTTTGTTATGCTTTGAACATCGCGAGAACTTCGAACCTTGGCTTGTGCAGCTCGCACGAGATCGCTGTACCGCATGCTTTGCTATGCTCTGAAGTTTGCGAGAGATTACGAGAGCTTGGAATACCGATAGGGTCTATTCAATGATACTTTTATATCACAAATCAAACAAATCCTCTTCAACCTTTAAGTTTAACTAAGTTTGTAACCCCGTACACAAAACAGCAAGCCAACTGTGTACTTGGTCATAATTAAGACACCCCCTGATATGCTTTTGCAGTTTCTACTGCTACTGTAACAGGTACACTATATAAGTATTTTGTAATCACAGGAGTGTGTGCTGGAGAAACACTGCAGATGACTGCATGGACCTGCGATAGTCAACTTGTGTTACGTCCGTTTGACTAACCACATTCAATGTTCGAGACCCTACTTACTTATCCGCGGGAGTGTTGCTAGTGTCAGTCCCGTTTTCTTGGCAAGTTTAAAACACTTCACCCACCCTGAAGAAACTTACAATGTTTTCCTTTTGAGTTGCGCGAGGAGAGCACACAACACTCGTCACAGCCTGTTGACCACAGTCTACATCACAACACAGTTAATTATCACATGCAGAGAAAAAACCGGTCATTTCTTCTGACCGACGGAGGTGTGCTGACCTTGTAAAATCTGGCCATCTCAAGCTAAAAAATTTACGGCGGCACCAAGGGTGTGCAGAGAGCCGTGTCGTACGTAGGCTTGTCACATTCCTCACTCAAGTCGACACATCTGACACCAACTTCTAGCACTGTTTAGACACAACAACAGCCACCCAAATCTCACCTGTTGCATTCAGTCGCTTAAAATGTAAACCAGATTTCAACCACACATCAATTCGGATGTTCCCAAACCCTCATCAATTAAAGATGCCCAAACGAACTCACCTGTCAACTTTCAACGAAGCCTCAGAAGATCCAAGATGGCGGTTGGCACTTCCAAAACTCGATGAAAGCTTCCACGCGATTGGTTGAAAGTGTGACAGTATGGGTGCGTGCTTCTCGAGGCATACACAATCAGTGACACGCCCATTTCGAGGACTTCAGAGAGCGAAAAGTGTGTTGTTGATGTTTTTTTGGGGGGGTTGTTTTTTAAAGGCGTGTGTGTGTGGGTCGGTGGGTGGGTTGCGGGGGGGGGGGGGGGGGGGGGGAGATAGGTGTAGTGAATGAACAAAGGTGTCTTTTACTCGTTTCCCTCCTTGTCACGTCATAAGAAATGAAAGCATTTAAAATTAAGAGGGAATGCAAAAAACGTATACAATGTAGTATGTGGGCCCATATAAATCCACAGTGAAATCCTTGACTTTTTTTCTTCAGTTGCATCCTTTTTGTTTTGCTTTCTAAATGCATTTTTATTTTATTTTTTATATCACTTGTTACTTTGGAGAGACTGTGGCGATAAATGACCGGCTCACGCTGAAATGTTTGCTCTCGAGTCATACGGCAATGTTGAAGTGAGACTTCAGTTCACAAAATGTTAAAAAAATAAAAATTCAAAAACAATTGTTGAAATCAATTTGTCCTTCAGCCGTACAGGTATAAGATCAACCAAAACACGCCGCCTCCTCCCAATTAAGTATACAGAGTCCTAATCTCATTCTGTCCTGAGAGTCCCCGCGTTTATGATCAGGAACTTAATAGAAAAACATGGTCGAGTCTTAGTTGAGAGAAGTGAAACCATTCGTATGCTGAATATGTACAATACCCAATCATGACTTCCAAAAGTGCGATATTTATTGCAATAAATGATTTGGTAGACGGACAAATGAGCCGGAAGGACGATATGGGCCACATACACTAACAGAAATAATAAACCAGTCCAGGCTCTTTTTACTGATTTCAATCAGTTGAATTTATTAGCATGCCAAGATTGATTGCTTAAGCTGCCTTCTTAATTAACACTTGAAACCCGGACGTGAGATACTACAAACAAACGATGCATTGACCTTGACAGTAGAAAGGCGGCTAATTAGTTTTGGCGGCGTTGGGTACCGCGGCTGTGATGATGACCATAAGACGCCATCCTGAACTAAGACGCCTCTCTTACAGATTTGGATACACACTGAAGCTTAAAACTATACGGTGGTAGGCTTACTTGCAATAAAAGGACACCCAATGGAACCAGCCCAAACGGTGTGCGTACAGTCACAGTAGTGCACCGGCGGCGGCCTGTCATGACGGACCATTGATATTTTGCCGGGTAAAAACTTGATGACAAAGGAACTACACTCGGAAAGTGTCATTAGTTTGTTGGGGCGTCCTTTGTTAAAATGTGTCCTATCATCAAAGGGGCCGGCATGACATTACAGGTACCACTGTAGTTCGAAAGTTGCCATAACAAATAACTGGCTTACGGACAGTTGGAGGGCACAGGGGCGGATCAGTTGCTTTGTAAGGGGGGGTGCACTTTGAATTGAAAGTGAATGTGATGGGCGCGAAGCGCCCGAATTTGGTAGGGGGGTCCGGGGGCATGCCCCCCCGGAAATTTTTTTTGCCCTAAGAAGCAAAATGGTGCCATCTGGTGCCATTTAAACTTAGAAATGGTCATAGAATCAGCTTTCCAAATTTTTTTATTTTTTATTTTTTGCTGGAGGGGGGGTGCACCTGCACCCTGTGCACCCCCCCCCCCTCGTCCGCCCCTGGGGCGGACACAGACGACAGAGGGCACCGGCCTGCGGGCACACTGAATTCGGCAGATCATTTGTTTAAAATGATTTCGGTCATAAATAAAATCCTTTTTTTTAAAATGCGGTTCTTGTTGAAACATTGCTTCCTTGGTTTTATTTTGTTGCTGTATATTGTTGTTTCCTTTCACTCAGCTTTGCTAGTTTATAGCCTATCGTGACTGATCATTACCCGGCTCATTGGGCTTGTCATGTTAAGTTCTTATAGACAATATAACGCGCGGAATAGTCAAGTCGGTTCAACAGATAGCAAATGCATAACTACCCAGTCTGTCTTTAAGTGTATGTTTATGCATGAAGAGTATGCGTGCATGCGTGTGACCTTTTTACTTAACTTGTATTCAGTTTAAAGATTTTAACCTGCCAGTTAATTACAGTCAGTTACGGCGATGACAGACTCGGATGCCCACACTAAACCAAACCACTGAATCCACTGAATCCCCCCCACCCCCCCCCCCCCCCCATTCACACAGACATATCGACACAGGGACACACGATCGGATCTGTAAGTCTTTCATCATAGTAAACTGTACTAGTAAACAACAACAGTAGCAGGGCGTGACTTTCGATTTCAACCAGTGTACTTCCGCTGTCAACAACGCCACGTGCCCCTCCCACAATGCACCGAGAAAACATGTCTGCGCCCACGATTGAAGTAAATGATGTAGAAACAGATGAATTTTAGCTTGTAGACATGGATCCACAAGTTTGGAAACTTGTGCAAAAGCGAGCATATGACCTGCTGTCTCACCGCTATGGGCTGTTGATGATTTTAGGTGGAGCAGTTTTAATAACAGTGTCAGCCTTCCATTTCGGTGAGGTAGGTGGTGCAGTGGATGGGCAAGACCTCAGCTGATCATTGTATAATTATTTGTAACTTTGCGGATTCTGTAATCGTAAGGAGCTTTACAACAGGTGTTACCGGAGACGTTGCAGATCGATGGCAAGGATTTACGTTTCCTGTCTGCAATGTTTTTTTTCTATGAAATGAATGTGAACTTGACCCTGACCTGTGCGCCCAGCTGAAAAAGTACCACACGATGTACTATAGTATACTATAGTAAACTATAGTAAATGTACCCTGTACTATAGTAAACTGCAGTAAATGTACCATGTACTATAGTATGTACCATATTGTACTATAGTACAAAGTACTTTGTACTATAGTACTGTGAAGTAAATGTACCATGTACTATAGTACTGTGTGGTACACTAGAGTACTTTGTACTTTGTACTATAGTACCGAGAGTACCCTGGTGAAGTACAAGTACCACAGCTGAAGTAAAAGTACTACGCTTACTGTAGTACTTTCAGGAGACTGCCGGTACTTTATTCAAAAAGTACTACGTATCATTGCGCGAAGGACATGCACTATTCATTTTGCAAACGTGCATGTAACATGAATACATCTGCAGAATAATACTGTTTTTATATTTATGATTTATTCAATTTCATTTTTTAGTCCTTTTGGAAACTTTTCCAAGAATGAATGTCAAGCACTTCATCTCTGCTCACACAGTAAAATGCGGTAAACAGACAACTGTGAGTTACTGTCAGCCATTTTGTTTTTTAAAGTCTGAGAGCGCGCTGTTCAACTCATGTTTGTTTGTTCACACTTGCAAGGTAAGTGAGACAGTATATATATAATTTTTGTGTCCATGTTATAACAAAAGCCCATTTCCTAATGTGAGTGCTACCTGGGATCAAACATTTGTGGGCATGTTGTAGAGAAACGTCTTGTCATTTTTGTTCATAGTTACGTTAGATCTACTCCATTTTTTCTTGTGATATTTTTAGTTAATGCAACATGCATTCATTATTTTCTGTTTGAATTGCTGCTAGAAAGTCCGACAAAATGGATAGCAAAATTATGATTGAAGAGTTGTATTTAAAACACAGTCAGAGGAGTACGGGTTGATTAGATTGTATCAACATCTTTATTTTTCTCTAGCCGAAAATGCCATTCCTTGCATTTAGATCTGTGAACAAACGGGAGGTCACAACAAACGGTTGAGGAGTAAATCAGGAAATCACAAAGTGTACATGTATCATGTGGTCGAATCTCGATCTTCCCAGTGTGGTAAGCAAGATGTGCAGTTTGTTTTTGTTTGAACACACTGTTGACTGATTTACAGCTTTGGTTTTACTTTGAAGTGTTCACCTCTAAGAGTAATACCTAATATACTGGACTCGCAACGAAATATATAAACAAATGACAATGGACAACGTTTCGACCTAAAGGTCTTCAACAGGTAAAAAAAATGAAAACAACAATACAAATAACAAAACGACTTATCAGAGAAGAGGGCGATGCGCTGTGAAGCATCGCCATCTCTGATAAGTCGTTTTGTTATAAATGTATTGTTGTTTTCATTTTTTTTTACCTGTTGAAGACCTTTAGGTCGAAACGTTGTCCATTGTCATTTGTTTATATATTTCGTTGCGAGTCCAGTATATTAGGTATTACTCTTAGTTTATTATCTCGCTTGCAGTCACTCCCTGTTTACTCCGTGTTCACCTCTGTTCAGCCACCCGGTTCTCGCCCAGAGTTAGATCTACGTCCAGTCAACAGATAAGAAGTGAATCACAGTGGACGCAGAACCATTCAATTGAAGTTGGCAGAATAATTTCTCAACCCTAGCTGGTAAGTTCTATGTAAGTTTATGTGATCATAGATTGTACACATGTATGTTAACTACTTCGGGGTCTCCACTCAATGATAATGTATGAAGTATGCGCGCGTGCGTGTGTGTGTGTGTGCGGCGTGTGTGTGTGTCCCTAGTATACTATGTGTTTGTGCCTGTCTATGTCCCTGAGAGAGTTGATGAACGGGGAAACGGACGATGGGATTCATTGTGTATAGATCTACCGACATCATTTTCTCTTCACAGTTTCATCTTCTACTGCTACACTTTCAGTAGATTCTACTGCTGCGCTATCAGTAGACGATTTCTGATTGCATTTGGTCTTTGCAGCTTCCCAACAGAATACCACAGAGCACGTTGGAGTGAAAGCTACTACGTCAAGTTCATGAATATCAACTACAGTAGCTATAAAAATCATTTTTTCCGTTTCTTTGTGAAATGGGGGCGCCATATGTCCATTAATTGCATATTGAGCATTATATGCATAGAATGCATTCTATGCGCATAGAAGGCATTCTATGTTCTTAGAAACATTATATGCGCATAGAATGCATTGTGTGCATAGAATGCATTCTGTGTCAATCGTAAATTTGTATCTGAACAAAGAATGTATTTGTATAACATGAAATATTATTATATAAATGCTATAGAATGTAGTTCTATACATTGGATTCAATTCTATACTTACAGGATTTGAATCTTTGTTACAGAGTAAGATTTCATATATTTGAATTTGATTCTTTGTTTAAAAAAAAAAGTAGTTGAATTTAATTCTATTGCAATAGAATTAAATTATATCTGTAAAATGCATTCTATGGTGATCACAGAATGAATTGCGGCGCGGCACATAGAATGCATTTTGCACAAAGAATAATGTACACATGGAATACATTGTGAACATTTCATATTATTGTGTACACAAAGAATCAAATTCTGTGATAACTGATATATCAGTATTATCACAAACTAATCAATTCTGTAACATAGAAATGAATTTTATAACAGGGAATTTTGTTCTATAACATAGAATTCTTTCAATGTAAAGAATGTCATTCCCTGTTATATAATTCAATTCGACGTAGAGAATAAACATTTATGTTATACAAATGAATTGTTGGTTCACATACAAAATGCATAATACTAAAGAATACATTCTATGCACATAGAAAGCATTCTATGCAAAGAATGCTTTCTGTGGGCAGATAATGCATTCTAGATCTATGCACAAAGAAAGCTATTTTATGCGTATAGAATGCATTCTCTATGCATAGAACACATTACATGCATAGAATGCACAATATAGAATTAATAAACACATGGTGCCCCGTACTCAGTTGCTTTTCCTAATACATAAAACAGTGTCACTAAGAAATTAACAAGGAGAAAAAGAAAGAAAACGGTCATATTTCCTTTTGTGTTATCTTTTGGTGCATGGGTTCATGGGGGGTTCAAATCCTGTAACCGACAGGTTCACAGTGTACCGCGACATTGCTTCGACCACCAAATGATGCTTACATACGATTGCATTGGCGTGCTCTCTCTCTCTCTCTCTCTCTCTCTCTCTCTCTCTCTCTCTCTCTCTCTCTCTCTCTCTCTCTCTCTCTCTCTCTCTCTCTCTCTTCTAAATCATTTCACAATGCTGTGTACAGTTACTGTGTGTGTGTGTGTGTGTATGTGTATGTGTGTGTGTGTGTGTGTATCACAATATAATGGCTTGACAGCTGTTCAGGTTGCCTGTTTAATTTCTGCGCAGATTCTACACACACCCCACAGCCGGCACCTCGATGAGGACTGACGATGGACTTGTGATGGCTTTATGCCCTGCTGCACGAAGAACATCATAGTTCAATAATGGTTGGGTGGTTGTTTTCTCAGAAAGGTTTCAATTGATACACTCCCCCTTTTTTTCTTCTTTTTCTTTGTGTTTCTCTCCCTATCGTTTTGTATCCTTAGCGGATTATGACTTTATTCGGTTATTCTGCAGAAAAACAAATGCCGCTGCAGAAGAAAATTGTTTTTCTGCAGCAACTTTGAATAATGTCATCATCCGCTGAAGCATTGTTTTTTTCTGCTAAGGATTTGTTTTGTCTTTCATATCGTATGTCACTAGCATCATAGTTGCATATTTTACATTTGGGAACTTTCAAAACTGATCCGGCGAAAGTATACGAAATTTGCGTGTGGAGTTCCTGGCCCGATCTAAAAAGAACGAAAATTTTATATTTGAAATAAAAGTATAGTTTGGAGGGGGAAAAAAGGTAACAAAATAATTTGATAAAGGCTGTATGCATGGTCAGTTTTACTTGCTTACCAATAGCCATATCATCTCACTTTAAACATACGAATCCTGGGACTGTCTGTTACATGTTTTCACACACACAAAATTCATAGGGAGAAAAATGAAGGGGAGGGGGGGGGGGGGGGGGGGGGGGGGGGGGGGGTGGGGGATAACAGTGAGGATGTACTGATCGGACCGTGCGTGGCCGATAAAAGGTCAGAGTAGAGCAACGCCCCATTGCCTCGCGCGCGGCTTCAGTAGCTGGCAGAAAGCACACCACCTACTCGCCGTGTACCAATAAAAGTTGTTATATTTAGTCAAGTTTTGACTAAATATTTTAACATCGAGGGGGAATCGAAACGAGGGTCGTGGTGTATGTGCGTGTGTGTGTGCGTGTGTGCGTGTGTGTGTGTAGAGCGATTCAGACTAAACTACTGGACCGATCTTTATGAAATTTGACATGAGAGTTCCTGGGTATGAAATCCCCGAACGTTTTTTTCATTTTTTTGATAAATGTCTTTGATGACGTCATATCCGGCTTTTCGTGAAAGTTGAGGCGGCACTGTCACGCCCTCATTTTTCAACCAAATTGGTTGAAATTTTGGTCAAGTAATCTTCGACGAAGCCCGGACTTCGGTATTGCATTTCAGCTTGGTGGCTTAAAAATTAATTAATGACTTTGGTCATTAAAAATCTGAAAATTGTAAAAAAAAAATAAAAATTTATAAAACGATCCAAATTTACGTTTATCTTATTCTCCATTATTTGCTGATTCCAAAAACATATAAATATGTTATATTCGGATTAAAAACAAGCTCTGAAAATTAAATATATAAAAATTATTATCAAAATTAAATTGTCCAAATCAATTTAAAAACACTTTCATCTTATTCCTTGTCGGTTCCTGATTCCAAAAACATATAGATATGATATGTTTGGATTAAAAACACGCTCAGAAAGTTAAAACAAAGAGAGGTACAGAAAAGCGTGCTATCCTTCTTAGCGCAACTACTACCCCGCTCTTCTTGTCAATTTCACTGCCTATGCCGTGAGCGGTGGACTACGAGTATACGGTCTTGCTGCGTTGCATTGCGTTCAGTTTCATTCTGTGAGTTCGACAGCTACTTGACTAAATATTGTATTTTCGCCTTACGCGACTTGTTTCATTTTTTTGCATCAAGCTGAACCAAGCGACCCTAATGTAATCATAGCAGAAGACATGTGATCGAAAATGTGTCATGTGACTTAGCAGCTGACAAGTCTGTCAAGAAAAGAAGCGTTCGTTGCGATTCGTAATGGCGACATTCGAGCGAAGTTCCTGTTCCTATTGAGCAGTTTTTCTTCTTTCATAATAATGGCTTTACTGGTTACAAGAGAGCACCGAGTCATTGCAGTATGTATATATATCTTGATCAAGTTGATGTCTTTTGTGCAGTACGCTTTATTTAGTTGTTGCTGGTCTGCGTTTGTGTTTTCCACAGGCACATGATCATCTTGATCTTGTGTCAGTTTGCATGCGCAGCCCGCTAAACACACCGCAAACCCCCCCTCCCTGTACGTTGGTCCAAGCGAAGTTCAGTTGTATGATTTACTCTTTGATTTGATTTGTTCTGCTGCATTAGCATTGCTTCGACAACGTAACCGTTCGCAGCTGTTGTTGTATGTTATGGGGGCGAGGACGCCCCCATTCTATACGGATAGTTTAGAGGTTGACCATGGGCAGCGCCATTTTGTTGTGAAATACGTCATCAGTTTGTGTACACAGGAAGTTGTGACATCCGTCACCCTATGGGAGGGGTGAAGGCAACATTGTTCATCTGTAGAAAGTTGTGAAATCCGTCACCCTATGGTGATGGGGGGGGTGACGTCAAAATTGGTCATCACAGAGTTTGTGTAACACAGGAAGTTGTGAAATACGTCACCCTATGGGAGGGGTGACGTCAAAATTGTTCAACAAAAACATGATATGTCGCATTGTGCAGGGTCAACTGCAACAAACTCAAACCGAGCCATTCATACCTAGCTGTATTTGAGTGACTTATATACCCGACATTTTTATTTCTTATTTTTAGCACAGGTGTAGGAAAAATCATGAACCAAAATGTTATTTATTTTCTAATTTAACATTTTTTTTTTACAAATATGACCATGGTCTTTTAAACATACAGTGACATTAAACATTGTTATGTTAAAAAAAGAAAAAGAAAAAAAGCTTTTGTGCAGAAATCAGAAAATACATTGTACATTTTACCTACAGGCCAAACAGTGTCTGTTGGCGGCAAAGGGCCCAGCAAGTTGCTATTTTTAGATCGATTAAAAGTTGTCAAGAACAGGCGCTTACATTTGGATGTGTCCACTGATAGTAGGTTTGGTTGTGATCAATCAGAATGATGTAGGAATAAAAATGTATGACAGTTTGGTATGATGACATGTAATTCAAATATGCTGAAATGTAATATTATACATGATATAATATTATTATGGCTGTTGCCATGACCATGAACCCCAAGAAAGGTTTAATGTTATGTAAAATCAAAATACCAAAATCAAGCACCTACTAATCTGATCTACGGTGCGGCTTGGACCAACTCGCTCAGCCAGCCAGCGCTGCGAGACTTACAGCGGCCAACTTCGCCGCGGCGCGCTCATTGGTTCAGTATTGAACTTGCGTCAAGGCCGATGCGCGTAGATTCCCAGAATGTTTACTTTCGGTTAGATTCTTCGACAGCATTCGCAGAGGTGACTGCCGTATTGTGTACCGCAGTCAGAAGTAATTTATTACTTTTGGGAGTTTAGTAACGTGATATCAGTTTTCAATTGTTCGTTCACTTATATTGCTTTCAGATTTAACACACAAGAAACAGTAGCACGGTTTTCGTTGCGAAAATGTGCATTGGCAGTGCTACGCGATCGAATTGTGTATTATGTACACGCGGTGTTCTGGAAAAGACCGAAGCGACATGTGACGTCAGTCGTTCAGCCCGCGAGCGGTGGGATGGGGGGGTTCACATGGTTTGTTTGTTTCAGAACCACACCCATATACACACATTTCACATGTAAACCATTTGTCCGCCCCCTGTCGATATTTATCGACTAAGTTCCTTGTTGTTGCTGCTGTGTATGCAGATATGCAGCCTGGCTGTTGGAACTGTTCTTTCTCAAAGGTGTTTTGGCAGTTTTTCTTTAGGAATTCGTTTTTGTTAAGTTTGTTGTATACGTACAGATTTCTAACTGTGTGCAGTTTTGATTAACAGTTATATTTGATATAATTACTACTTTAAAACACTCTTTTAGTTTAGATTTTTAATCTTTATTCTGTTGTAGAAACTTAGAAAGAGACTGAGGAGGAGGAAGAAGATCATTACCTTAGTTTGATTGTTATTTTGCAGGTTGTGAAACTGCAAAACAAGTAGGAATGATTGGGAGACTTCCAAGGGTGTAAAGCAAATGTCATGGAACAATTTGCACTCTTCTGTTTGACAGTGAACATGTGTGAGTATTTCAGTTTTCACTCTCTTGTAAATCACTTGAGAGACCAATATAATATTTTACACGGGAAAGGATAATCCTTCCAGGAAATATACCAACCTCAACGACCTGGCTGCTCTTTTTATGTGTAAAATGTTTAAAAAAAATATGAGATAATTTTGCATTCTGACACAGGTGTAACAAAAACCAATTGTGCACAGAAAGGAGCCTGGTTCAATTACAGCAGCACATACGTACAATTGTAGGATGCAGTATAACTTCTTCTTCTGCGTTCGTGGGCTGAAACTCCCATGTACACTCGTGTTTTTTGCACGAGTGGAATTTTACGTGTATGACCGTTTTTACCCCGCCATTAAGGCAGTCGGAGGAAGCATGCTGGATATTTTCGTGTTTCTATAACCCACCGAACTCTGACATGGATTACAGGATCTTTTCCGTGCGCACTTGGTCTTGTGCTTGCGTGTACACACGAAGGGGGATAAGCCACTAGCAGGTCTGCTCATAAGTTTACCTGGGAGATCGGAAAAATCTCCACACTTAACCCACCAGGCGGCCGCGACCGGGATTCGAACCCTCGACCTTCCGATTAAGAGGCCGACATCTTACCACCACGCCACAGCGCCCGTCAGTATAACAATTATCATGTAACAGGTTCAGCAGATGTTTTGTGATTTACGAGAGTGTTTAAAGAAAGGGAAGGACAGTCGATCTTCAACAAGTTTGAACTACATTTGGCCTACGATTTGATCTGCGATCAGCTCCTGATTGGATCGCGGGAATAAATCTCACGATTGAATCGCCCGTGTGACACCAACTTAAGTTTTCTTGCAGATCTGTGGTTTGTAATTCATGTAGTGAAAGCAACTAGTGTCAGTGCAGGGATGTTGCTACAAATTCATACCAAAAGGACAAATGTCCTAGATATATATTCAGCATCAATAGGACATTTGACCGCTTTCAGAAATTTCAATAGGACGTCAGGATTTTTTCATTTTCAAGAATGACACTCGCCGTGTTTCCCCCTGTTTTTGACCCTAATGTAGCACAGGATGCCGTTGAATAGTCAAATGTGTTCAGCTTTTGTTGAACTTTGGCAGGCTTTAGATTTTTTTTGGTGGCATAACTCAGTGCGCTTCGTCAAAATGTCTCGAACTGAAAGCAAAAGCAGAAGCAAGACTTAGTCAGTTGGAGTTGTCTCCCATACTCCTAACTTTAATGTGCTGCAGACGGGTGTCACCCAAACGCAAGATCCGCACTGCACAACTTCAGTGCACCTGTATGCGAGAGTGCTTGGTCGCTTTGGTCGCTTTTTGAAAATGTGTATCTTGAAAGGAACATTAACGAATATCGCGCTGTCCGAAGGAATTGATTTCTTATCGGACAATGCCAGCGCTTAGTTCAAAACCGTAGGACATCTGACCGCCATGCGGCTATGTGAATTGGACATTTGAGCCTCTAAATCGGTCTATGTCCGATGTCCGACGCCTAACGACATCCCTGCAGTGGAAGATTTGTCCAGTCTTTTCGGCCAATGAAGCACCATACATTTTATGCCGACAGAAGTCTTTTTGGGACAACATGATGATTGACTTCATTTATGTGCCAAAAGGCAAAGATATCGACAAGAATGAATGCTTTTGACATTAAATGAAACATTTATAGACAGTTTCCAACTCACCAGAGCTGCCAAAGAGCCTTCACTTGTGCAAAATGATGATTGTAATCAGACGGGTATCAGAAACAATCTCTTGGTAACCTGCACATCTCCCTCCATGGCGACGTGACAGCGCGCATTTGTTTGTTTATCGCGTAACAACACAGTTCAACTTTGTGTATAAAATATCAATGTGTGGCGTGTAATCTCCGAATCAGTGCGTTCCCAGGGTAATTCAGTGTGAGTTGAGGTAGCCTGCGCATCATGTGTGACGGCATGAACAAATTTGATAGCAATATTTTATACGGGAAGTAAATTTAATTGATTCTGGCTCAGTCTTATAGATTTTGAATGCAGTGTTTTGGTCGTGTATATGCTTTTCTACTTTGAAGCTCATTTGGAGCGTTACGCTGATCAAAGTTAGGTACTCAAAGTGTGACATCAGTCCTATGCAGGTTATGCCTTGAAACACACTCGCATTTCACAAAGACACTAATAAATGGCAACATTTCTGTTTTATTAGATAATATTTAAACAATAAGAACATAGATACGATTGTTATTAACAACATAAAACGTGAGGTAAGTCGGCAAAGACACTCCTAGTGTTCTTTTCCATTTTGGGTCGCCACATTTGCTACCATTTTCACAATAAATTTTAATATTACCATATGAGTTGTTCTTTGCTACTGGTCACAAGTGGGGGTCAGCTCACACGGACGCATTTTTCAATACATTCTAGGGGAGAAACTGGTCACAAAGCACCCAGTACATGACAGAGAGATAGGAGAATCGGCACAATCAAGAAAATACCAAATTCATTCAATAAATATGGAAATATTAAGATTTACTGTGAAAATGCTAGCAAAAATGGCGTCCAAAAACGGGAACGCACACTTGGTGCGTCTTTGAAGACTTACCTCCCGTTCTGTGTTGTTGTTAATAGTCGTGTTTGTGCTGTTTTTGTTTAAATAGTATCTTATAAAACGGATGCAGTCCTAGAAATGTTGCAAATTATTGTTGTCTTTGTGAAATGCGAGAGTGTTCTGAGGTGTAATCTGCATACGGCTGATGTCCCACATAGGGTACCCCACTTCGATCAGCGTTTCACTCCAAATGTGCTTCATAGTAGAAAAGCAGATACACTTCCAAAACACTGCATAACAGATCTACAAGACTGAACCAGAATCATTGAAATTTACTTCCTGTATAAAATATTGCAATTAAATTTGCTCACGCGGTCCCACATGCAACGCAGGTTACCTTCGCCTTCGATTCAAAGTAACTCCACGCTAACTGAATTACCATCGAAACGCGGATAATGAACTGATTCGGAGATTACACGCCACACATTTATGATATTTTACACACAATTTTCAACTGTGTTGTTTCGCGATAAACAGCCATAAACAAACAAATGTGGCGCCGTCACGTCGCTTCCGAAGGAGAAACGCGGCTGGTTACCAAGAGATTGTTTCCGATACATGTACCTGTCGGATTAAAATCATTGTTTTTCACGAATGAAGGCTCTTTGGCATATCTGGTGAGTTGGAAACTGTCTATGAATGTTTCATTTAATGTCAAATGCGTACATTCTTGTCGATATTGTTACCTTTGGGCTCATAAATGAAGTCAATGGTCGTGTTTTCCAAAAGTGACTTTTGTCAGCATAGAACTTACTGTGCTTTGATCATTGACTGAGAAGAATCTTCCGATGACACTAGTTCATTTCACTACGCGACTGCAGATCTGCAAGGAAACTTATGGCAGGGGAAATAAGCTTAACTGAAGACGAATAAGCGGAGTAACTGTTCTTCAACGGATTGCTCTCACTGATCTAAATATTTAGATCTTGTCGTCTGCTAGTAAGTAGTCTTCGGTCGTCTGAAAGTCACATCTATTTCGACTGTGTGCATCGATCCGTGTAGTGAAATGTTGATCTGTCATGATTTGGCAACATAACTTCGCTACATGTGCTTCGAGTGTATCTCCCCGTTAACCATTTGAAAACGTCTTTTAACAAGACCATGTTTCGACAGCCCAGACGGGGAGGATCCTCGATAGCTCACAGGGTATATAATGTTTTCCGCTGTTTTTTTAAAGAATCCTTTCAAATTTACTATTCCAAAAGTAGATCTACCTTATGACACGACTCGAGTGGCAAAGAACATTCTCTGCAATTCCTGTCTCAGTCCGTGCAGCCGTTTCGGGTCCTATCGTCATCATACAAACTTACACACAGACACACAAGAACCAGCTTTAAAAGTTAGATTATTTAAGAACCATGTGAACCAGTGATTTTTTCTTATGTACATCAGATACTTCTGCTTCTGCAGTATTTCTGCTTTCTGAAAAGCTATATTTCAAAAACAAAACTAAAGATTTGAATTTTGACCACTTTTCCCCCTTTCTGTCAGTAGTACTGAAGAACAACTCGCATGTATTGAATGATCGTAGTATTTTCTTTGATTGTGGTGATTTTACTATCTCTCTTTTATGTACTGGGTGCTTTGTGACCAGTTTCTCCCCTGGACTGTATTGAAATATGTGCATGTTTGTGTGAGCAGCATGACCCCCACTTGTCACCAGTAGCAAAGAACAACCTCATTATTATGCAATAGCAGATATTTTGTACAAATATTTGCTCTTCTTTTTAATAGATTTACTTTAAATATTTTTCAGAGTTCTAAATGGTTGGCTACACTGTAGCAGTGACTGTTGGGTGAAGGATCAACTTCAGCTCATTTTCTGACCTCATGGATGATCAACATGTATGCAGATTCTGCTGATCGCCTGAGCTTCCTGGGTGTGTACATATTTGTATCTATATTATTAAAAGGCCCACTTTGATCGCCTGAAAGTTTGTATGACACATGCAGTTCCTATACCCTCCAAGGATTGTTTAAACTAGAACGCAATACTAACTCTGGTTTAAGTTTTAAGTTTAAGCCATGAAGCTCAAACTGCTTTCTTTCGCTTATGCCTCTTTGCTGATTTGTTTGCATTTTGGCATAAATTTAGACACATTTACGGCAAATCAGTAAGCTAAAATCCAGAAGAATCTGTCAAGAATCGCCTTAGCGAAAAGCATGCAAGTGCTTTACATAGGGCCACATTCAGAGACTGTAGAGTACACAGAGACCATTCATACTTCTTTGCGCCAAGGTAGGACTGGCTATGTCTTTAACACGGCTTTGTCAACATATTGTCATTTCTGTCCGGCCAACAGTGCTGCAAAGATTCATTGGATTGAAAAATGTGTCCGTTATCGTTTGTGACATTTTTTTTTTCAATTAAAAGACCTGGAAAAAAAGCCCCAGAACAGATTATATAATAATTGATTTTAAATTTTCGTTTTAAATCAGTGTCTTTTCACAAACTAGCCTTTGTTATTTTGAATGCATAGTTCAGTCTTAGAGTGAGAGAATGTGTGAGGCATAAATTGCTTTTGACAACAACAAAAGTTCCCGTTGAATCGAGAAGCTCCCCCAAAATCATTTTTATTACACATGCCTATTATAAGCCAGCATAGTGCAAGCAGATTTATTTGTGCATGTGCTTGTATGTACAAAGACAGATCATTTGTACAAGTGTTGGCTCTTCATTTTTAATTATTTTTTCAGGATCCTTAGTTGGGGGTTCCACGGTATCTGTGACTTTTGGGCAACATATCGAGTTCTGGTGGTTTTTTGACCTAATGGATCAACATGTGTGCAGACCTGCTGAGTACTTGAGGTAAATTGGTGCAATTAGATATATTGTTCTGCCTACCTGAGAGATACCACCCATGTGATAAATGAACCATCTCTTCACAGGCGTGTCTATCATGTAAATGAGGTTGGTTTAAACAACATGCCTGACAGGGATGTCATTTTCCACTGCTTATGCAAAATCTCCGAGACAAACTTCATTCTCATGGCAAGCCCAAAAGTGTTGCAAGAATGACTTAGCATCTGTGACTTTGTAATCATGAGCAGTGGAATATGAGGTCCCTGCCAGACTAGCTAAATTGACATGACCTCAATGATATTCCCACATGTGGGTGTATGGTTTAGTTATTACATGGGTTATCTCTCCGGTACATAGGATGAAAACAGAATACTACATGGCTTGCTGTGTGGCACCAGATTTACACTTATTGCTTTTCAAATGTTGAAATATTCACTTTTACTTTTGTAAACCTGGTAACACACAGTAGGCCATGTAGTGTTCTCTATTTGTATCATTGAAACGCTTCTGTCCGTCAATCACACTTTAAATTGCCTTACATTTTGGATGACATATATGCCACCCCTTTGGTATTCCTCTAATAGTTTTAGCTAAATAGAAAACTTAGTTTCAGCTAATCGCTATGGAGTATTCTTTCTTTCTTTATTTGGTGTTTAACGTCGTTTTCAACCATTCAAGGTTATATCGCGACGGGGAAAGGGGGGAGATGGGATAGGGGAAAGGGGGGAGATGGGATAGAGCCACTTGTTAATTGTTTCTTGTTCACAAAAGCACTAATCAAAAAATTGCTCCAGGGGCTTGCAACGTAGTACAATATATGACCTTACTGGGAGATTGCAAGTTTCCAGTACAAAGGACTTAACATTTCTTAAAAATTGCTTGACTAAAATCTTTACAAACATGGACTATATTCTTTACAAGAAACACTTAACAAGGGTAAAAGGAGAAACAGAACCGTTAGTCGCCTCTTACAACATGCTGGCAAGCATCGGGTAAATTGTTTCTCGTCCCAACCAATATGGGACTCCCCCTAACCCGCGGGGGGTGCTATGGAGTATGCAAACACTTGAATTATATGCGATGAAACACTCAAGCTGCTTTCTCTTGCTTATAGCTGAGAGCAGCACTGCAGCAGTGACTGTCGGGTGGAGGATCCAGTTCTGCCTGTTTCCGACATAATGGATCAACGTACATGAGTGCAGACCTGCTGAGCACCTTATCTTCTTGGGTGTGTATAGATGTATATACATTTATTGTATTAATAAATTGTCACACACACACACAGATATACTGATAAACACATTCACGCCTGCACACATGCAAGCACAAACACACGCACCAGCACGTTTCAAACGCCCACCACCACCACCGTCTCAGTCGGTGCAGCTGTTTCGGAGCCCTTAGTTTTATAAGTTAGATATGCACTGAAAGCCACAACACTTTTAAGTTAGCTTTCATTATCATTCTCTTAACTCATTGTCTCCCAGGTACGGATATATCCGTACCCACTCATATGGCTCAATCTGACCTGGTACAGATATATTTGTACACACAGTCACTTCCTGTAATGTCGATCTAACGCCTGCATTCCAGCACAGTTCCTACACAGTTACCACAATTCTGAGTGACCTGCTGCAGCACAGCTGGTCTCGGCTAAAGATAACTTGGTCAACATAGGTGGGGTAGAAAGTGTTAAAGTATGGCCCTATTTGCTTCAGTTAGCATGCTTTCTCATAGTCATACTGCTGTCATTGCAGGTTCCATTCCATGCTCTGGTGTGGGTGTCATATGCAAGAGAGCCTCCTGTTGACTTCCCGGCAGATATGTGCATGGTGAAGGACCTTGATACCACTTACAGACGTCAAAGCAGATACCATTAGAGAACAACCAGAACTGTTCAGCGGGTGCCATCGGCGAACATGAATACAAGTTACAGAACAGGAAAGCATATGTCACTGGCTAAGGGAACCGGACATCAGCTACTATAAACTTAATCAGATGCCTGTAGCAAATAATCTGGACACCAATCACAAATCAAACAGATGTGGAGGACAGAGAACATTGCATTTGATTATTGCCATATATGATTGTAACCCTGTTTGGAAAAAAGGGACATAAGCCACACTATATACTTTCTGGTTGCATGCTGAATACTCTCCATTGAACATTCAGTGAGTTTTGACTCACCTGGGCCAGAATGTATGTGTCGAGGATAGAGAACTGATAAGTCTCTTATCCCGGGGTTAGTTCAAAAACAACATGGCGGCGGTCGCACTTCAAGTGCTAAGAAACCGTGTTTTCACACACAGGAATAACCTGTTTGATGTATATGAACTGTTAAAAACTTTTCGGTTTTGCCGCGCTGATTTGTGTGACCACTGCCGGTGTTAAAAACGAATTTGAACTTCAAGTCGAAATGGCGTTCCACCCAGCCCCTCCCTTTCCCTCCAACTTACTTCACTTGAATCCTAGAACAAATGTCCTTGTTGGACCGCATTTTGCCTTACCTAATGTGAATTTGCACAAGAAAACAACAACGCGAAGAAAACAATGGCACGAGAACAAGACCGGAACCCAGTTCAAAAAAACATTTCGTCACGCTTTTCATGATGTCAACGTCTACATTGATCATTTAGAACAGAGCGACGTCACCTTTCGAACGCGGATTCCTGAATTTAGAACAACCTTGACATTCTATCATGCGCAGAGATTCGGAAATCCCCATGCCAAAAATAGATTGAGGGGAATGCTTGGGTTAGTTATCTTTTCTGTAGTCTCGACTCATGCATTGCGCTAAAGTATCGATGATATCCTGGGGATAGATAGACCGAGCTAAGCTTTTATCCCGGGTTAAGATGGACCTGGACACATACATTCCGGCCCTGGTGACTAATCAGGCTGACTTACAATGGGTAGACAGAATTGAACATTGTTGTTTGCTTGTATGGTTTTCAAGGTAGAATTTACAAAGTTAACACACTGCTATGGTTTGATCAATTTCAAACATGACCACATGTGGCATTTTTTCAAAACCACATTTTTGACAAATATCGAGGATGTGTTGCAAAAGCATGTGTTCATATTTTTCTGAAATGTTTTTAAAGCTAGATCTTTGATACTTCACAGGCTATTGAAGTTGGATGACCTCTAGATGTGACCCATGTCAAGTTGACCCTCATAAACTTTTAAGTTCACAGAGGGGTTGAGTTCTTTTAAAAAAAAAAATAATAACAGAGAAATAGTATTATTTTCAATGTGTTTGAAGCAAGATCTTTGTAACTAAATAACTTTTTCTATGTAAAGTCACACACATACAGGGTTGGATGACATCAAGTCAGCTTGATATATTGCATTAATCAATTTCAAGGTCAGATTGGGGTAGAGTTCTGGTCAATAATAGTGACAATTATTGTCTCACTTGATTGTTCAGAGTTAGGTTCTTGTCACGTCCAGATGCAGGTTACAGGTTTTTTTCATGTACTGATGTTATCATGTAGGCATGGTCACTTTCAAAGCTAATCATAGAAATTAACTTGGCTGAAGGGGAGATAATTTTGATAAAATATGTGTTGTGCTAAAGATGAATTCCCACAAAGAAGAGTGCTATAATAATTAAATCTCTTTTGTGCATTTTATTGAGTCACTTGAGAAAAAGTGACTCTATGTAATCGGTCAGTGTTAGTCTGTCCGGCCGGCCGGCCGGCCGGCCGTAGACACCACCTTAACGTTGGACTTTTCTCGGAAACTATCAAAGCGATCGGGCTCATATTTTGTTTAGTCGTGACCTCCAATGACCTCTACACTTTAACGATGGTTTCGTTGACCTTTGACCTTTTTCAAGGTCACAGGTCAGCGTCAAAGGAAAAATTAGACATTTTATATCTTTGACAAAGTTCATCGGATGTGATTGAAACTTTGTAGGATTATTCTTTACATCAAAGTATTTACATCTGTAGCCTTTTACGAACGTTATCAGAAAAACAAGGGAGATAACTAGCCTTTTCTGTTCGGCAACACACAACTTAACGTTGGGCTTTTCTCGGAAACTATAAAAGTGACCGGGCTCAAATTTTATGTGAACGTGACTCATTGTGTTGTGAATAGCAATTTCTTCCTGTCCATCTGATGCCTCATATAATATTCAGAACTGCGAAAGTGACTCGATCGAGCGTTTGCTCTTCTTGTTGTTACTTGTTCTGGTTATAAACAGGGTGATAAAAAATTGCATTAAAACTGTTTCTGCATTGGGACATTTACCAAAAATCAACAGCTTGGTTACTCACTGTGCAAGATAGACACCTTTTTTAAAATTATTATTTAATTGACAAATTGTGTCTTTTACATGTGAGTGGATATTTAGAAATGTTGTTACATAATTTTGATTATTAATGCTCGGCCGAAAAATTAAAATAAACATGTGATGAACCTTTACTTTCTTGCCAAATGTGACAGAGTGACTGCAGCCACTGGCCTGATCATGCACGCACACATTCAATTCACACAAAACAATTGATTCAGCAAAAATTAGGGTCACAATTACGTCCCGTTAAATTTGGAAGGTTATGGTACTTTTACAAGAAAGTACTGCAGTATACTATAGTAAACTATAGTAAAAGTACTATAGTACAAATTTTACAGCTACGAAAATACCACGCTGTACTATAGTAAACTATAGTAAAAGTACTATAGTACAAATGTACCGCGGCGAAAATACCACGCTGTACTGTAGTAAACTATAGTAAAAGTACTATAGTACAATTGTACTGCTACGAAAATACCACGCTGTACTGCAGTTTACTATAGTAAACTGCAGTAAACTGTGGTACATGTACTGTAGTAAACTATAGTTTACTATAGTAAACTATAGTACAGTGTGGTACAAAAGCGTGCAAAATCCTATAGTACATTTAATTGTACTACAGTTTACTATAGTATACTATAGTACATTTACCACAAAGTACTATAGTACACAGTAATGTACTATACTATAGTACTATTTGTACTATAGTATACTATAGTACTTGTACTATAGTAAACTGTAGTTTACCATAGTACAATTCAATGTACCATAGTACTTGTACTATAGTAAACTATAGTATACTGTAGTACAATTCAATGTACCATAGTACTTTTACTGTAGTAAACTATAGTATTTCATAGTACTTTTACTATAGTATACTATAGTACAAAGTGTGGTACTTTTTTACTTGGGCGTGTTGCAAACAGGATTTTATCACTGTAATTCTTGTGTAAATTGTATCTACTATCTAATTTATGTAATACTATTACTAATCGTACGTCTTGTCTGCGACACTTGAATTTTTTGTAGAATCTGTGCGCTGTTAAATCGTTATAAATTAGTTAAAAAATGCTTGCGTTTCTGGTATAATGCTGAATTTAAGCGTTGTAATGTAAATTCAGAGCTCACAAACCAGTGGTATTTTTTTACTCATTTTTGATACAGTTAAGTCACTTTATTATAGTTTATATCAAAGGAAAGAATCCATACTAGTACTACTTGTCTCCACAAAAAAACAAAAACAAACCGAAAACCCCTGAAAACCTCGTCAGACATTAACTTCGTCGAAAATCCGGCTTTAAACACAAAAATAAGGATGCAATTAGTATGAATCAGGCATGACTTCTATAAGACATGTCAAAAACTTTTAGTTAGATTTAGTAATTTTACATGTTTTTTGAGGGGGGGTTTCTGGAGTCAAGTAGTACATGAAAGAATAACTCTTGTGAAATTAATTGACTCATTCAGCATCAAGATTAATTAAGCATAATTCATTAATTTGGTCATTTGATTGATGAAAGTAGCTGTCATGGTTGTCTAACTTTGCATACGTCGCTTAAGTTAGATCAACATGAACATGGTTGTCTCCTTTCCTGGTTGGGCCGACAGGGTTTTCCTCCTTCACAAATTTGGCTTCTTGCTTTTTATTAACTTTAGTGCTGTCACTGTCATTGAAATGTCTCATGAATATATATGCCTGGGGCAGGACTGATATATGGGGAAATGAGTTTCGCTTGTACTTTGAACAAGATGGAACGAATGACTGATGAAAAGGTAATAGTACTAGTACGTGTACTCTCACAATTTATCGCTTTCAGATGAAATAGCACTGTTATATCACTGCAGTCCAATCAGTTAGATTATGCAGTCACAATTAGAAATGTTATGATTTGTATGTTGCTCTTATCCGTGCAGGCCCTGTTAGAATGGAGTCATGAGAAGTATGCTGCTGTATTCAACTCCTACAGTGACAACCTAGCAAGTCGCTCATTCAGGGAAAGGTATTTTGATTTTATCATGATAATTGTACTAGACCTCCCCGGAAAGCGGCGTATGGCTGCCTAAATGGCGGGTTGAAAACGGTCATACATGTAAAAACTGTCTCGTGCAAAATACACAAGTGTACGAGGGAGTTTCAGCCCATGAACAAAGAAGACAAGAAGAAGTACAAGTACTAATACACATCATAAACATTTTCTCTCAAAATGTAGTTTTTTCGATGATAAGTTTTGCTAAGATAACATTTTCTGTTTGTACGAATCATACGTTTTATCTGTTGGCAGATTATGCTTGCCTGTTCCGATTGATGTGGTGTATACATGGGTCAACGGTTCAGATCCGGAGCTCATTCTGCAATTGCGACAAGTCAAAATGAGCATGGAGGAACAGCTTAACATCAGCAGGTAAAGAATCAGTAATGATAGAAAAAAGCGATATGGAGAAATGATTTTACTATGATTGATTTTAAGTTATCAATCATTAGACTTAGAGTGTATTTTGACAACTTCTGATACAGATTTGCATGTCGATCAGTCATTCAGAAAGTTATCGTAAACGGGGTGTGAACTGATAATTATGAAGGTGTGATTCTCTCCTTGAAACTCAGGTGGACACCATTTTAATGCAAGTTGATTCTGGTAGGATCACATGATGCTCTAGCCATCTTTGAAATTCATTGTTACATTTAACTTAATTTAAGTTTTAATAGCACAGCAGAACCAGGCCGGTCCCTTCTCAGACCACCAACATTTGGACAAGATCAGGTCTTGCAAGAGTCTTAAAGTGGAGGTATTAACAAATGGTTTGAACAGGAACTCTGAGAAAGCATAGTCTGAAATTAAAGAAGAGAGTCTTAAACCAGTTCCACCGCATTGTTGATGCCATTAAGACTGACTCTCTATGCCCAGGATGCGATGTTGAATAAAGGGTAAAGAACAATGTTTAATGGGAATCTGTGTTTCCTTTTGCTCACAGGAAAGATAACTACAAGTAAGTACAAACATGTTCAGGTCTAACAGTGCCCCCTGATAGGAGCAGCAAGTTTTTGTGTGCGCTTTTGGAATGGATATATGTTGTATTTATATGTGTATGTATTTGACTAGTAGAGGTTTTGTTGTAAGAGCTGTTTGTCATTTGAGCTTGTTAAGTTGTTTCTAAGTCCTTGTCAAAGACAAAAACAAAGTTGCATGAGGTGGTTTGATTAATGTGTCTTACTATCTGTGCAGTTTCAAGAAGCATGCTGTTTACATGATTGATTTTAGTTGATGTTTTTGTTTGTATTTGAGACCTCTGTTGTTGTTTTGTTATTAATTGATTTCGTTTGTGTTTGGTTTAAGCTGTTTTATTCAACGTTTGTGCATTATTTACATCGTTTGTGTTTAAAATTACATATAATATATAAATAAGATGTGTAAAGTAAAGTGTATTATTATTTCATTTCTTACAATTTTGATGTTAGTGTGTGATATTTTAAGTGATAATGTCATGAACGTGCTTGTGATTGTCTGCTAACTGGTGTTTGAAATATAGTGCATTGTTGTTGTACATTGTATTTATGTTTTGTTTTGCTTTATGCTACAGGTTCTATTCGAACTCCCTTTTTTTTTGTTTTCCCTGTTAGCTTGCATGCTTTGAAAGGGAAAAAAATATGTTAAACAGTAGTGTTTTTTTAAGTTTTTTTTTGATATGATGAGAATATTTCAAAGAAATATTACACACAAAAAGGGGTAGAAGTATCATAATGTTTTAGATGAAGCAAACAGAATATATGTAACCATAAAAAAGGAGAGAAGGAAAATTGTCGGAGGAGGATCCTTCGAAACGCAGTGATCAAAATAGAAGATAAAAATACATCAGGTGTGGGTGTACAAATTTCAGCCTGTGTGCAAATATACACCACCTAAAAAACAAAACAAATGTACAGATACAAAAGAATAATGGAAAAAGAAAAGAGCAAAGGATTACCCCTTTAAACAGATGGTTGCCTCAAGAAGTCATAGTGTTAGTAATATCTGTTTGGTTTGGGCGTGTTTTCTTTTGCAGGCTAATGTGATGTACATGTACCACTATAATGGTAACCAATTAGTACTAAATGATGCATGTCAATTTTCGTTTTCACGAACACACTTCAAAACATGTATTCCATTATTGGTTATAATGTTGTGTGTGATTGTTTGAGCGTGTGTGTGTGTCACTGTGTGTGTGTGTGTGTATTTTGTTTTGCTTTTTGACACATGCGAAGCAAAAGTGAGTCTATGTACTCACCCGAGTCGTCCGTCCGTCCGTCCGGAAAACTTTAACGTTGGATATTTCTTGGACACTATTCAGTCTATCAGTACCAAATTTGGCAAGATGGTGTATGATGACAAGGCCCCAAAAAACATACATAGCATCTTGACCTTGCGTCAAGGTCGCAGGGGCCATAAATGTTGTCTAAAAAACAGCTATTTTTCACATTTTTCCCATTTTCTCTGAAGTTTTTGAGATTCAATACCTCACCTATATATGATATATAAGGCAAAGTAAGCCCCATCTTTTGATACCAGTTTGGTTTACCTTGCTTCAAGGTCAAGGTCACATGAGCTCTTCAAAGTTGGATTGTATACATATTTTGAAGTGACCTTGACCCTGAACTATGGAAGATAACTGTTTCAAACTTAAAAATTATGTGGGGCACATGTTATGCTTTCATCATGAGACACATTTGGTCACATATGATCAAGGTCAAGGTCACTTTGACCCTTATGAAATGTGACCAAAATAAGGTAGTGAACCACTAAAAGTGACCATATCTCATGGTAGAAAGAGCCAATAAGCACCATTGTACTTCCTATGTCTTGAATTAACAGCTTTGTGTTGCATGACCTTGGATGACCTTGACCTTGGGTCAAGGTCGCATGTATTTTGGTAGGAAAAATGTGTAAAGCAGTTCTTAGTGTATGATGTCATTGCTAGGTTTAGTTATTTGACCTTGACCCTGAAGGTCAAGGTCATGTAAAGGTCAAGGTCAAGCATGTGAGTCGTATGGGCTTTGCCCTTCTTGTTTAGACAAGCATGTGTCTGTTTGTCTCGGCGTATGTGTGTTTCTTTTGCTCTTCTTCAAAGTTATAAATACTGTTGATCTGTTCTCACCAGGCCAGGCCAATGCACATACACTAGCTGTGTCCCAGCGTCAGTGATCGTTGTGGAGGGTTTACCCTACACAGAGAAGAACTTGAAGGAATTAAACACAGCGTTTTCACTGAATGACACCTATGCCTTCAACTACACTGCCTTGACAGCGTCTGGTAAAAAAGACAGTCTGGCACTTGTCGTCCCGTCCTGGGAGCAAGGTAGGTGTGTGGGGGGTAGTTTGTGTGGACAGTAAAATATTTGTTGTTTGTTGGTGGTGTTGCATGAAGTATAATTGTGCGATTTCAGTCGTGCATTTACTACAAAACAAGAAAGGTTTTTGTCAAAGGTTGGTTGTGGGTGTCTGTCATTATTTTATGTTACTGGCACTTGTATGTGTGTGTGTGCATGCACTTTTACTTGTGTGTTTGTGTGTGTGTGTGTGTGTGTTCGAGTGAGCATTTACTTCAGCTCAACATTGATTCAAATGTTTTAGAAAGTCTTCTTTGTTTCAGCAAAACTTTTGAATGGAAAGAAGCATATCCATGACGGAGGGAACTACACTCTAACACAAGCTTTTTATGTAAGAAAAAGAAAGTTTGTTGATTCTTTGTTATAATGTGTGCTTACCTCTAAGCGTTTGATTCAGATCATCTTCTGAGTGGTTGATTTTTCGCCATTTGTTATGTAACTGTTACTTCTTTTTGAAAAAAATATTCTGTCTAAAACAATTCGTTTTTCATCTTCTTTTTACAGACAAGTGATTCAACACTACCTCACGGCTCAACAATGAATGACATCTTGCTTATGACTGGATTTCCATCTGCGTTTACATCTGACCAAGTGCTAAAAGCCCTACCAGAAGAACACCATAAAAATGTTGGACAGGTGTGTTAAGCTGCCAAAAGTATTGTCATGACTATTTCAGAAACCCTTCTTGCATAATAATGATAATAATAATAATGGAAACTTATAGAGCGCTTACCTAAAAGCTCCAAGCGCTTTACAATGACATTATCATACACATGTACAAAACCAAAATACAAGCATTAAGACACAAAAAGAACAGGAGTACAAAGCAAATTCATCGTTTAAATCCATGCAGTCACAAACAAACACACGCGTGCGCACGCACATACGCGTGGGCATACACACACACATGCATACACTAATTTTAAAACTGCAGGATGACATTGTAGCATTTGATATCATGATTTAGTTTTGTAAGTCATGTGATTTAATTGAAAACTCCTTTTTCTTTCCCCTGAAGATCAGATAAATGTATATATCTAAAGGAATAGCAGATATGATGATTCCGGTTTACATCCACACCTTTCCACATTAATCTTTCCCTCATCTCCCTCCTCCCCCCAATTTGTGAAATTATTACATTTCCTACCATGCGTAATCCCCTTCGGAGAGAGGGTATACATGCACACAGAATGATCGTGATCAGGGCTGAGGTACACAATAAAGTTAAGCCACCGGGCGGGGATGTACCTCAGTCGGTAGCGCGCTGGATTTGTATCCAGTTGGCCGCTGTCAGCGTGAGTTCGTCCCCACGTTCGGCGAGAGATTTATTTCTCAGAGTCAACTTTGTGTGCAGACTCTCCTCGGTGTCCGAACACCCCCGTGTGTACACGCAAGCACAAGACCAAGTGCGCACGAAAAAGATCCTGTAATCCATGTCAGAGATCGGTGGGTTATAGAAACACGAAAATACCCGGCATGCTTCCTCCGAAAGCGGCGTATGGCTGCCTAAATGGCGGGGTAAAAACGGTCATACACGTAAAAGCTGTGGGAGTTTCAGCCCATGAACAAACAAACAAACAAGCCACCCACGGTTGTGTGTGTGTGTGTGTATATGTGTGTGTGTGTTTGCGGGATTGGTTGAAATTAACATTTGTTTGTGATCCAAATCAATCCAACCTGTAGCTGGCCACCACCCAGCTGGTAACTTTCTCTTGCACATCAGCCCTGGTGTGACAAAAACAAGAATCTTAAACGAACGTGGCTACGCTGCATTGAAATAGAACTATAATTTGAATGTCAATTGTGGTTATGCAGGTGGAAGTGCACACGGACAAGGGCATAGCAGTGCTACACATGGCGGGATCCAAAGAAGCAGAGGCTGTGGTTCAGGTGTGTGAAAATGGCCATTTTGATTGGCTCTTATTGTCCACACTGCGGTCTACTTTCAAACTTTTCCTTGGTTGCTTGCTACGATTCAAAATGAGCAGGATTTGTTTTTGGTCCAGAACTGACGTGTCCACTAGAAATGTGCAATCTTTAAGTGAAGTTTTATTCATAGATTGAAAAATTAATACAGTTGAACCTGCCCTGGGGACTCCCTGTAGATAATGAGCAGCTGTCCATTATGACCACCCCTGACAAGTTTTTATTCTTTCACCTTTATAATTCACCTTGCCATAATGAATACCTGTCATAAAGGGCTACTTTTGTTTTGTCCCTTGGGTGGTTGTTACAGACAGGTTCAACTGTCATATTTATTGTTTTTGTAGTATTTTTGGTCATTTTTACTGTGCAGTTGACAAAATGTCTATAATGCTATTTATTATTGCCATTCTTTGTCTCTTAATTCTTTCTCTGTTGTGCAGTTGAAAAATTTCACCATTGAGGGGAAGAGCCCGGCTTTCACACTGGCCTATATGGTGTCAGATCTTACTGATGTAAGTACAGTAGTATATAAGCATGTCTGACAATTGTGTAACTGAATAGAAATTGTCCTGTTCCAAATTCTGTTCTCTCTCCCTCCATCTTAGTGTCTCTGTTGCTGCCCCTTTTTCCATATCTTCCCTGCATTTTAAACAATATTTAATTTTAAGGAAGAATGATTTAACCATTATTTTGATTGGAAGAAAACATGAACTGATGAAGCCATTGATAAAAGTTTAAAAAAAATTAATATATTTTAGAAGTTTTTGCTTGTCTTTATTGTTGCTTGAAATGAGTTTTCTTTTCACAGCTTTCACGTGATGGTGACGTTGCAAGCAGTCGATTTGAAGATAATGAGGTGAGATACTACATGTGTGACAGGGGAGGCTACCGCTCCTTTCACAGCAGACTCTGCACCCGAGTTGTTGGCCTTTAAGTCAACACCGGTTGATTGTGGAATTCTGTTTGTGATGGGGTCTGGTGGTTTCCGATTGTCTGTATGTTCATGGAAACCTTCGGGTTTGCATAACAGTTTTTATAGTGCTAAGAAATTAGCCCTAACATTTTCAATCCTGTTTGATTGCACTTCGCCTCCCGAGGTGATCGTAGTGTTTCGGCACTCGGTTACACATGAGAAACTCAGTTCCAAACAATTCACAGAGAATATGTAAACTTGCAGTGAGATCTCATTTTGCAGGTGGGGCGGGGATGTAGCTCAGTCGGTAGCGCGCTGGATTTGTATCCAGTTGGCCGCTGTCAGTGTGAGTTCGTCCCCATGTTCGGCGAGAGATTTGTTTCCCTGAGTCAACTTTGAGTGCAGACTCCCCTCGGTGTCCGAACACCCCCCGTGTGTACACGCAAGCACAAGACCAAGTGCGCACGAAAAAGATCCTGTAATCCATGTCAGAGTTCGGTGGGTTATAGAAACACGAAAATACCCAGCATGCTTCCTCCGAAAACGGCGTATGGCTGCCTAAATGGCGGGGTAAAAAACGGTCATACACGTAAAATTCCACTCGTGCAAAAAACACGAGTGAACGTGGGAGTTTCAGCCCACGAACGCAGAAGAAGAAGAAGAAGAAGATTTTGCAGGTAGCTATTCTATTTTTTTTAGAATCTTTTGCACTTATGGAAAAAAAACCAGCTGTTGTATATCTTGAATTTCCTTTTGACAAATCCTATTTCACTTGCTTTTTACCAAAGGTGTAATCTATCTACTGAGCGAATCTCGGTAAATAAGGGCTTCCTTGTATTGGAAAGAACAAACAGAAAAGTTAGAAACAAAGAAATAAACAAACAGAAACATGCATTTATCCTATCTTCAGGGGAAAGACAAAGGAGTCTTCAATCACATGACTTTCAGAACTAACCAAAGATTTGCAATGTTTCAAATTATGTCATCCTGCAGTTTTGAAACTGTCGTTTTCTGTCCAACAGGAGCTGCGATATTCTCTTCGATCACTGGAAATGTTTGCGCCATGGATCAGACACGTGTTCATCATAACCAACGGTCAGATTCCTCACTGGATTAACCTGGACAGTCCTCGCATCTCTGTAGTAACGCATCAGGTCAGTGCACGCAGGAAAACTGTATACAGTAGTACACTTATGTGTGCACAAATGCACACCCACACACACACAATGGCATGCACGCAAGCATGCACTCACGCAGGCAAGCATACACGCACGCATGCACATACGCACACAGACACACACACACACCCACACACACACACACACATAAACTACCTTGCACACACACACACACACTCACGCTTATGATCTGACAAGCAAGCACACATACTTTGCATACTAAATTTCTGAAGATTGCCCAAGCAGCATGTTATACTGCGCCGATGTTTATATATTCTGGCATCAGATAAGCAAAAGACGCTTTTGCAGAATTACAGAAATTATTCATTAACAATTAAGACTGATATTTTAGAATTTGTAATCAATCTTATACAGCCCTGCTGTGTTATGTTATATTCAATCTAAAATTTTTACATTTTTCCTGAGTAAGATTTATATCAATCTAATTTTCTTTTCAGGAGCTGTTTCCCAACAAGAGTGATCTGCCTACCTTCAGCTCTCCTGCCATAGAGTCTCACTTGCACCGCATCCCCGGTCTGTCTGACAAGTTTCTCTACCTGAACGATGACGTCATGTTTGGCAGTGAAGTGTGGCCTGATGACTTCTTCAGCTACGCTACAGGGCAAAAGGTATGACTAGTACAGTTGTGCACTGTCACGTTTTGGTGTCAATGTTTTTTGTGTCAGTGGGTGTGCAGGAATGTTTGAATGCTTAGTATTCAAGCACAAGAATGGTGTGAATAGGCGTTAATCTGCAAGATTGGGAATGAGTGCTTATTGGTGCTTTAGAGTCGTGTGCAATTATGATGTGAATGCTTGGTAGTCGTGTACAAGCATGGTTACATGAATGTTCGGTTGTCATGTACAAGATTGATGTGAATGCTTGGTAGTCACGTGCTGACAAGGGTGTGCATGCTTGTTATTCATGTTCCAGAATGATGTGGCTTGGAATAATGATTGTCTGAAAATGAAAATTATTCTGAATGAAATGGGGTTGGGTGATTGAAAAATTCAGACCAGCAGTGAAGCTGAGTATAGAAGTTTCATGCTTTTTTCCAACCTTTCTTTACTGATTGTTTTCTAAGTGTGACACAGGCCCATTATGATTGTCTACCTCTTTGTGGACAGAAGAAGGTAAATCTGATATATCATGTGGGCCTGTTTTTTTGAACAGCTGTACCTGACGTGGCCGGTTCCGAGCTGTAACGAAGGCTGCCCGTCCAACTGGATCCGTGACGGATACTGTGACAAGGCCTGCAACTCTTCTGAATGCGAGTGGGATGGTGGAGATTGCACTGGTGAGTGTGTGATAGAGAAACAGAGAGAGAGAGAGAGAGAGAGAGAGAGAGAGAGAGAGAGAGAGAGAGAGAGAGAGAGAGAGAGAGAGAGAGAGAGAGAGAGAGAGAGAGAGAACCAACCAACCAACCAACCAACCAACCAACTTTATTTTTCGAGTGTAATGGAGTAGATACAGCAAAGATCTTTTTTCATCCAGCCCTCGCCCAAGAGGGAATTAACTAACCAGAGAGAGAGAGAGAGAGAGAGAGAGAGAGAGAGAGAGAGAGAGAGAGAGAGAGAGAGAGAGAGAGAGAGAGAGAGAGAGAGAGAGAGAGAGAGAGAGAGAGAGAGAGAGTGTGTATGTGTATGCATGTGTGTGAAAAAGAGAGAGGGAGAGAATGTGTGTGTGTTTTTATATGTGTGTGCGTGAGTGTGTGTGTGTGTGGCGTGAGAGAGAGGGGGGGAGGGGTGAGAGAGAGAGAGAGAGAGTGCATGTCAGTGTTTGTGTCTGTATCTTTGGGCAGCATGAATACCTGTGCTTGTTCTCTCAAATTATTATTTTTTGTTATCTCTTCATAACAGTTTCTTGTTGGTGTGTATACAGGTGTCCGTGGACAGGTCCAGCTGGGAGCAGGATTTCAAGCAGCGTTTGGTGTGCAAGCACAGAATGTGGATGGTATGTCTATTTCAGCAGATATTGTGTATCTGCTTCTTTGCTACAGTCAAACCTGTCCATAAGGATCACCTAGGAGACCAACCAAAAGTGGTCTTTATAGATTTTAGTTATATGAAGTCTTATATCGCGCGCGTGTCTCCAGACTCGGACTCAAGGCGCAGGGATCTATTTATGCCGTGTGAAATGGAATTTTTTACACAATACATCACGCATTCACATCGACCAGCAGATCGCAGCCATTTCGGCGCATATCCTACTTTTCACGGCCTATTATTCCAAGTCACACGGGTATTTTGGTGGAATTTTTTTTATCTATGCCGATACAATTTTGCCAGGAAAGACCCTTTTGTCAATCGTGGGATCTTTAACGTGCACACCCCAATGTAGTGTACATGAAGGGACCTCGGTTTTTCGTCTCATCCGAAAGACTAGCACTTGAACCCACCACCTAGGTTAGTAAAGGGGGGAGAAAATTGCTAACGCCCTGACCCAGGGTCGAACTCGCAACCTCTCGCTTCCGAGCGCAAGTGCGTTAGCACTCGGCCACCCAGTCCTTAGATAGGTGGTCATTGTAGAAAGGTGAATTATATAGAACAGAACTTTGTCAGGGATCACTTGTGGTGGTTGTTGTCAAGACGTGGTCGCAAGGGCAGGTTTGACTCTAGTTTTCATACTTGTAGGCCAGGTCACATTATGATAAACGTATTTGTTCAGTTAAGCTTAATATTATATTTTTGCAGCATATTTAGTCTCTAAACCAGATTGTGTAGAATAAAGAACTTGTGAAAGTTTATAATGGTAAGTCACAGAATTACAACCCCAAGAGTTTTTGTGTGCTGGGGTAGAAGTAGAAGAATAAGTATTTGTCATTTTTTCCCTATATGTGCTTGGAGAATTTAGAGAGTGTGTGGATAATTTGATAATGATATGGTACACTTTGTCACTTGCTATGGAGCTGAACTTTTTTCCGTCAGCTGTGAAAGATTGTTTTAAACAATGACAATAAGGTTTTCATTTTACTGTGATTGTTTTATATGTTTGTTCCATGTTGTTATTTATGTGCAGATTATTGCAATGCTGGCTGTGCCAACAACTGGATCGCTGACAAGTATTGTGACCAGGTGAGTGCAGTTTAAAAAAAAATCCTAAACTGTGTTTATGTGTGTAAGGGGATAGGATGGGGATTACTATTGTCCTCATTATGAAGGGTATTTGATTTATATTGTAATTGTATGATTGGTACTCACTGAGTGAGAGAAATCAATAGGAGGGAGGAAGGGACATGTGGGAGGGGGGAGGCGGGGAGATATTTAGAGAGATGAAAAGTAAATTCCACATTGCATCGGCTGAGAGTCTTAATTGAGATGTAGCGTGTTTTTTACTACTAACAAGATTGTTAATGGAGAATTTCCTTCATTTCAACCAAAGCTGGCTTAAAAATCGCTTTATTCTTCTGTTAATTGTTATGATCTCCCACGGCGTCTTTAACCTATGTTTGCCTTACATCTCCAACATGCGTTGGCACAATATTGAACAAAAAGTGTGTCATATTTTACAGGCTTGCAATCATCTTGTGTGTGGGTATGATGCTGGGGATTGCGGAACCAGCAACTATGATCAGCTGATTGGTATGGATCTTCGCAGGGAAGAAGACCAGCACTACGTTGTGCCTGCTGGTGAGCCATTTTCTTTGTTCTTGGGTGTATGTCATGCGTTTTTCCCCCTTCTGTTTTGTTGTGTAGATGAGAGCTTGCAAGTCTACATGTATGTATGCTTACGTCTGAATAGTGTTTTTGCAAGCAACCCTGATGGCAGAGCCTATGTTAGGATTCAGGCAGTATCGCATGCCACTTGCTCTCTTGTAAAAAAAAACAAGTCGCGTCAGGCGAAATTCAACATTTAGTCAAGTAGCTGTCGAACTCACAGAATGAAACTGAACGCAATGCAACGCAGCAAGACCGTATACTCGTAGCATCGTCAGTCCACCGCGCACGGCAAAGGCAGTGAAATTGACAGGGAGAGCGGGGTAGTACTTGCGCTGAGAAGGATAGGACGCTTTTCTGTACCTCTCTTTGTTTTAACTTTCTGAGCGTGTTTTTAATCCAAACATATCATATCTATATGTTTTTGGAATCAGGAACCGACAAGGAATAAGATGAAAGTGTTTTTAAATTGATTTCAAAAATTTAATTTTGATAATATATGTTTTTGGAATCAGCAAATGATGGAGAATAAGATGAACGTAAATTTGGATCGTTTTAGAAAAAAATAATTTGTTTTACAATTTTCAGATTTTTAATGACCAAAGTCATTAATTAATTTTTAAGCCACCAAGCTGAAATGCAATACCGAAGTCCGGGCTTCGTCGAAGACTACTTGACCAAAATTTCAACCAATTTGTTTGAAAAATGAGAGCGTGACTGTGCCGCCTCAACTTTCACAAAAAGCCGGATATGACGTCATCAAAGACCATTTATCAAAAAAACGAAAAAAACTTTCGGGGGTATCATACCCAGGAACTCTCTTGTCAAATTTCATAAAGATCGGTCCAGTAGTTTGGTCTGAATCGCTCTACACGCACGCACACACACACGCACACACGCACACACACACATACACCACGACCCTCGTTTCGATTCCCCCTCGATGTTAAAACATTTAGTCAAAACTTGACTAAATATAAAAAAAAAACCCACCCTAAATCTACCTTGTGGGAAAAAATCAGGAAAATTTAACCAAAAGGGAATAACCTGATTTTTCTCCATTGTGAGGTTTGCTGTCCTAATGAATGAATCTCAAACAGTCACTCTTCTTTCAGTATGTGATATCACTTCCACAGGCTTAATTCAGGACTATGGCAACCAAACCCTAGAATGTGTTTCTTTTACAGGAGAAACACTGGCCTACTTCAACATTTCACAAGTTCTGGGTCTAAACGGCAAAGTGATCTCAGCCAATCACAATACAGGGAGTGCAGTCCGTGCAGCGGCAGTGTCCAACAAATACCGAGTGCTCACGCTTATCCTGTATCCTGATCGCAACGCCACAAAACTCTTGTTTCACCTTCAGGGTCAGCGAAATGGGGCAGATGACAAATTTCAGGTAAGCAAGATTTAAAAAAATTCTCAGCTACTTTCTCGGAATAATGATAACTGTGTGTCCTGATTTTTTTTGGAGAGAGATGTGCAATTGAAATGTGCTCTGCACATTTTTAGTCTGTGCTGCAGACATGTAGAAGAGAAGCCACTCTTGAGGCACTCTGGTTGTTGCAAAATGAGTTGTCTTATTTTCACAACAAACTTAATTTTCTCTCCAATCAGGTGGCTTTTAGTTTTACACATAAATGTGATATGGAAGAAATCTGCATGGAGAATAATTTATGAGTTTATCATTTATTGTGTACTTTTTGGAAAACAATACATAAAACAAAACTTTTGAAGTTATCTAGAACAGGATTTTTGCATTTGGACACCTGGGCAGATTCTTGGCCACATTTGTTCTTCTTCTTCATTTTTATCCATGAATTGCAAGTTAACAAGAATTGGCGCGAAAGTGATATGGTTAAAAAATTCTTTTTTAAATCACCAACAAAATATGCTTATCAACTTTTCCTCAAAAGTGCTCTTTTAGTTTTATGTTGTTTTTTGGTCCTGCTGGATATGTTGTGGTTAATGTTCACTTCTTAACTCATTGTCTCCCAGGTACGGATATATCCGTACCCACTCATATGGCTCTATCTGACCGGGTACGGATATATCCGTACACAAAGAGTCACTACATTGCATCTGCTCTCATTCGGCACATATCTGCATTCTGCTTCAGTCGCTTCCTGTAACGTCGATCTAACGCCTGCATTCCAGCGTGTTGATACACAGTTGCTACACAGTTACTACAATTCTGAGTGACCTGCTGCAGCACAGCTGGTCTGGGCTAAAAAAAATGAGTCAACATAGGTGGGGGTACAAAGTGTTAAACAACAACAAAACACATAAAACAAAAAAGCAAACGAGCAAACAAACAAACAAGCAGAAGCTATAACTATTCTTGTTACCTCTGTGACAGCTGAACTTCACAGTGTCTGTGGACAGCAGCAGCAAGAGCATAGCGAAGAGGAAAGCAGACAAGGAGAGAGCAGCCAACAAGACTGTACCAACTGAGGAGGCTGAGGAACTGGTTCTCTTTGAGGAGTACCCCAAAGACGTCTTGTAAGTGTCAATGGGAGCGCAAAAATGAGTCCATGTGCGTTCTGTTTTCATGTGCTGTCAGCCACAGAAAGAGTATGAGAACGTCAGTGTCCATAAGCATTTTGCTTGTTATCGCTCTACATGTTGTTTTCTGTGTTAAGCGATTGTATACAGCGAAAAGTAAATAAAACAAGCTTACACCAAAGTCAGTGTTGTTTCCAGCTTCAGAGGACAAAAGATAAGTTGGACCTGGATTGAAAATTTGTATAGGTCCAAATATTCTGGCTTGTCTACTTGGTAGGAAAACTGATGGTCAGAAGACCCCTTATCTACATGTCAAAACTATCGAACAGTTGACCGGCCAGTGGTCAGACCAATGCGTCAAATTAAAATAAGTACATGTTAATGACTGAAGACAGAGGCCTTAAAATAACACTGGAATATATGTTGTTTGATAAGTTTCAAAAGAAGTGTTTAATGAGTTGCTGTACATACATTTTCTTGCGCTTTAAGCCCAACAACAAACATATATCTCATAAACCTGTCGAACACAAACTGCACTGTGAGAATGATTTTGCAAAAGTAGTTCCTTTATTATGATTTTTGACAACCAGCTTGATTATTTTTTGGTTTTATTTTCAGGGAGCCCCATTTGGGGATAGTATCGCTAGGCAGGACAGGGGTTGCCCAGTTTCCGTTCAACATCTCAAGAAACTTGACCCTTTTGGGACTGTCACCAGGACTGGAGAAGTCTCTGTCACAGCTGGTGGCTGACAGAGCAGAAGGTAATGGTTGGTTTGGTAGCTTTGAGGATTTGCCGTCTGTACAGACTGCCAATTTGAGATACAGTGGTACCCGTGATACGAGGACTCTTTCTCTTGTCCCTTTGTCTATTATCTTGACCGAAATATACCTGTCATGACAGGCCACCTGCAACGTAGGGACACTTTTGGCTGGTCCCACTGGTGTTCCTTCTTCACAGGTACCACTGTATTGATCATCAGACATACTGGAGTGGATACATGGAAACAACTATTGAATTTAGGAGGAATGTTCATTTTTTCCTTCTTCTTCATCGTTCTCGAATGTTTTGATATGAAACTGCATCCTTCAACTGTTCTTAGACGTATGAAGCATTGGGTAGACGTATGAAGCATTGGGCTGTTTCTGGTGATAATATTGTGGACTAATGATTTTAGTTTCTGCACCCTGAATATGTTTCTGTTACCTTTAACATCTTGACTTTTCCACCTTGTTGATGAAGCAAATCGTGTGTTTCTATAGTTCAAGTTATCCACACCAGTATTCAAAGCATCTGTTCATGAAAGATACCTACACACTTTGTTACAGGTGACTTCACGGAAGCGGGCTTTCAGCTGGCACTAGAAGATGTGTACAAACAATTCCAGGCAGAGATAAGGGCGTGGAATCCGCACATGAAGGTGGCCGCCATTCCAAGGAATATTGAACAAGAAAACCTAGACAGCTTGGCTAATGAGCAGCAGGCTTTGCCGAAAGTGCGAAGAAAACTGTTAGCCAGTGATGATGCTGACGGAAAACAGAGAGAAACAGTGGAAATGGCAGTTCTGAACGAAGCGATAGAGAGTCAAAAATATTCTGAGGAAAAGTCAGACGATGGTGAACAAAAAGACACAGACAAAGGGCGAGCGGAAGTGGTTGAGATGAAAATATTGGACGAGCAAAAGGAGGAGAAGAAAGATTCGGACACAAAGACAGCCATGACTGACGAGGAGTTCCTGGAGTATGTGAAAGAGAGAGGGAGGCAGCAGAAGCCGGAGGAGGCCGGAGGACTGCCATGGGAGGTGCGGGGAGTCTTCAGGGAGTTACAGAAGGTGAGTGGATGAGGGAGTCAGTACAAGGGGGCCAGGTTTGACATTACTGTTCCAGTTCTGGGACAGGCTGATCTTTCTTAACCCAGTGTGGGATTTTCAGTGGGGCGACCACCCCCAACCCAGCGCGTCCCCGGGTGGCGGATAGGGGAACGGTCTTCAGATATGGAGATCAGCCGCTTGCGGCCGCGGACCAAACTGGCTCCGGGTGGGATCCCGGAAAATCCTCCCCCCTGTGCTCTCAGGGTAGGACGTACGGGCCATGAGCTAAGGGTGAGGTAACCCCGACAGAAAACCCCGAATGCTGAAGACGGAGGACCCGGGCCGCACGGCGCATTCTAACAAACCACGGGTACACGCACTTACGCAAATGATGACACAATCAACCAGCACAGATGGAAATGGCGCTCGCCCATTGAGGACCCCCCAGGGTGGAGCAGCGTCGGGTCCCATGCCTCAAAGGGACCCAGCCCCAACTACTGGAGGTCCCTCCCGTCCGTCTTGTCACGCCAGGGGACGCGGGAGGAAAGTGACTGGCACCACCACAACCAGGAAGAAACCCAGTCAGCAGCGACCTTTTCAGGTCATGCACTGGAACGCAGAAAGTATCCTGAACAAGAAGACAGAGTTGGAGCATATCCTGCATGAGAAGAACATCAACATCTGCTGTATTCAGGAGACGCACCTGACACCCCAAAAGTCCTTCAAAGTGAGAGGCTACCAATGCCTTAGGTCCGACAGAACAGACCGAAGCAAAGGAGGAATCCTGACCCTCATCAGGAACAACATCAATGCCTGTTTGATAGAAACGCACATGGAGGACTCCGAATATCAGGTGATTCGAATCCAGACGAAGACATCAGAATTCCATCTTGTCAACTTCTACTGCCCCAATGATAGACACCTTGCCCTTGACACGATCCCTGCAAAGGCCTCCAACTTCATTGTGGTGGGTGACTTCAACAGTCATTCACAGAGTTGGGGATATGACCACCTGGATCGGAGAGGAGAAGAGGTGGAGAACTGGCAGGACGACAAAGGTCTCATCCTTTTGAACAGTCCCTTTGACTGCCCTACATTCTACTCCAGAAGATGGCACACTACATCAACTCCTGACCTAGCCTTCTGCACGGAAGACATGCACCAGCTAACCAGCAGAGAGGTCGGAGAACAGCTAGGTGGAAGTGACCATCGGCCAGTCTTTTTGACCCTGGGCATGGAGTCCTGCACTGAAGCTTCCTTCCCACGGTGGAACTACAAAAGAGCGAACTGGTTCCTCTTTAGACACCGCACCAGCGAACTCACCAAAGACATCAGAGTCGAGGGTCGAGACATCAACATGGTGGCGAAGGACTTCAACATGAGCATCCTCAGAGCAGCGCGTGAGTCCATTCCCAGGGGTGCCAGGAGAGACTATAAGCCCTACTGGAGCAATGAATTGCAGGAACTGGATGATGATCTGGCAGACGCCAGAAGGGAAGCAGAAGTCAACCCGTCACAAAACAACAACATCCGCCTCCAGGAAGCCAAAGCCAAATTTCTCAAAAAGAAGCTACAGGCAAGACGGAGAAGCTGGCAAGAGAAAACAAGCTCTCTGAACCTTGAGAAGGATGGCAGAAAGCTCTGGAGGCTCACCAAGCAGTTGAATGATGAGAACACCAGCAGAGGAAAGATCACATTAGAAGAGAACGGGAAGGTGCTAACAGGAAAGCATGCTGCCAACCAATTTGCTGAAAGCTATGCAGCTGAGAGCAACCTCCATGTTAGCCCCGAGAAACAGAGAGAAGCAAGAAGAGAGAAAAGAGAGAGACCTGCCAGACAGTCGACAGTGGACGCCATGAGTCAACCACTCACACTCCACGAGCTGCACTCAGCTCTGAAAAAGTCAAAGGCGAAGAAGTCCCCTGGCCCAGACGGCATCACCAACGAGATGCTAACCCACCTTGGTAGTGCAGCAGAGAACAAGCTACTCGAGGTCTTCAACAGCAGCTGGCAAGAAGGATCGCTACCACAACTCTGGCGAGAAGCGATCATGATCCCCATCTTAAAAAAAGGGAAGGATCCAAAGAAGGCCACCAGCTATCGCCCAATCAGCCTCACCAGCTGTGTTGTGAAGACCCTGGAGAGAATTGTGAACGAGCGCCTCAGGTGGTACCTGGAATCCAGGAACCTCCTCGCCCCTGAGCAAGCTGGATTCCGACAGTTCCGCAGCACTGAAGATCAGGTCACTTACCTGGCGCAAGAAGTTGAAGATGCCTTTCAGGAACAGAAGCTGGTCTTCGTCACCTGGATAGATCTTCAGAAGGCCTTTGACAAGGTCTGGAAAGATGGACTCCTTGTAAAACTGCTGAGGAAAGGCGTGTCCAGCAACATGTACCAGTGGATTCGCTCTTACCTCTATAACCGCAGGGCAAGAGTTAACGTCGACCAGACCAAAAGCAAGAAGTTCCTCCTTCGTCATGGCGTCCCTCAGGGCGGAGTCCTCTCCCCCACACTCTTCCTTCTCTTCATCGACGATCTGGTGTCTGAGATGCCCAAGGGGATCAAAGCTGCTCTCTACGCAGACGACCTTGTGATCTGGTGCAAGGAGGAGCACGCAAGTACTGCCACCTACAGAATGCAGCAAGCGGCAGATAGGCTGAACGCATGGGCAGAAGATTGGTGCGTCTCCATCAACAAGGAGAAATCCTCCACCACCCTATTCCCACTGTCGCCAAAGCAGAAAGCCGGAACCATTAGGCTTGGTGGAACTCCTCTGAGAGAGGATGAAGAAGCAACGTACCTTGGTGTCACCTTTGATAGGCGGCAGACCTGGAAACCACACATTGCACAGGCAGAGACGAAGGCCCGGCGCAAGCTAGCCATACTCAGGAAGCTGGCAGGTACCACCTGGGGAGCGAACGAGAAGATACTGAAGACAGTATACCAGGGAACAATCAGACCCCACCTCGAGTACGGCTCCACAGCGTGGTCAACCTCAGCCAAGACAAACCTGCAGACCCTTGACCGTGTGCAAAACCAGGCCCTCCGACTCATCACTGGTGCAATGAAATCCACGCCCATCAAGGAAATGGAGAAGCTTACCACCATCCAACCCCTCTGTCAGAGAAGAGAAGCCAAGACTATGGTACAGGCCGAGAAGCTCAAGTGCCTACCCGACCACCCCATGAAGCACAGACTGAGCAACCTCACCAAGAACCGGCTTAAACGGAGCAGTTTTGTACACGAGAGCAAGAGACTTTCCCGACAGTACAGGGAAGTCCTTCCACAGAACACTCTACCTCTGACTCAAGAAGAAGAGGAAACCCCCAAGGCAACAGAGAAACCAGGCATCCAGATCTGCACCAGTGTTCCACATGTTACCTCAGGAGAAGATCAGAATGACACAGCTCGACAGGCACTCACCTTAGCCCTGATCGACGAACAGTACCCAAAAGAGGCGTGGATCCATGTATACACCGATGGATCAGCAACTAACGCCGTGCTCAATGGAGGTGCAGGCATTCTCATCCAGTTCCCTGGGGGACATACAGCTACATCCAGCGTTGCCACTGGCAAACACTGCACAAACTATAAAGCAGAAGCAGAAGCTCTCATGCAGGCCGCCTCCTTCGTTCAGGACTCCGCAGACCCTTGCTACCAAGTTGTCTTCCTCTCGGACGCCCTTTCAGTCCTTCAGGCCCTAGAGAACGACAAACTCCCACAGCTGGCCAAAGCATTACAGATGGTCAGACAAACCAGAAGAGTTGTCCTCCAGTGGATACCAGCACACTGTGGGATACCAGGAAATGAAAGGGCAGATGAGCTGGCAAAAGAAGGAGCCGTGGAAGACCAACCTGAAAACAGTGTCAGCTTTAGTGAGCAGAAGACAATCATCAAGGCATTGATGAGGCCAAGGACAAACAGAGATGACTACCACACAATGTCCAGAGAGCAGCAAGTCAACCTCACCAGGCTGCGTACTGGCCACAACAGGCTCAATGCTCACATGAACCGAAAGTTCAAGCTGGCGCCATCACCAACCTGTGCCTGCGGTCAAGAGGACCAAACAGCGGAACACATCTTACAGCGATGTCCCTTACTAGATGAGGAACGAAAAGAAGTGTGGCCGTCACCAACTCCCTTGCAGACCAAACTATACGGCAGTCGACAGGAGTTGGAGAAAACGACAACATTTATCACCAGTGCTGGACTGATTGTGTAACCTCTGCGAACGCCAAGAAGAAGAAGAAGAAGAAGAAGTTCCAGTTAATTTTCCTATTAAAAAAAGTGTATCAGTCACCCGCAGCAAAATGGGGGTTATGGCTAATAACAATTTAATTCATATATTATAAACGCCTTTGAAAAGAAATTTTGCTCACAAATTTCAGTGATCTGATAAGACTACTATTCCACTATCTATTCCTGATGTCTTGACAAATACATACATAAAATTAACAGCAAATGTGCTGATGATCATGTTGAAACAAAATCATGCCCATTATTAATATTATCCTTTGAAAATACTTATACAAAAAGTTATAATACTGGTGATACATAATGGCAGAGACAAAGGGAGCTACAGCAGGCGGAGATCTACGAGATTGACAACCACAAGGGCAGACAACTGCTGGACACGTTTGGTGACTCGCTGCGCCACGTCAATCGTCTGTACAACAAGCAGTTCGGCTACGCGTCACGCAAAGTGCCCGCCCACATGCCGCACATGATTGACAAGAACATCATGGCCGAGCTGCAGGCCATGTGAGTTTTGTGTTGTCACATTTGAGCTCATTGAAATGTGACAACAGAAGGGCGTTATACAGTGGAACTCTCTTTTCAAGACCTCAAAAAATCTGCAAAAATCAGGTCTGAATTCAGTGAATAAGGAGGGAGTCTAAAAATAGAGGTAAATTTACAGTGGTTAGGAGTTTTTTTGTTTCTTTGTTTTGTTTGTTTGTTTGTTCATGGGCTGAAACTCCCACGGCTTTTACGTGTATGACCGTTTTTACCCCGCCATTTAGGCAGCCATACGCCGCTTTCGGAGGAAGCATGCTGGGTATTTTCGTGTTTCTATAACCCACCGAACTCTGACATTGATTACAGGATCTTTTTCGTGCGCACTTGGTCTTGTGCTTGCGTGTACACACGGAGTTGTTCGGACACCGAGGACAGTCTGCACACAAAGTTGACTCTGAGAAATAAATCTCTCGCCGAACGTGGGGACGAACTCACGCTGACAGCGGCCAACTGGATACAAATCCAGCGCGCTACCGACTGAGCTACATCCCCGCCCCAGTGGTTATGAGTAAAACATCTGAAAAAGCAAAATAATTAAGGTCTTAAAAATGAGGAAGCCTTAAATCGGGGGTCTTAAAAGGTGGGTTCAACTGTAGTCCTATTGGAAAGCAATGTTATGATTTCATGATGACAGAATTGACTGCCTGGTCCAGGGTTCAACCTCTGCTTCAGAGTCAGAAAGATAGGTTAAGATGACATTTTTAACTCAACTGTGTGTGTACATATGTTCTTCACATGTCTGTTGCTTCTTTGTGTGTACAGTACTGTATTTTTCGGTACTTGTTTCAATCATTGCTCGTGTTAAAGATCTCATACTGGCTTTTTGAAATACATGTACAAGAGTAGGCATGGAAGCTGGTGCCAGTGTAATGGATATAACCCATGAAGGGAGGCATGCATAATCTGCAAAGACTGTATGTGGTAGTGAAAAAATGGCAAATACAGTAAAACCTGAGTCTAGCGGACCCTTGTTGTAACGGCCACCTGCTACATACGGACAGTTGATCATGGCACGAACACGATTTCAACAATAACTAACCTTTAACGGGCGGACACCTGCCACTTACGGACGCGGACACGATTTTTCGGACCGTAGGAAGTGTAAACACTGTCACAAACGGACACAACGTACATAAAAACGCAACTTCGAAAACTCGACTGTTATGCGGTCAGTGCTCGGCAGCCGTATCCGTAGCACAAATGGTTGTTGATTGGTTGTCCTGTCCCTTTTCTGACCAATCAGTGGCTTGTTTAGATGGAGACCCACTTTCGCTCACTCACTTTCGCTTCGCTCACTTTCGCTTTTCCGCATTGTGGATACAGTCACAACCAAAAGCAACAGTAGACTACTGTGTTTGAAAATGGAATCTCCAGCAGGAAAAAGAAAAGCGTTGACTTTAGAGCAGCGTGTCGCTGCCTTGAAAAAACTAGATAGCGGCCAATCATGCCGAGATGTGGCGAAGGAGATGGGATGTGGTAAAACACAGATCGCGAGGATCAAATCGGAAAAAGAAGACGTGATGATCTCTCTCTCTTTGTAAGCAATCGTTCGAAGGAAACAATAGTTAACACAGCTAAATTTTTGTTCCATGCATATTTATGCTGAGACTAGAAAAACTGAATGAAACCAGAGCTGGTCGAGACACACTGCGGAATTTCCCGTTGAATGACTGATGAAGAGTCAGCTATTTTTAGCTTTGTGACGTCTGACTTGCGTAAGTTTGAATGCACAGTGTGTGTAGGGAACGGGGTAGGTGGGGGGGGGGGGGGGGGGGGGGGGGGCGGGGGGGGGGCGGGGGGGGGGGCGGGGGGGGGGGGGGGGGCGGGGGGGGGCGGGGGGGGGGGGGGCGGGGGGGGGGGGGGATGTTGTTGTTGTTGTTGTTGTTGTTTGCTACATGTATCATTTGTTTACTCACATTTTCAGTGAGTCTCATGTTCAATCCAATAAATACATACTACATGACTGACAAAAAGTGTCTTGTTCATTTTACGTGCTCTTTGTAAAATATTGCCCCGGCCCCTCCACCTGTGAAGAAGGGACACCTGTCTAATAGGGACACTATTACCATTCCCCAAGGGTGTCCGTTAGAGACAGGTTTTACTGTACACAAGCAGAACTTTCACCAGGTATCTGTTATTGTATACATGTACTCTGTTTTGAACAGAATTAAAGGTGATTCGTTCTTTACAAACTAAAGATCGATCTGTCTTTCTGTTGTAATTTATCTGAAACATACAGAAAGATGTTGTTTTGTTCCCAGATTTCCCGAGGATTGGGCGGTGACGTCAGCCCACAAGGTGCGCAGTCCCGATGACATGCAGTTTGCCTTTGCCTACTATTACTACCTGCTGGGCGCAGCCACACATGTTGATGCCACAACAGTCTTTGATCAAATGGACACCGACCACTCAGGGTATGTATTCGGTATAGTGACACCTATAACGACAGGCCCCTCTGAGGAGACGGTATTGCCTTCAAATGGACAGCTTTTCTTACCAATTGGTCAGCTGACTTCAGCTAAGTACCTGTGTCACAAAAGGAAAGGTATTACAGGGATGTTATTTGCTGTCAGCAGTTGGCAAAACGCTTAAACTTATTTCAAATAGCCCGAAACTTTGCCATTATTTTGGCAGGGTTGAGGAACTAGGTGGGGAGAAAAACTGCCTTCAACCTCTGAAATTTGCCGAAACTTGCACGCCCATTTTACCAAATTTGCAGAAGAAAACAAATCCTAGCAGCATCTTAGAACTGTGGGGGTTAGGCTAGCCCCAAGACTGTTCTCTCGTGATAGGTACCACTGTAATTTCTTGCATTATGAATGATTAGTTTGTGACCACTGACTTGACGAAGGTGCAGCTGGTAAACAATATTTTGTCAACATTTAGTCATTTACATAGCGAAGATCAGATTTGTAGTTGCACAGAAAGGAGTAAGAATATAGAGTCTCCATTGGTTACCTTACATTGCGTTCCAAAAGTATTCAAAGAGGCTTCTGTCGATTAACACAAGATGAATAACAGGGTTGGTTATGTCTTTCAGCATTCTGTCTGATCGAGAGCTCAGAACACTGGCTACTCGACTGAATGAGTTGCCTCTGTACTTAGAGGTAAGTGCTGTTTTTGATTTTTGCTGTAGGTTCTTTAGATTGTAGGTTTAGCTGTAGGTTCTGTGTGTGTGTGTGTGTGTGTGTGTGTGTGTGTGTGTGTGTGTGTGTGTGTGTGTGTGTGTGTGTGTGTGTGTGTGTGTGTGTGTGTGTGTGTGTGTGTTCGTGTGTGTGTGTATGTATGTGTGTGTGGGGGGTGGGCTGGGTAGGTGGGTTTGCATGCGTGCTAGTGTGTATGTGTATGAGAGAGAGAAAGAGAGAGAGAGAGAGAGAGAGAGAGAGAGAGAGAGAGAGAGAGAGAGAGAGAGAGAGAGAGAGAGAGAGAGAGAGAGAGAGAGAGAGAGAGAGAGAGAGAGAGAGAGAGAGAGAGAGAGAATGAATGAATGTGTAAGTGTGGTAGAGTATGCTTGTGTGTGTATACATGCCAGTGTGTGTTACATATGCCTTTATTCTGCCATTACTCTGCGCATAAGCGGTTTGTGCATTCTATGTGGATGCTGCTACTTCTTCACAGAAAAATTTCCTTCAAGCTTTCTGATTGTTCTTTAAATTCTGTTTCACCTTTCTGTCCACAGACTTTGACAGGAATTGAAAACATGTTCATCAACTGTTCTAAGAGCTTGACGCCAGAGCTAGAACAGAAGTACAGTCAGCAGGTTCTGGCCCTCACCAATGAACAGTACTACGATCAGGAAATGGTGCGTGAGATGTTGCACTGTCTTGTTAGTTTGAACCCTTTTAAGAGCACTCAAAATCTGAGAAAATCAAGTCTTAGAAGAAATGGAGCCTTATACCTGAGTGAATTTGCAAATCGTATGAACATAGAATTTGAGAAAGCAGGGTCTTTCAAGGAAGAAACTGTGATCCAGCGCTCCACTGTTATACAGTTACTGCTGGACTGCTTTGAAGGCTTTATTGAAAAATGTAGAAATCAGATGATGATGCCTTGTCATTCAGTCGTTAGTTTTTGAAGTTGATGAAAGCTGGCTGGATTCATTAACATCTTCATTTTCCAAAAAATCATTGTTTTGTTGTCTATATTTCGTTTTCATAGAGGTTCTTTGTATGACTGCTGGTGAAATTTGGCCTGGTCAGTTGCAAACAAATTCATTATTACTCTTTCTAATATCAGCTGAGGGAGCTGAGACGTCGAGTAACAACATATTAGTTATTTGCTGTAGACTTTGATATTTTATTGCCAGGAATATTTTAATCCACATGAGATTACTCAGACAGTTTTGTTCACAGCCCCAAGTGACGAAATTGCTGTTCCTCAACTGTACGCCCGTGGTTAACCAGATCAAGGAAAAGTTCAAGGCGAGACCTAAATACAAGTAAGGATATCGATACTAAAGACAGTGCTTGTGCTTTGTGTGAATGTGTCGGGTGTGTGCGTGTGTGTGTGTGTCACTGTGTGTGTGTGTGTGTGTGTGTGTGTGTGTGTGTGTGTGTGTGTGTGTGTGTGTGTGTGGAGTGTGTGTGTGTGTGTGTCGTGTGTGTGTGTCACTGTGTGTGTGTGTGTGTGTGTGTGTGTGTGTTTGTGTGTGTGCTTGTGTGCTTGTGTGTTTGTGTGCTTGTGTGCTTGTGTATATGTTTGATTGTGTAAGGGGGCATTGTATGATTCCTTGGTTCACTCCTATAATAAGAATCAGTTTTCACACAAATACCATGCATTTTAGCATGTGTATCACAGTGTGGTTAAGTGACAACAAACTTATCATGCAATTGTCATTTATAAACCATGAAACTCTATTTCAGAACGACCATACTGGACGATTCTGATGTGGCTTTCAAGATGATTCAGGGCAATGTTTCCAGGGTTGTCGGGCAACTTGATGACATCCGCAAAAATCCAAAGTGAGTCTGTACCTTTCACTATTTTGATTTATGATTGATCTACATTTTTTTTCTCCTTACCTTTCACTATTTTAATTTGTGATTGATCTACATTCTTTTTCTCCCTGTTTGTCTGTAATTTGGTATAATTTATGGGCTCTTTTTCTGGTTTGGAAACAAAAGAATGAGACTGATGCTCAATTTGGGCACAGTTTTGTCACACAGCTCGAAAGACAGCTCCTTTAACTGTGAGTTATAGTTATTATGAAAAAGCTGTCATATTCTTAAAAACAAGGCACTGTGATTTCTGTGTGATTTGCTCAGGCTCGTTAGTGACTGTGAGTTGTTCGGTGATTGACACTCTATTTTGATGCTGTTTTTTCTTCGTTTCAGAAAATTCATATGTCTCAATGATAACATTGATCATGGCACAGAAGAAGCAAAAACTGTGAGTCTTGACTGATTTTTAGTTATTTCACTTAAAGCAAAAGTTCACACTTAGCAGATTTCCTTGACAAACATTAAATCTTGTTTGGAGTGGTGTTTTGTTGGCAATACTTACTGCTTATTGGTTCTATTTTTCCACAAAAGTTTAAGTCAAGCAAATGAAAGTTCTTAATTGTATGTATTTCAGCTGTCATTGTACTGTTAATGAAGACAAAATGTTAAAGTACTAAGCTGAGCACAGGAACAATGACGATGTAAAAGAGAAGAGAAAAGCATGAAGGCTTAAAGAAGTATTATTTCGAAAGTCTTTTGTGAGAGGGTGACTGGTAGTCCCCCTTTCACAGCGGCTGCTTCTCTGCAGAGTTGTCTGTATGCCTTGAGCATGAGCTATTAACACTATTGTGACTAGCACTGCCACGGCGTTTACGTCCTGCCTGCCCAAGCTTGCCACCAAGAAACTTCCCAAAAATCAGTAACTGTAAAGAAATCTGTCTAGCAAGCTTGAATTAAGTCCAATCACCACCAAATTTTGTGTACTAATTCAAAAATGGATGCCCAGTTCAGTCGTGCTATTTATAAGTTTGTCACGCGATTTGTTTTAGCAAAGGGGGGTGAAAGGGGGGTGAAAGGGGGATAATTTGTGTTTTTTAACGTTTTTTTTGTGTGTGTTTTATTTTCTACTGCTTTTTTTAAAAGTTATTTTTTAACAGAAAGTATTATAAATAATGTTATAACCAAACAAGGTGTAAAACCTATGAATTAGCTGAAATATTGTTAACATTGTACACAGAAATAAGGAGACAGTACAAAGAAAAAAACAAGCAAATCACGCATTCACTCACAGCATCCTGACTCAAATGAAACAAAACTGTAGATCTAACACTCACCAAATGATGTCTAGGTAATCCATATTGAATATAAGTCACATTTTCACAACAAAGTACCAACTGTACACCTATGAACAATTCCAAAAGGATTTGAAGGCTCCAGCCATCCATTGTTATCAGTGCTGCCACGCCCCCATAGCTCCTGCACGATTCCGAGATACATGTTCGTCTAGCAGTATCACCGCCAACCACGTGTAGTTTGCCGACTCGTACTAGCAACAACGGGACTGTTTCTTCCTCACTTTCACTGCTTGTATCGCTTTCGTGAGGCGAAAACGATACGTCCGAATCATGCTCTACGGGATCCTCTAGGTCCAACATCCGAAGAATCTCCTCCCGAGACAAGGCTCGCCTTTGATTCATTTTTTTTCCTCAAAAACGCACACAAATCAGGCGGATTTGCAAATGGCAGAAGGGGACGCCAAGTGTATCAAGGGAAACAACTCAATTTATTTGCAAGCTTCAAAAACCGGGAAGCAATCACGAGTCGTGTACCCTCTATGGCTGGTACTGAAAAATGCGCTTCCCGTCCATGGGCGTGTCAGCGCTGGTACTGATTTATCAGTGTCCCGTCGCGAAAGTGTTAATAGCTCTATGTTTAATATTTGTCAGTTTGATGGGGCACTTCAGGATTGTAGAGAGCTGTTTGTGGTAGGGTGTGACTGCTGTTGTCTCCTGGTATGGTCTGGCGGACGTTTGAGTTCAGCAAAAACGGATTATTACAGGGCCAACAATTTAGCCCGACCTCACTCCTGTTTAACTGGCTTTGCCTCCCAAGACGATTCGAGTATTTCGTACATTTGGTTACACTTTGATTTCTTTTCGCAGGTGAAAGCGGTTGTTCAAGACTTCTACGAGTCTTTATTACCCATCCCATCACAGTTTGAACTTCCCAGAGAATTTCGAAATCGCTTCTTGCACATGGACGATCTTTCAGAATGGTAATACAACTTTAATGATCATAACACAGATTTTCATGTAGATGAGACTTGACCTGAATAATCTCTTCCATTTTGTTCTAACTTATATTCAGCCGTGCAAAATCTGTCAATGATTTAAGCGTTTTTGAGAAAAAATGGAGAAAAGAAAATCGGTAGCTACTGTCTTACTTTCAATTATATTTACTGAATTACTAATATTTGTTTAGGCCAAAGTTATTGTTGTAAGTTATTGGTACAGTACAGTTGTTTTGGGGATAAAAAATGGAAGATAACAGTTTGACTTTTAGTAGCCAGAAGTGTTGATTATTATTGGGCAGTTCTGGGAAATAATGTGTTTGTAAGTTTCACAAGTTTTCACAAGTTTGTAATAAGGTTTTGGCCCCAGGGGGCGAAGAAACCACACAGCAACAAAATTAATCTAATATTTGACTCAGACTTATGAAAAATTCAGTGTCCTGTACTGTTCTTAGTTGTTACACCCTCCTGATCGACACCTGTGTCTTTGGTGTATGGAATGATTTCAGGAAGCATTACAGAGATTGGCTGAGATTCTGGGCACACATGGCACTGATCGTTCTGGTGATGTTTGCGATCGCTTCTTACTTTGGAGACAAGGTGAGTGGCTTTGTAATTGTGTTCACAATTTGTGTTAATGCACATTTGCAGGAGTATTGTCTGGATGTAAAATTTAGAGTCAGAATATGAAGTACGATTTGAGAATGTTCTATATGATTATGAAATTTCTGAGTGTGTCAGGCAACTCTGCTATAAATGTTATAATTAATTTAGGCTACTAGTGTTGTCAAACCACTCACTGCAAAAATCAATTCCATTAAAATAAGTTTTCAGGTTTTTGGTGGTAGGAGTGTATAGTCTCTATATATATTTTTTTTTTAACAAGTCTTATTTGGTGATACATTTTTGCTGAAGATCATCTTTTACTCATCAGCTTATGGTAGAAGTAGGCCTGTTATTCAGCAGAATACTTATATTGCTGCCGTCATAGTTTTGGAGACTCAGGACCTAAATAAGCTCATAATTTTTTTCCTTCAGTTTGTGATGAAATGTTGGCATAATTGTCTTAACTCTTTGTGGACGGATTCCGCTTTATTTCGGAATTTTACGGTTACTCTGCTGCTGTCCAAAATCTTGCTACTATCCACTATATTCTACCTGATCCATGCTTTCAATGCCGAGGCCGTTACTGTTGCTTGCTGGTTTCCGGCAAGTGTGTTGACTGCATATGAGCGCGTTTTTTATTTGTTTTTAGATGTAAGGCAATGTATTCCAAATAGGGTTTATTCTTCGAACATGTAATTTTTCTTACCTCAGTAAGTGTCAAGGATACCAAGTTTAACTCATTAACTTGCAAACACCAAACTCTTGACGCAGATCGAAGCTCTCCAGAGAAAACTTTCAAGACGGCGCCTCCGATCAAACTCAACGTCGTCACCATCAGACGAGTCAGAAGAATCGCCCGCCCCTGCCCCTGCTCCGACCCCGCCACTCCTGCCCGTATGACGGTGTCTGCTCTGGGTTATTTCTCCTGACGTTCTGATGGTGGCGCTCATCATGATCCTGGTTGTCATAATCTCCCTGCTCCTGATGGAGAAGCAGCCCGACAACTGAGAGCGAGCGATGCGCCCAACTCTTGTGCTTCCAGTACCCACACCTGCCAACTCATATCTTCCAGTCTTTGTGATGATTTTGGTTTTTTTTAGAATTTTTTTTTAGCATAATTAACAGCATTTTTGCATCACTGAACTAACCTTAATCAAGAATGAAAAATAACCACCCACATTATAATTTGTTTAGGATCTATTAACAAAGGGAAGTAAGCAGATTAGACATAGACAGCAACTGCCAGTAAGAGCTATACGGAACCCTGAATCTCCTGACGTCGTAGAGAATAATGAGCATTGCAATGACCAAACAACGTTCGTCCTCGCCTGTATTCAAATTTGGATAGCCATTGAGATGTAATTTCTGCAATTGCATTTATAAAGTTATGGATGTGATACTATGCTGCCTCCATTGATTCCGCACGAAAATTCTCCACTGGGCATTACGTTGACTTTATACATTTTAGAAACCTGAAAAAGAGTTATTAAAATAATTGCGCTAAAAAGACTTTCTAATCTTTTCTATTTAAAAAAATTGCGGAAATGAATTTCTGGTTTCGCTGAAGAGATGCGGTAATAAACGGAAGTACTTTATGTACTACACGGGTAAATGTTACTTCTTTTAGTTGTGTATTAGTCAAGAAACATATCAAAGTTTCATATGTATTCTTTTACTTTTTTGGAAGTAAGAAAAGAGTTTTATCTTGTGTTTGATTGAAGTGCAGGAGATTCTTATGTGCTTGTTTGATGTTGGTTTCATGAAGCTGCATTACAGTGTTACATGCAGTTGCAATTTTCACATTGGTTACTGTTAGTTAAAAGAGAAAAAATTATATACATTTCAGTTTTCTTGTTACTAATAGTTAGAACATTCCAAAGGGTGGTTTAGACAGTTGAACATTAGTGTTTGAAAACTGAGCGAAAAAAGAATTGTCAAAGTTGACAGAGTTGACGTTCACAAGCTCTTAAAGAGATGTTTTTATCTTCTTTTTTTCTGAATCAAACGGCATGGAAAGCAAAGAGCATCAAAACAAAAGAGGAAATAAACCAGAGCACAGAGAGAGAGAGAGAGAGAGAGAGAGAGAGAGAGAGAGAGAGAGAGAGAGAGAGAGAGAGAGAGAGAGAGAGAGAGAGAGAGAGAGAGAGAGAGAGAGAGAGAGAGAGAGAGAGAGAGAGAGAGAGAGAGAGAGAGAGAGAGAGAGAGAGAGAGAGAGAGAGAGAGAGAGAGAGAGAGAGAGAGAGAGAGAGAGAGAGAGAGAGAGAGAGAGAGAGAGAGAGAGAGAGAGAGAGAGAGAGAGAGAGAGAGAGAGAGAGAGAGAGAGAGAGAGAGAGAGAGAGAGAGATTTTATTGTGAAGAAGAATATAACCCATACTATAACCCATACATAAAAAGAGAGAGAGAGGGCGAGAGCTGTTAACTGAATACAAGTATAAATGAAATGATACATAGCAAGAGAGAAAGAGTAGACATTTCTTTGAATGAATGCTGAAGTAACAGGAAAAGCAGGAAAAGTGTGAGAAATAATGACAGATGTTTTTGAATACATGTACATGTAATCCTTGAAGTAATTCCAGAATGAGATGGTGCTGTTAGCCGAATAAAATGTAATGGAAATAACTGAGAGGTAAAGAAAAATATCAAGTGAATAAAAGTGTGTGAGATGTTGATGATTGAAAAAGAAGTCGAGACCTTGTAATGTAATCTAGCACGTGGGAACAAATCAAGAGAGAGAGAGAGAGAGAGAGACAGAGAGAGAGAGATTTTTTTTTTTAACCTTTGAGTAAATGCATATCTAACAGAAATCCTTGACACTCAAACTGAAAGCATGGTTCTCAAGTTTAGAGAGAGAGGGGGAAAGAGAGAGAGAAAACAAAACAAAAATCAAAAGGAGTACTGAAAGTTTACCCCTGGCAAATGCGTGGAATTGTATAAAAAGCACAAAAAAACAAAAAAAAAACATCCTTCCAGTTACATGTACATGTATGTTCATGTACTTGTATACTATTGTCCCACTGTTTTCATTTTATACTTGGTTGAGCAGACTCCCTAAAGATACCTTGGTTCCCTTGTCCATGATGATGTTTACTACCACAGACTAGAATAAGATCATCCTTTTACTTGGATATGTACCAAAAATCCACAGCCTGGCTGATTTCTGTGCAGAGTGAAAATATTTTTGCTGATTTAATTTTGTAATGGGCGGTTCTGGTGAGGTTATGCCCCTTGTTTCTTTTGGCTGGTAACAGGCGGAACCTCGCGGCAAGATCACACGAGAAAGGAAAAAAACGTGCATTGGTCCCAAAAAGCATGTTGCTTTGGTAACAATTCGTGTGTAAGTCGTGCATTTTATACGGTAAAAAGACAATGGTAACAGGCGGAACTTCGCAGCAAGATCACAGGAGTTGTCTCGCGTTATCACACCTGTGTCAAAAGGAAGGTTTCCGCCAGTTATCTCTTTGAGGTTTTGGGTGCTTACAGAGTACCTTGCCCCTTGCGGGGGCATCAAACATCGAGGTCACAAGCAGGGTCAAGGGGAAGGTCGGCTGGGCGGACAGGAGACTATTTGCAAAATTAATTCAGCAGAAAATTCCCAACACGCAGAGAGCAGCTCGGCTGTTGATTTTTTTGGTCTAAGTTGAAGGATACTCTTATTCCATGAAAAAAACTAGGTATATCTGTGGTAGTGGGCACAATCCTTCACACAAGAAGGAATGTATCTCATTTCCTTTTTCCTGTTTTTCATGCTTCATTTGGAGTTTTTGTTTTGTGTGTATTTTTTGTAAGTGCATGTAGGCTGTGAAAATATGATCAAACAACAGCCATGCCTTTAGAGCTGATTTTTGCCAAAATTGTTCATCGTCTTCCTGAAAAACATGTGTTTGTCATTTATTGTTGGTGATAAGAAGATACGTATCAGTGTGTTCTTTTTCATGTGTATGATTAGAATCTACTCAACTCGTGTGAATGTGTGTATTGCAGAGAAGTGATGGAAAGGAACAGTGCAATACGTATTTGATATCTTTGTTCACCATAGAATTTGTGCTATTCCATGTATCATTCGGGGCGTCTCTTCCACATTTGAATGGCAGAGAAAGGTATTAAAGGGTATGTGACTCAGGGTGAGATATAGAAGGTTTCACGTTTAAAATTGATGCAGTTTAAGAGCCTTCCTTACACGGTACGCATGTGCCGACATACATGCATACTTGCACACACACGTGTGCACTCATGCATGTATGCTTTCTTAATTGTGGATGCTGAGAATTCTTAGATCCTGACATGTAAACTTATAATATTAAAGAAACAGGATGAAAAGAAGACCTAACTGAGATGACGCACTTTATAAGCACAGCAAGTATTGGTGTTGAGACATCTCCAAAAACTAGAAGTTCATTTGCATCCAGGATATACAATTGTGTGTTCGTTCAGACATAACTCGGCCTTCTCAGTCCTTGAACTTCTTGTCTTCAACTTTGAGACATCAGCTTTGGGTATACTCCATCTTTCCGAGTCTTAAACAAACGTCCTTGATTTCGAGTCTTCAGCACTTTCATCCTTAGACACTGGGTCATTGACGGTTGACACTGAATATTCTGTCATGTTTGTATTGAGTTTCTGTTTCTATTTAAATTCTTCAAGTAATTATATACTCACATACGTGCATCCGCTGCATGGATTATTGTCGTGACAAGCATTTGGTCACAGTGCACATTGTTAGGATTCACTTCTTAACAGTGACGTTCCTTCATAGACTCTAAGTATTTGTTTGGGAATATATGTGGATGTGTCCAGCAGATCACATGTTTTTGTATAAAACTGTGTTCTCTTTTGGAGTTCTTGTCTTTTTTTTAATTCTTTATTACTCAATATTGTGGGCACTACATTGGGTTTTAAGCGGTATGCATGAATATTTTTTAATCTTTTCCTCCTCTGTCACTTGCTTTGTTTGCTTTTTGAGTCACTTGAGAAAAAGTGACTCTATGTAATCGGTCAGTGTTAGTCTGTCCGGCCGGCCGTCCGTAGACACCACCTTAACGTTGGACTTTTCTCGGAAACTATCAAAGCGATCGGGCTCATATTTTGTTTAGTCGTGACCTCCAATGACCTCTACACTTTAACGATGGTTTCGTTGACCTTTGACCTTTTTCAAGGTCACAGGTCAGCGTCAAAGGAAAAATTAGACATTTTATATCTTTGACAAAGTTCATCGGATGTGATTGAAACTTTGTAGGATTATTCTTTACATCAAAGTATTTACATCTGTAGCCTTTTACGAACGTTATCAGAAAAACAAGGGAGATAACTAGCCTTTTCTGTTCGGCAACACACAACTTAACGTTGGGCTTTTCTCGGAAACTATAAAAGTGACCGGGCTCAAATTTTATGTGAACGTGACTCATTGTGTTGTGAATAGCAATTTCTTCCTGTCCATCTGATGCCTCATATAATATTCAGAACTGCGAAAGTGACTCGATCGAGCGTTTGCTCTTCTTGTTTATGGATATAATTACAATGCCATGAGATATTTTTCAGCTTCCTTTAGTGACAAGGCAACATTGAATTGGATAAATCTTGTAACATTTGGTTTTTTCTCTTTCTCATCAAGTAGGCAGAGAATGAATGATTCACATACAAAAGTGTGTTAAGAAACCTTACTGCATCAGCAAAATCAATGTTGGCATACTTGTACTTACTATTTTTGTGTTTACTTGCTGATTAATCAACTATCTCAGTTTGGATTCAAGCCTGTACAGGGTTGTCTTCATCTTATCTTGTCAAAACATGTTCCCCAGAAAATCTTCACATGGCAGTGACATTTGGAGATGGCAAAATGATTGTCAGTATTGATTGCCCCGCCATCCCCCCACCCCCCCCCCCCCCCCCCCCCTAATTTCTGTATATTTCTTCTTCTTCTTCTGCGTTCGTGGGCTGAAACTCCCACGTACACTCGTGTTTTCTGCACGAGTGGAATTTTACGTGTATGACCGTTTTTTACCCCGCCATTTAGGCAGCCATACGCCGTTTTCGGAGGAAGCATGCTGGGTATTTTCGTGTTTCTATAACCCACCGAACTCTGACATGGATTACAGGATCTTTTTCGTGCGTACTTGGTCTTGTGCTTGCGTGTACACACGGGGGTGTTCGGACACCGAGGAGAGTCTGCACACGAAGTTGACTCTGAGAAATAAATCTCTCGCCGAACGTGGGGACGAACTCACGCTGACAGCGGCCAACTGGATACAAATCCAGCGCGCTACCGACTGAGCTACATCCTGGCCCCTTTCTGTATATAATTGTAATAACTACTTGTGGGTGTTCTGTTATGGTTGCACATTGTTGACCGTATTATGTAGTTATTTCACATTCCATATCATACCTAAAAGATCTCAGCTCTAGAAATGTCTATCGTCATGATTTAAACACTTAGATAACTGTGTGAGTGAGAGCGTATGTGCGCAAGTTGTCAGGGGAGGGGGAAACAGGCAAACAAACAGTCAGGTTACAGTCATAGACAGGTCTGTAATCGCTGTTAATAGTTTTGTTGTGGCTTCTCTATTTGATAAGAAAACAAGGCTGACTGATGTATAAGGATGTCCTTATTCTGAAACCATAATGCTATTTGCAAGATGCATAACGGATCACTACACTTTAGATTTTGTATGTAAAATAGCATTCCAGAGCCTCTGTGTTCATTATGAGAAACGGGTTCAAATTCAAGGGTTGTGCAATATGAAGGGAATACTCCCAGCTGTACGACCATTTCATTTACTCGTGTGTTTCTCAAGTGGCCATAACTGTTTGTTTTTACATTTCATGTTTACACATTGTGCATATTTTTCTTATCTCGCATATATGTGTTTTAAAAAGTATTACAGTGGTACCTGCAATGTGTGGCCCCTTCAATGAGAGGACACCGCTCTTAAAAGGACACCTTCTGCCATCCCTTTGGCTATTATCTCTACTAAAATATAATATCTGTCATGATTGGCCACCTGCAATGTAGGGACACCGGCACGGTTGGCCTAGTGGTAAGGCGTCCGCCCCGTGATCGGGAGGTCGTGGGTTCGAACCCCGGCCGGGTCTTACCTAAGACTTTAAAATTGGCAATCTAGTGGCTGCTCCGCCTGGCGTCTGGCATTATGGGGTTAGTGCTAGGACTGGTTGGTCCGGTGTCAGAATAATGTGACTGGGCGAGACATGAAGCCTGTGCTGCGACTTCTGTCTTGTGTGTGGCGCACGTTATATGTCAAAGCAGCACCGCCCTGATATGGCCCTTCGTGGTCGGCTGGCCGTTAAGCAAACAAACAAACAAACAATGTAGGGAACTTTTAGCTGGTCCCAAGGCTGTCCTTTCATCACAGGTACCACTGTATTTCTCTTCATGGGTCATCATTTTTGTCTGTGTGTACATTCAATTATTTTGATAATAACATAATGATGGAAATATATATGTAATTTATATAAATGGCTATTTTGATTTTTGTGTGGTTGGGTGCTCCCGAGCTTGAAAGAGGTAGCGGTCCAAACGATTGCTTGATGCTTGAAAAAAAATGTCTTGAATGATGTTGTGGGAAAATTCAGACTATTGCATGATGAGAAAAATTAAAGAGTGTAATGTGTTGGTATATAAGACAGTGTTGACGTTTTTCCCCCTTCTAGTCATGTCTTACATGCATGAACATGTCAGAATGCACACACACACACACACACACACACACACCTGTGTGCTGTCAGAAAGTACTATTATTTAACACACCATTGACCAACAAACAAACAGACAGGCAGGCAAACATCACCAGGTTGCAATGAAATGCAGGTCACACTGTGTTACAGCAACAGTTTATTACCCAAATACCATATTTGACATGACATTTGTAAGATTTGAAGAGCTTCTTCATACAAAAGAATATTTCATTCTTGAGAAATGCAAGTTCTTGGCCAGTCCTAACAACCGGACTCATGTTGAACGATAATTAACAGTTGTTTTCAGATTACAGCCGCCACCTTATGACCACATAGGGAAGCTGTTGATAACAAATTCAGGACTTATGAACAAACAGCATCCACAATATCAACACACACGATTGTGTATCAATTCCATACCCCTTTATAATACACACATACGTCACCCTGGCCTCCAGCACACTTAGTTTTTCAGAGTCAATCAGCCCTGAGCTTGGAAGCCAAGGTCCATAGATCACCTCGGTGCATCCACTATTCAGATGTCTGATAAAGGGCACACACAATTACTGCAATTCTATTTTTTTTAATTCAGTCATCACTTCATAAAGAGTGTTTCAAATCGCATTCTCAGATCACCTGTAAAGCAGAACAGGTAGCAAATGTCCAAGGCACACACGAGACTGCAGGTGTCAGAAGGGAGAGAATCCAGGTCTGACCTTGCTGAGAAGTTTCAGCAGCACAGCAGTTATCACCCCTGGCTGTGTGTCTTCCAAGTGCTGGCCTCCCTTGTCAAACACAAAGCAGGAGGGGAACTGTTCCTCTGTTCCTGGAAAGATAACTGCAGATGATAAAGACCCATCGTCGCCTCCAATAATTCTTTATTTCACTTGAATTAACAATAAAATTAAAACGTATCAGTCAAATATCCATATTTCACTGTAAAATAAATCATGAAAAACACTGAATTAAGATTTAAAGGCATATGTACGCGCTCCCGTGTTTACAAAGTGTAGTTTGCCCATAATCGATGTCAAACGCACCATAAGACCATGTAATGACGATATGTCGCCATGCGCGGACCATATACATGCATTACAGCTTGTTTTAGAGTCTCAAAAACTTTGGATGTAAACAAAGACGTGGAGTTATTTCCCTTGCGTCAACGCTACCTCTGTTGGCAAATCTATAAATAGGACGATCCAGATCAAAATGAAAATTAACATATCTCAACATTGAAGGGGTCCTAGACCACAATATTTTGCAGGGAACTTAATTTAGCATGTCTCCAGCTGTTGGTAAAGCAATTAGCGTGTATAGTCATCGAGTACATATGGCTTTAACAATTGAAAAAATTAGAAATAAAAAATCTGCCGGGCCTAAATGGTACTTTACAAGAAAAGATGGCCTCCAGCAAACCCATAGCCTAAAAAGGAGAAAAGTAGCAGTGCTCTGATGTAATGTTTGCTACCTCTACCAATCATAAGCACAAAATTAGGATTTTACCCTACGTTCAGCCTTATCCCCAAAGACCTCCCAAACAAACATTGATAAAGCTAACAAGTAAATGGGAAAAAGAAGAGAGGTAATTTTCACCTTTTTCAAGCTGTCCAGTAAAGCGATGAGTCCTGTCTTCACCAATTCCCATGAGGTCAGCCAACTCATAAGACGCGTCTGATTCAACGAACTGGTCATCCTCGGAGAAGAACATCACACGGGGCACGTTCTGGGCATCCAGAGCTACTGTAAGGCCACCAATCTATACAGAGGGAACGAGACAAAACCATTTTGGGGGGGACAAAAGGTGAGGATAGGAAATACATGTACTGTAATACAGAAAACATCCCGATGGCCAAATTCACAGGACCTCGCCCACCTATTTACTTAAGGCCAAAACAAAAAATAGTCTGTTTACGGTATCCCGACCGACCCTATTTTTTTGCGCGACCCTAGACTTTTTTTTGGCATTTGGGGAAGAAAAAAAAAGGTTGTTTTTTTGCAGAATAACTTAAAAATATGTTTTTTGGGAAAAAAAAACCAAAAACCCACCTACCGACCCTATTTTTTTTGCCTATGTTACCGTAAACAGACTATTTTTTTTTGTTTTGCCTAAGGTATGAGAATAAAGGGGGCTGGGGTATGGAGAGTGAGGGCAAAGGGGAAAGCTGATTTATCCCCATGAGAGAGACAGGGCATGTGATAACTAAACTGTATCTTTACATATGTGTATATCATGTAAATGAGGTGAAGGGGTCAAACTATAACCCTGACGCATGCACTACCTGGCGGTACACTCACAAGGTGAGGCGGAATGGTATGGTGTTGTTTTTTGTTTCTTTCTTTTTGTTTTGTTTTGTTCTTGAGACAAACAGCTTCCCTCTTTTCTTTGGAACGGACCGCATAATATGCTCAAATTTAACTGATTCAATGTTCAAAGAAAACGGTCATAATTTTAACAAAGGCAAACACATTATTTTGGAGTACAGTACTTTTAGTTTGTGTGTCAATGCGGTTGAGTGATTGCCAAGTCAAGTGAAATGGTTTGAAGTTTGAAAGTGAGTCTATTCAAAGCGACGCAGCTGTCAGTTAGTTTGAGGTACAAGGCACTCAAGTACAGAATGTAGGATAAACAGAATACTACATGGCTTGCAATGTGATACCAGATTTACACTCAGTTTGTCAAATATTGAAAAGCTGGCTTTCGCTCGCATTTCAATATCTAAAAAAAACACACCATGTAAACACGGTATTACACAGAAAGCCAGGATGTATTCTCTATTTACTGCTCCCAAAAGGACACTGGTAGTGTTAAAAGTTACACAAAATGAATGTTTAAGAAAGAAAAGAAAAGAAAAAAAACCCAGGAAAAGGGAAACACTGCTGTTGTCAGAAAGAAAGAGACGACACATACCTCACCAAAATTGGCATGATACAGGGTATAGACCAGTGTGATGCGCTCCTGAGTACTGGCATTGTGAGTATTTGACAGCAGGCGGGACATTGCTTTGGCCATTGTTCGATAGTACGGCCGCTCCCACATGTCATGCAGCAGGGGTATCAGGTTTTTCTGTCTCATGGCCCTGGGTACCAACACAAAACATACTATGTATAAAATCAAGTTGACTTCCATACCAAACAATGATCAAATACAGTGGAATCCCCCTTTGAAGACCCCCCAATTTAAGACTTCTTCTCTTTTAAGACCCTGTTTTTTTCAGACTTTTTGTTCATAACCTCTGTAAATTTACCCCCATTTTAAGACTCCCTCCTTTTTAAGACATAATTTTGTCAGATTTGTTTAGGTTTTAAAAGGAGGTTCCATTGTGTCCAAACACCTTGCATCTCCCTCTCATTGTCCCCCTCTCCAAAAAAGCTGATGAAAAACAGAAAACAGTAACATGGATGTCAACGTCATTTGGTGTCAACAGTCCGCAAAAGGCTAAAATTTCTTTCAACTCGCCAAAAACGTTGCCATAATTTTGGTAGAGCTGCTTAACTTGTTTTCAAAAGTCATGGAAAGGCGATGCTCAAAACTTCTAAAGTGTTTTGGCAAAGTTGCTGAAGATAATCAGTTCTGGCAACATCCCTGAGTAACAGAGAGTGATGTGTACTAGCTGTGTCACTGCGCGCGCACGTGTGTCTGTGTGTGCGCATGTGTGTGTGTATGCACACACGCGACCATGGGCATAACATGCATAAATGCAGGCGTTTAACTGCCTACTGTTGTATGGCTCTACCCAATGGGCAGCACATGCATACAAAAGGGCGGTTCTGGTGAGGTTATGCCCCTTCTTTCTTTCGGCTGGTAACAGGCAGAACATCGCGGCAAGATCACACGAGAAAGGAAAACAAGTCGCGTAAGGCGAAATTACAACATTTAGTCAAGCTGTCGAACTAACAGAATGAAACTGAACTCACTGCATTTTTACAGCAAGAGCGTATACTCGTAGCATCGTCAGTCCACCGCTCGATGCAAAGGCAGTGAAATTGACAAGAAGAGCGGGGTAGTAGTTGCGCTGAGAAGGATAGCAGTAGCACGCTTTTCTTTATCTCTATTCTTTTTAACTTTCTGAGCGTGTTTTTAATCCAAACATATCATATCTATATATTTTTGGAATCAGGAACCGACAAGGAATAAGATGAAAGTGTTTTTAAAGGAAAAGTCCAAGGTTTTTAAATATCCCCCAAAACTTGAAAATCGAATGCCAAATGTTACAAACATCTCTGGAAAAATATTTTAACAAGAAGAGCAAACGCTCGATCGAGTCACTTTCGCAGTTCTGAATATTATATGAGGCATCAGATGGACAGGAAGAAATTGCTATTCACAACACAATGAGTCACGTTCACATAAAATTTGAGCCCGGTCACTTTTATAGTTTCCGAGAAAAGCCCAACGTTAAGTTGTGTGTTGCCGAACAGAAAAGGCTAGTTATCTCCCTTGTTTTTCTGATAACGTTCGTAAAAGGCTACAGATGTAAATACTTTGATGTAAAGAATAATCCTACAAAGTTTCAATCACATCCGATGAACTTTGTCAAAGATATAAAATGTCTAATTTTTCCTTTGACGCTGACCTGTGACCTTGAAAAAGGTCAAAGGTCAACGAAACCATCGTTAAAGTGTAGAGGTCATTGGAGGTCACGACTAAACAAAATATGAGCCCGATCGCTTTGATAGTTTTCGAGAAAAGTCCAACGTTAAGGTGGTGTCTACGGACGGCCGGCCGGACGGCCGGCCGGACAGACTAACACTGACCGATTACATAGAGTCACTTTTTCTCAAGTGACTCAAAAATTGAAAAAAAATTGTTGTTGTTGTAGTTGAAGATTTAGTGTTGCGGGGCTAACCAAGACAAGTCGCCTGGGGTCAAGTAGTGGTCACGTGGTTTTCGGTGCACTGTGACGTCGGTGCACTGTGACGTCACAAGTTATTGTGTTGATTCTACCACTAGTACCAGCTTGATTTTCACACAGAAAAGTCACCACTGTATGCCCGAAAAGAATGCCTCGGTGGAGAGCAGCCGCAAACTGCAACAACTCGTCAATGTCCCCAGGCATTTCATAGCACACTTTCCCTCATAAAACTCTGAGTCTCTTGTGGAAATGGAAGAGATGTGTGCAGCACAAGCGTGCAGATTTCAAAGTGTCGGGCACTTTCTGGACACAGATTTCGCCATTTTTCTGCAGCACAAAAGTTGGCGTTTCATCCCTGAAACAAATGTTTTGACCCCTGGCAGTGTCTTCCCTTCATAAAAGTCCGGAGGGGCAGTATTACGACGAGCCATCGAAACTCCGACGCGACATACGAACAGCGGATTATCTCACAAGAAGGAATGCGTTGAAGGTCAGAGTACATGCTTTTATTTTCATGCATACGTAAACATTGTTTTGCTGCGCAGCGAATACGAATTGGTGCAGAACAGTGTGTCTGGGTCCAGCTGATATTCGCTGGAGTACAGATGCGCCACAGGCTAGATCTACAGAGTTACAGAACGGTCTGAGTTGAGCTAAGAGTAAGAGTAAAAAGTAGTCAGGGTTGTGGACACGTAAGACAATGCGTGTGTCACGTTATCTATTCTATTCAGTCGCAAACTATCCCCTGATATCAATTCATGAAATTGGCAGCGTTTGCTGGAATCATGGTTTAATGCTATTTTTACCAGATCTAAACTTTTGGTGGATGTGCAACCGGTAAGGTAAACAGAGACCTGCATGCTAGAGACAAGAAGATTACGAATTGTGCAGGGAATTAATCTTTCTGTATTGACTGAGAGACGCATAACCAGTCTAATTGCTACAACATGGATACACATCCAGACGACTTCCAGAGGGTGTCTAAATGTTCAGTGTACTGTATAGATCAGAAGCATACTTTCGAATTGATTTATACTCACACTCATTTTCTCTCTTCTTTTACTTCCAGATCTTTCATCATCACTCACGGCCACTGGTCAGAGCAGGTCACTAGACACTGACATCGTGACCATTCCAGATTTCCCGGTTCTCCGTGATCACAACGCAACTGTTGACCAGTCCTGTTCCTACCGTCCAGAATCACCACAGGAGAAAACCAACGTGCCATTCATCGTAAGATTTTTGTTTTGTTTTGAAAATTAGTGCCTTATTCTAGCTTTGCAAAAAAACGAGAAAGTGTCTTTGACAGATACCATCCAAATAATACATTATGAAAACAAGTACAAGTTCATTTCTACTCATGTTAATCGTTTATGCTTTCTGTGCTGAGCGACATATGGATTGAATTTCTTTCGTAACTCACCTCCCGTCAACCTGCAAAACTATATCTGTCGAAGTAGTTTCAAATAAAGTTAGTATGCTTCCGAATAAAAAATATGAACAAGAAGGGCAAAGCCCATACGACTCACATGCTTTACACATTTTCCTACCAAAATACATGTGACCTTGACCCAAGGTCAAGGTCATCCAAGGTCATGCAACACAAAGCTGTTAATTCAAGACATAGGAAGTACAATGGTGCTTATTGGCTCTTTCTACCATGAGATATGGTCACTTTTAGTGGTTCACTACCTTATTTTGATCACATTTCATAAGGGTCAAAGTGACCTTGACCTTGATCATATGTGACCAAATGTGTCTCATGATGAAAGCATAACATGTGCCCCACATAATTTTTAAGTTTGAAACAGTTATCTTCCATAGTTCAGGGTCAAGGTCACTTCAAAATATGTATACAATCCAACTTTGAAGAGCTCCTGTGACCTTGACCTTGAAGCAAGGTAAACCAAACTGGTATCAAAAGATGGGGCTTACTTTGCCCTATATATCATATATAGGTGAGGTATTGAATCTCAAAAACTTCAGAGAAAATGGGAAAAATGTGAAAAATAGCTGTTTTTTAGGCAACATTTATGGCCCCTGCGACCTTGACCTTGAAGCAAGGTCAAGATGCTATGTATGTTTTTTGGGGCCTTGTCATCATACACCATCTTGCCAAATTTGGTACTGATAGACTGAATAGTGTCCAAGAAATATCCAACGTTAAAGTTTTCCGGACGGACGTCCGGACGGACGGACGGACGGACGGACGACTCGGGTGAGTACATAGACTCACTTTTGCTTCGCATGTGAGTCAAAAAGGGTATTTTCTGAAATTTTTAATTATAGACCAAAACAAAACATTCACGAGTATGTTGTTGACCTGATGGTCTTTATGGTAGACAGCAAGAGTTGCATGTTCAAGAAGTTTAAGCAGTACATTTGAAAGAGCAAGGTAATTTAAGGTGGTATAATTTTAATGGTAGGTTCCACTGTAAGGCGACATGGAGGGTATCTTTGACGGACTCATTCAACATTCATACCCATGCACATCACCTCAAACACATAAGCTTTGTTCTTGAGTCAAATTTATTGGCTTCATAAATATTGTGAATTTGTGTCCGTTTGCAGATTGGCTTATCTATGAATTTTTTCGAAAATATCTTGCGATCTACGTACGCATAATGTAACACGTGAAGAAGAACATAAAAAGTTCGTCAAAAGGAATCTAATTTGCATTTCAACCCATTTGCCTTCCTTATTGTTAATTTTTTCTTCATAAAGACTACTTGAAATAAACAAAATGTTTAACCATTTCAAGGCCTCTGAACACGTTTAAAAAAAATGCAGGTCTTTGCTCACTATATCAGATCTGCCAAGGCTCAGTTTACACAGGAAAAATCATCTGTCGACTTGAACACATACCAATAATCAACAGCCTCACTGCTTCTTGGAGCTGGATTTTGTGTGTGGAATGAATTACACATGTGGCGTTTTAGAATATAATTCATAGAAGATGTACATTCGTGCAGAAAGGCTTTAATTTAATAATTAGGTCTTCGTGATGTTCTCTTAAAATAACTAACATGTGTTCCCTTTACCGGGCCTCTGAACCAGTTTTGTGAATATGCAGGTTAAACTCGTGCTTTTTCTGTGTTATCAGTGTATTTCTCATCCAGGCATGGATGCGTCCTCTTAAATGGACAGCCCTTCCCGTGTAAACGATTGAGTTCAAAATCTCAAATCTTACCAGGCTTTTACATGGGATATGGCCATCCTTCCGTTTTGAAAAATACCAGAACTGAACACTCTGTATGGGTACTCTCTTTGGGAATGTAGAATTTTATGAATTAATTTCTTTAACGCCACACGTGTAAACCATTCCCTAAAAAAATCCCGGCAGCTCCAAAAACCAATCAGGATGTTTATTCCTGGTATATGTTCAAGTCAAGAGATTTTTTTTTCTATGTAAAAGTCTTCGCAGATCTGTGTAGTGAGCAATCCTGTTTTAAAAAAGGACGTGCCTTTAAGCCTGTATAGACGGTTTGATTGTTGAGATACCTGGTGGCAATGACCGCACGGGTGGCAAGAGGAAGTAATGCACAGATGACAACAAACCGACCTGCATTTAAAAAAAAAGTTAGGAGGCCTTGATAGGGGGAAACATTTTGTTAATTTCCAGAATCTTTATGAAGAAATAATGAACGAGAAGAAAGTCTGGCCTTGAAGTAAATGCAAATTAAACTATGTATACTTTTGACAAACTTTTTCTGTTCTTATTCACATGTTAAAATGTGTGCAGAGATCGTTAGTTACTTCCAAACAACCATGTTTCAGGCAACAGGCAAACGGACAATACTGGACACAGGCTATGCTGACCGGCTCATGGACTGACTACCTGATGCAGGAGTGGACCAACAGTGGAAAAAGTCTGGAACAAAATGTTGCAGAATGTGAACCATGTACCGGACCACGTGACAACCCAGTATCATCTTCAAACCATGCAGGAATCTGTTCAACACAGTCACACGATTTGTAAAAGTATATTTCAGCCTTCTGTAGCTCAGGGAGTTTGAACCCCACTCTTCATCCGTTTGGGAAAGTATTTCTGATTTTCTTGACTGCACAGGTTGGTAATGGTACTCTGATGCTTCTGCCGAGAAACCCCACTCGCTAGCGCACCAGCTGCCTGTTATGGGTAAGCGACGTGCCTGTATTTCCTGCAAAGCAAGACAGAATAAAACAGCAGCTTAGTTTGAGCTTTTAAGACATTCGTACCAGAGAAAACGTGTACGTGTTTGTTTGGAGAGGGTGGATAGAATCATAAGACACGCTGTGTCTATGTGACGTAGAGCCGGTTTTCAAATTCATGCTGAAGCACTGTGTGATCGCTATTTTTTTGTGTGCATATATCTTACCTTGATTTCAGATAGACTGGGAAAAGAAATGAGGATGTTTACATGAATAAACTATGCTGATATGTATGTGTTTAGAAATAAAGAATAGTTTTAATGATATATGATGGTGGTTTTTTTTTTAACCCAATGTGATATTTTCGTATTTGAAAACAAATTGTACACTCTGTTGTCAATTTTACTTTCAGATAAATAAATCTATCATAATGGAAATCATCTGTTTGTGTTGTGTTACTTACCCATTTTGCTCAATGTTGAGTCGTCCATATTCCTGTGTGTACGCATAGTATGCAGTTTGAAGGTAGTACGAATACGAATACGAATACTTTATTATCTCATACAGAGAAATTTCAGTGTGGTGCACATTAAAAGACAAAACAAATAATAAGACAACAGATAAAAATACCATACGAAGCATACTACACTCGCGCACCATATGTACATGTGTAGATGTCCGAGCAAGCATAGGAGCATGTGCTGTTAGGCTGTCTATCTCCTCATCCCGGTTTTCCAGATATTTGAATTTCGTTCCCTCTTGGAGTTTCTGCACTGACACCTGATAAGCAAAATACACGTATCACTCTGTGATCATGGCAACATGTATCATCTGTATGCCCCGTTCAAAAATTACCTTGAGATTCTAAGGTATACACAGAAATTGCACTGGATCACAAAAACAACACGAACAGTAGTACATGTAATGTATATATTCAGTTTAAAAATTTATGCAATGAGAGTCAGTAACCCGATTTAACCCCAGGTAGATTCAGGGTCCCACTGACTGAATCTCATATGGTTGCTTTTCGGCACACACCACACATTTTTAATGGGACTGTGAGGTTTTGTTAATACAGTAAAATAATATAGTAGCAACGTACTGTCTGTTCGTGACGTTTGAGAATACCGATCTATGCACTAACGCATTGTCTTTTTGTAGTGTGGCTGTCCGACATTGCGTACTCCTAAAAATCAATGATCAAAAAGTTTGAACTGCTGTAATCGTGTTTCAGCATATGTCTGACAGTGCTTATTTGCTTCCAAAACGGCTTGCGATATCACTAGCCATCAGCGTTTCGCCACTGCTCAGAAAATCTTTTAATTTCAGATCTAGTTTGAGATCGGAAATCACGTGTGCTCGTTTAAAAAACTAAATTCATTTATTACTTCCCTTTGACCGTTTCGCAAGAAAAATGTCAGGATCACTATTAGTATTAGCACATGAAAGCAGCCCACCGCCATTTCAAAAAAGTTTCACTGTTTAGTGGTGTCGATGTCATGTAGTGTCTTACTGTCGCAAATAAAAATACCAGGATAATTGCAGTTTTGTCCGCAAGAAACAGACTTTGCGCAATGTTAACTTGCTGTCTACATGTTTCGTTGTGTGACTGAAAAATTACTCAGAATTCCAAGAGAAAATAAGGATAGTCGCGTGTGAACATCACTGTGGAAACATTTATTCTAAACTGGGCAGTTCAAGGACGAAATCCTTGATTAAAGATAGGAAAATAAACAACACCAGATGCCTGAAATAATAGCATAAATCAATGATCTTTACATGCTTACAGATCTGTGGAAGCACATCAACTGATCTGTGAAAAACACACCTGACTTAGATCTAGCATGCAAGAGGTAGCGACTACGGACTAGTAGTGTGTCAACATCACAACAAAGAGAATCACATACCATTTCGTATTGCCGCTTATGCTGGCTCTGTTTCAAGCAGTTCCTTGTGGCCTCGCCAGCATTTTGACGACGAAGAGGCTCAAACGGGCACGCTAAAACCTCAGGCTGGCTGAAAACCGGTCCGTATTCCACTTGTCGTCCTCACTGCTTGAGCCGGCCATGTTTGTTGTTCAAGGCTCGTGACGTAGCACACGTATGTGCACAAGGTCATGAGCCAAGACTGCGCGCGCGATGGAACGATTCAGAACAACCAAAAACGAGTCAAAGTATACTTTTTGGATTTCTGTGTTCATTTTTACACACGCATTTGTGGTTGATGAATTAAGAGGGTCAACATATCAAAAGTGACCCTAAACCTTGGACTTTTCCTTTAACTCGATTTCGGAAATTTTATTTTAATAATAATTTTTATATTTTTAATTTTCAGAGCTTGTTTTTAATCCAAATATAACATATTTATATGTTTTTGGAATCAGAAAATGATGAAGAATAAGATGAACGTAAATTTGGATCGTTTTATAATTTTTTATTTTTTTTTTACAATTTTCAGATTTTTAATGACCAAAGTCATTAATTAATTTTTAAGCCACCAAGCTGAAATGCAATACCGAAGTCCGGCCTTCGTCGAAGATTGCTTGGCCAAAATTTCAATCAATTTGATTGAAAAATGAGGGTGTGACAGTGCCGCCTCAACTTTTACAAAAAGCCGGATATGACGTCATCAAAGGTATTTATCGAAAAAAAGAAAAAAACGTCCGGGGATATTATTCCCAGGAACTCTAATGTCAAATTTCATAAAGATCGGTCCAGTAGTTTGGTCTGAATCGCTCTACACACACACACGCACAGACAGACAGACACACACACACACATACACCACGACCCTCGTCTCGATTCCCCCTCTACGTTAAAACATTTAGTCAAAACTTGACTAAATGTAAAAACATGCATTGGTCCCAAATAGCATGTCGCTTTGGTAACAGTTCGTGTTGTAAGTCGTGCATTTTATACAGTAAAAAGACAATGGTAACAGGCAGAACCTCACGGCAAGATCACAGGAGTTGTCTTGCGTTATCACCCCAGAAGCGCTCATTGCACATGTAGCCATGTATCACCCATGTTAAACACTGTAATAGACACGTACTATATGATATAGCAATGTAAAAATAAAAATTATACAGAAACATTGGGAGCAGACCTGTGACTTACCTGAAGGAGCGATGGGGCCAAGGTGACAAAAATGCGACTGACCGGAACATGTTTGTTGTGTCAATTCCTGCGGTCAGTCGCATGGCTGGGTAGCAACCACATCCTTGTCCAATCAGCAAGTCCACTCTGAGAGAAAAAAAAATGAACACTTTAGGCATTTGTCGAAGGTTTTACTGTTCACACCACATGCAGTAGCATGAATGAATCTGTTCTCCTTTGTGAGGATTGACACAGATACATTTAACTCTAGTCTAAGGCCAAAAAAAAAAAATTGTCTGTTTCTGGTAACATGGCTAAAAAAAATAGGGTCGGTAGGTAGGGATTTTTTTATTTTTATTTTTTTTATTTTTTTTTACCCCAAATGTAGACCAATAAAACTAACTTTAAAAATCGCGCAAAGAGACTGGATTCACTATACATAGAGACAAGACACTCAACACATTTGAGACAATGACAAAAGGTGACGTTTTCATGTCAGTATGTCCCAAATGACATCACCAGTACATTTTTCATTTTATCTAATCTGTTTTCGTTCTATTTTTTCTAATATTTCTAATAACATGCGTTAACAATTGATTGCCAACTGGAATGGAAGAGCACAAAAAGTGTAACTTGATATGTAGTTTCTCTAGAGGGAAAAACATCTTCCACTTTCATGTCAGTGTGTCCCATGCAACATACATTTGCCAAACAGCTATGTGTAAGTAGATTATTTGTTAGTGGTATAGAACATATTGATCAACAATTAAAGCCAGTTTTCACATTCATTTTCTACCTATTTCTTATTTGTTTATTCTGTTGGCAATGGTGAAATGTCAGCAATCGTGTGTCATTCGGGACAGTAGACATGACACCTGACCTTTTGTCACTGTCTCATTTACAAATCGTCAGCGGACTTTCGTTTTCACACGTTTTTGTTGTTCATTTTCTCACCCTGTCCTTTACCACCAAAAAAAACCAAAAACATTTTTGAGTTTGGAAAAAAAAAGTTTAGGGTCGGCGCCGAAATTTAGGGTCGGTCGGGTGACCAGAAACAGACAATTTTTTTTTTTTGGCCTAAAGGTGTAATATCTGTGGTTTCTTTTTTTGAAATTTATATGTGTGACAAATGCCTAGAGGGATGATTTGTGATATACATGAAGTTTAGTTTCTTTTATATATTTAGCTTCCTTTGTACGTATACTGTTCAAAAAAAGAAACGCATAGTTGCTACTTGCCAAATTTGTTTTATTTTTCGAAAAAATTAACAGAAAATCCAATATTTAGATTATTTGTTTGAAATTTTTTATGGACACAGTTGAATGCACACACAGTTCATTTGCATCTTCAAATCAATCAGTCAATCAATACGATTGGGTGCCGAGGCTGTCAAGTCAGTAGGGGGTGTGACTGCCTTGAGCAGCAACAACTGCCCGGCACCTTCTGGGCATGGACTGGATCAGATGCCGGATATCTTGCTGTGGGATGGTGTCCCACTCCTCCTGAAGTGCCTGCAATAGATCGCGGTGATTTGCCGGCGCTTCTTCTCGCCTGCGCACACGTCTGTCCAATTCATCCCAGAGGTGTTCTATCGGGTTCATGTCTGGCGACATGGATGGCCAGGGAAGCACCTGGACATGGTGGTCGGTGAGGAACTGGGTGGTGAGTCGTGCTGTGTGCGGGCGAGCGTTGTCCTGCTGGAATATGGCATCCTGGTCAGCCAGAAGAGGAAGGGCGTGTGGGCGCAGAATTTCCTCCACGTATCGCTGGGCAGTTATGCGCCCTTGGACGTGCACCAGGGTGCTCCTTCCAGCGGTATTGATCGCCCCCCACACCATGACGCCTCCACCACCATGAACGGGTGCCTCATCCACACAGTTGGGCGCGTAACGTTCGTTTACTCTCCGGTAGACCCTCCTCCGACCATCATGTCGCTGGAGCAGGAAGTAGGACTCGTCGCTGAACCACACGTGTCTCCAGTGATTCCGGACGGTCCAGCGAAGGTGCTGGTTGCCCCACTGCACTCGGTTCTGGCGATGGCGGCGGGTGAGGACAGCTCCTCTGTGAGGTCTGCGAGCTCTCAAACCAGCTTCATGCAGGCGGTTCCGCACGGTCTGGTCCGATAATCGGTGTGGCCCGGGGAGAGCCTGGACAGAAGATGAGGCCGACAGGAAACGATTCCGGAGGTGGCGGAGCCGTATGAAGCGGTCGTGAGCAGCAGTTGTCGCCCTTGGTCTTCCCGCTCGTGGCAAGTCAGCAACGGAGCCAGTGGCTTGAAACCTGACCCACAGTCTACTGATGGTGCTCTGGGACACGTGGAAGTGCCTGGCGATTGCACTTTGACTTTGGCCTGCTTGTAAACGACCCAATGCAATTTGGCGGTCTTCTCTGCTCAATCGGGCTATCTTTCGTCGCTGAATTGTCGTCTGATTTCTTTGTGGCGAACAATCCGCTTTTATGGGTTTAGGAAGACATGGTGAGAGCTCAATATTCCCCGAGTTTCACTAGATTACACTGAAGCATGACGAGTAGTCATGCCAAATGAGCAATTTTGACATTGTAGCCACTGATAACGCATGCGTCACGTGCAGAGCTCACTTGTGGCAATGGACGAAAGGTCGACGACCAGATAAACATTTTCTGCAGTTTGGTGGATATCCTTGTAGCCATATAACTAAATTAACCAAATATTACAAGCTATGCGTTTCTTTTTTTGAACAGTATATATATAGATATATATATATGGATGGCAGTCACAACAATAAACTTTTATTTGGTCTGTTCGAGTTTATTCCTGTGAGGTTCCATTGTACATCAGCTGACTTCCACTCACTTACTTTTCCACTCCAAGGTTGGCGAGGAAGTCCCTGACAAATTCAGCTTTCTCACTGGTGCTGTGCATGAACACATCACTGTAGCCTTTCGTCACACCTTCTGTGTAGCCATGCCCTGAAACAAAGGCAACACACAGTGAAATAACTGTTATTGATTAAGTTATTGAATAAATGTATACCTTATTTGTATCTTTAACAAAATATGACATTTGACACAGATTCAGACAGTCATTGTTCTACAAAACCGTGCTAGCCGTCGAGCTGAACAATGACTGTTGAGATTTATGTCAAATGTCCTATTTTGGTCAAAAATACAAATAAATATATATATATGCATGTATCGATCCATTTTTAGTTAGAATTCCTTTTATTTTGTACAGCTGATTCACACACAAACAATACATGTACTATTTTGTAGGCTTGGCCAGCCACCCTATAGATATATTATGAGTTTTAGTTGGCCTCTCATGGCTCAATGAAGGGAAATCCAATGTTCAATCGATACATAATGAAGTATAGATCTGTACTCCACTTGTACAGGTCTTAATTCTTACCAATTGCACTTAAAAGTGTATGTATAACTGTATAATTTGAAAAACAAAAACAAATTCTCTGGTACTCAATTTGCAAACTTTGAACATATACATCGTCTAAAAAAAAACTTGTCAGAAATTAAGTTAATAAAGTAAAATTTATGATAGCAGCTTTCATATATATTACCTGGAAATGATGGGGCCAAGACACGGCAGCCAGCCTTGACAAAGGACTCCAGGATTGGCTGCAGGTCGTAGAAGGAACCAGGGGTTGAGTGCAAACTGACCACCAGCGGAACTGAAGGGTTTATCTTTTCTCCAGGTGCTGAGTCTAGGTATGCCACATCGAATATAACACCTCCTGGAATATCTTCCCACCTGTTGGTGCTCGTTTGAACATAGATAAAACGCTGGTGAAGATGACTTGTCTGTCGGTGTGGAAGAGCCTGTGCTTCAGTCGCAGCTGTTGAGGTAATCGATGCACTTTTCCTTCCTGATCTGGAAGAATGTCGACATTCTGACTGCCTGACTAACCTTGCTGCTGATGTTGAGATGTAATTCATTTGATTTGGTGGTTTCAATTTAGTGGAGAATTTTGTACAGTGTCTTGTTGTTTGACTACCACGTGCATGATTGTGAAGACACCAGTGACATCTTTGGAAAGTAGCGTTTGAAGGCAAACACAGAGACCGCAGTTTCGTGTCACTCGAAAACTTTTGAACAGTTTGTGGTCGCGAAACAAGCGCACCGGTTATCTGCGAAAGGCGACCGATCTTGAGGGCGGACCGGGAGAGAACGAAACTTGACATTATCTTGAATGGTTGTGGCCGATCAACGACAACGAGGACACTTTATCATGCAGAACAATGAATGTGATTATGCTACTAATTCAGTGACACACACTGGACTCAGCATTTCCTCTAAAATCAAGTGAACACAGTCTTTCGTACTCTATCGTCGCGTGAATGACAGACGGAGGTCGCCATATTGCTTTTGATTCCTACATTGGAGTTACCTCCCTTGCACCACAACGGTGGTCGTCTGAAAGCAGACGACATGCCTGCGAGGTTCATCTTACTGGACACAGTTTTGAAAATAACTTTTGGACCATCATAATGTTCCTATTATTACCAACATGACTGGAAACGTGACATAGCGGGCTACACGTTGTTCGCTTTCATCTCGCCGAATTTTGCAAAGAGAGGCGAATAAGATTGAGAGTGGAAGCAACAGGATTGTAAGTTTGGAAAAAAACCTGAACTTCAGTTGTGCAGGACTAGTTTAGGGTGAACAGTAATTGTGTTCACGCTGTTTTCTAGCCTGGACAGACAGACAAAGTTACGATCGCATAGGCTACACTTACGTGAGCCAAAAAAACAAGAATTGTAGGTTAATTAATGGAACTTTTATTGTTAACAAAAGAAAACATTACTGGGATGTGTTAACAATAAACGTTCCATTAACCTACAATATTTGTTTTTATGATTCTTGCCACGTGTGGTTTTGTTCACGTGCACAGGTGGTCACAACTCGTGTCATCTCACGTGGCGAGTGGTATGGCCATGGACAAAGTGGATAATTACCAGACAAATACCTCCCCCGTGTACCTTGACAAATCAAGTTAAGACTGAGTAATGAGTCCGAGGGGCATTATTGTTTTGTCAATTAGCGTGTCCTTTCTTGACAGAAATGTGTACGTTCTTTGGGGATTTTGCCGCGACACTTGAGAAATACCACATATGACAAGGGAAGAAGTGTCAGACACCCAAGAAAGTTGACAACGTAGTGTGTGTGTGAGTGTGTGTGTGTGTGTGTGTGTGTGTGAGAGAGAGAGAGAGAGAGAGAGAGAGAGAGAGAGAGAGAGAGAGAGAGAGAGAGAGAGAGAGAGAGAGAGAGAGAGACGCACACACATGTACGCACGTATGCATACACACCTACACACACACACACCGTCACACACACACACACACGCACACACACACAGTGAGTTTATGCCTGGAAGGTTGTGTTTTTGCAACCTGGCAGAATAAACAAAAAAACTCATAAACGTATTGTAGGTAGATCACACCTCAATGCTGCAACACAACCATGCCGGAGCCATACATCCAAGTCTTCTTCTGACCGCCGACACTTTTTTTCTACAACTGCACGATGACCTTTAGAATGTTCAAACCAAGAGAAATGGAGACCATGACCTCCTGACACCAAATGAGATTCCGACCATGCCCTCAAGAAGCATTTGAACTCATCGCGGACAATCTTTGTTTGACACTGCATACGTCCGCTGATCGGTTGGCGTGCTTCGTTGAGTATCCGGTGTGCGACAGACACCGAGCAATCCAGGCGGCATGCGCTTTCACACTCACGCACTGTGAAACACACACGCACACGACATACACTGACACACACACACACACACGTCGGCACACGCACGCACGCACGCACGCATGCACACAGTCACAAACACACACACTGACACATACTGACACACACACACACATACACACACACACTCACATACACACCCACACAGACACACACAAACACACACCCCATTCCGATCTGACATCATTGTATCCGTAACTGACTGGCTTTTCTACTGTTGTTTTAAAAACTTAAAGGTGTCCCCAACTGACTTCAGAGCAGGCTGCGCAAGAGCACGATAGAAGCCGCCAGCCTACGATGAAGAACAAGAAAAGGGGACCAGTTTTGTCTTAAAAAAGCTTCTGATATGGGATACCCGGCGGATCAAAATGGCATACCTGACAATCAGGAACGTCCATTGGAAGATATGGCGTCCGGTCACAGCGACACTGTGGACTCTGGTGAACATTTAAAGTTTGAACCATCATGGGAAGGTGACTCTGGTGAACATTTCAAGTTTGAACCATCATGGGAAGGTGAGTGTAACTTTCGAAGTTCTGTTTGTGTGTGTGTGTGTGTGTGTGAGTGTTAGTGCGTGTGTGGTTCGTGCGTACGTGCGTGTATGCGTGCGTGTGTCTGTCAGTGTGCCAGTGTGTGTGTGTGTGTGAGAGAGAGAGAGAGAGAGAGGGGGGGGGGTGGAGCGAGCAAACATATTCTGTCAGCGCGTGCTTGTGCCACGGTGCGTGCAAGTGTGAGAACGCGTGCGTGCGTACGTGAGCGCGCGTGTCACGTGTGTATGTGTGTGTATAGTCAGTTGGGACGATTTACACTAAACTAGCATAACAGAAATTGCGCTGGATACTGAGTGCCGCAAACTGTTTAAAACTTTTTTCAGATGTTCTGCTGAATTATTCTTCGACGGCTCTGATCACTCTTGGAGTGATGTGTGGACTTCTGGTGTTTGTCCTCATCGTCACCTGCAGTGTGTGAGTAGACAACTCTTGCGTTCGTAAGGCATCTGTCGGTTTACTTGTATGTCTGTCTGTCCGTATTTTTGTTCAGCCATCCGTCCGTTCTTTTGTGCTTAATCAGACAAGTATAATTAGATAAGATCATATACCTATGGCTTAACATCATGTAATTTTCCTCTCTCTCTCTCGCGCTCTCTCTCTCTCTCTCTCTCTCTCTCTCTCTCTCTCTCTCTCTCTCTCTCTCTCTGTTTCTGTATATATCTCCCTTTTTCTATTTCTATCTCTGTTCGTCTGTCTGAATCTTTGCGCGTCTGTCCATCTATCTGTTCCATGTGTTGGGCTGTTATTCTCTGGCATTGCTGTCTGTCTTTATCTGTGTTAGTGTGTGTGTGTGTGTGTGTGTGTGTGTGTGTGTGCGTGCGTGCGGGTGCGCGTGTGTATGCGTGCGTGTGTGTGCGCGCGCGCGGGCACTCGTGTGTGTGTGCGTGTGTTTTGCCGCTGTGAGAATAATACCATCTCATCGGGAAACAAAACACTGGTTAACTTCCTTACAGTTGTCTTTGTGATGTTATATCCAGTCAGTCAGCACGATCCTGATTGTTGACATTCTGTTTCTTGCAGCTTTTGTCACTACCGGAGACTGAAGAGACGCGAGGTATGTACACTGTGTCATGAGCAGGACGCAAGCTGCAAGACTGACGTATTCGCTATTTTCTAGACGTGCTGATATTTAGCTGTTATTACCGAGCTCTCAAGGAACACGCACGCGCTCACGCACGCACGCAAGCACAAACGGAAGCACACAGCCGATTTGGAATACAGTAGTGTTATCCGTGTACATGTTAAAGAATATCCGATTGACGTGTTTCGGGGACGCAGGTAACGGTCGGAATTTGTACATTAGTAGCCCAGGCTAGATAGAAGAAATGATGTTCTCAAACAAAGTACAGTATATGTATTTTATCATTAGTACTGATTTGAAGTTTATGAGAAGATTGAAGATGTGTTTTTGGTGTTACGGATAGGTAGATTATTGTACTGGAGAATGTTACACCAGGCCATAGCAGCTAAAGTTGTTTAGATGTGATGCAGAGTATACTAGTGCGTCAAAACATGGATTCTCTCTGCATTGTATTACATGAAATCTGCCCGTTAATTGGCGTTCATGTTTGACATTTCGTGTGTTATATTGATATATTTTTTAAACTTCAGGCTTAACAGTTAACTGCTTTAATGATTTAATCACATGTCATGAATGTCATTTTCAGGAGGACAAGCTGATTGTGGCAGTGGCCAGAAAAGAAGCAAGTGAAACGCAGGTAAACAACTGAACTGTATGTCTGGCTTTTATACCAACAGACGTTGAAAGATGTTCCGAAGAACTGCTAGTCTGCATTTTCAATCGAAATCCATTCCATTCTTGGAACATCACCTGATCATTATCAGATGCATGCGTGAATACAATATTGTATTGACTCACAGAGTAAAATAAGATGATAATAGGACCCAGAAGAATGAAAATCAGTAACTCAGCATTCAAAATACCAACTTGTAAATAAAACGGTCAATGGAACCAAGAAGAAAGAAAGCCAGTCAGTGTATCAACCAACACACAAGCATACACCCGGTATATACACCTTAGATCATGATGGGACCCAGTAGAAGAAAGTTAATCAATGTATCGACGATACAATCATCCTGCTAATCCAACGGCTGTACCGCCCTGTTTCAGAAATGGCAGACGGAGAAGCAGGGGCAGCACTACGCGCGACGAGCCCTGGAGCCGGAGGAGCACACTGACACGACACTAACGACGACAGACGACGAGTCCCTGTATCAGAACGTGTACGAGGTATACGAGGGAAAGCAGTACGCGCTCTACGGAACACGCTCCGACAGTCAGATGGACTCCACAGGCTCTCCGTCGCTAGACCCTTCCTCGCCCCTTCCGCCAGAGTTTCAGACCCCTGCTAGGATGTCCTTCTCTCAGCCCGTGCCGACCTCCCGCCTTTCTCTCCACCCGCAGCCCGGATACTACCTTGAAAACCCGGGTGTTGCTCCGACCCAAGGTGGTCAAGGCACTGGGCAGTTTGCTGTGCAGCCTGGTCAGTTTGGTGGAGAGCCTATGCCATACGGTGGGACCCCTGTTCATTACGGAGAACAGTATTTTGAGCAACCCTTCTTACCTCATTTTGATCGTCATACGTCTATTGCTATTCATCCGCCACGTTCTGTTCAACACCCAACGCAGACTGAGTTTGAGCAGCCCTACACGTTTCTTTCAGACCGCCATGGATGTACTGTTGTTCACACGTCTAGTTCTTGCGAGTCCTCTATCTACAGGAGGACAGTCAGTGGGCAAACCACACAACCTGGGGACTTGGCGACAGAATTGCAGTCTGGACCACGATCGCCCGTGAAGGTGGTTTACTCCACTTACCAGTCTACCGGTCCTTATGAGCAAAGACGATCATCATCAGGGCAAGATCGTCGCTTTTCTCAGAACCCGCCACCTCCCCCACCACCACCACCGCCACCCCCACCGCCACCACCACTCTCTCAGACTCGGAGGTCATCTTTGAGGAAGGGTAGTAATGAAAGACCAGCTGGATCGAATGCTGGGATACTGCAACCTTCAGCTCATGCTCCTCTGACAGCAAGGGACAACGGAAATCAGCACTACATTTCGACTGCTTATATAAATTTAGCTCCGCCACGAGCCTCTGCAGGTGGAAGCGCCACTCCAGGTCCCACGACAAATACCAGCTCCAACATTGAACGAGATTCACTGACAGGACTAGGATCTCAAAACTCTACTTGTAGCGACCAGTTAGTGGGGTCCAGGAGGACTTCAAATGGGACTGTAAGATCATACCAAGGGGCAAAACATTGCAAGGTTGTAAGAATGCAGAGCCCAGGTGAAGATATGCTATATGAGGAGACCCGTCAAACTAGGCAATCAAGAATGCGTGTTGAAACCACAGAGTCAGAGACGCCGGAAAGTAAGGTGCATCAGCTGAGGCGCAAGTTCAGTGACCAGGCAAAGCTCGACCATCAACTACCGGTTCCAGAATACCCCTACCACCATAGCCTCTGTCTCTCTCCGCAGCATAGACGCAGAAACACGAGGCAGCATTCGAGAAGCATGGGTGATATTGTTTCTTCGGAAGGAGAGCCCCGCGAAAGACCTCAGACGAGGAGAGAATCGTGGCAGCACAGAGAATCTGACCAGCGTAGGCACCACGTTTACCCTGTGCAAAGTAACGTTTCCTGTCCATCATCCCCACGCTTTCAGCACGCCACAACAGCTGGCATCCCTTTAACTCCACCAGGAAGCCCCTACTTTTACAGAGATGAAGAAAGAGCGTCCCACGTTCACGACAAATATGGGAAACGCCCCGTCTTGTACAGTAGACTACCCTTCCCGAAGTACCCTTATTATCCTCGCTCACCGTCGCCATCTCCTCCAAGACAACAACAAATGCGTGAAGTCAGCGAAGACCCTCGACGGGACTATACGTATCACCAAGACGAAAGAGTGTTAGAGTTTCGGAGTGGTCGAGCACACTCACCATGTTCACCCGGGCCATCCAGGATGCCAGAGGAACAGGACGAATCTTCACCCCAAGAGTGGGACTATAGAAACCCACCAGAAAGGAAGGTTTCTGGTTTAACGAGAACTTTCAGCCATCACGCAAGGACTGCCAGAAAGAAGTTGCCACTGCCAGAGTATCCCTATCACCCGTGCTCCCCTCCTTCATCACGAAACACAAGAAAGGAAATTCTTCACAAAATGCAGCCACCCCATTCTGACTACGATTCAAGACACTACAGGAACGTCCCAGTACCAGAGCACCCCGGAAGAATAGACTATGTCTGGACGGATACTGAATGGGATTACAGAAGTCCTCCAGAGAGGAGAGTGTCTGGACTGTCAAGAACATTTGACAACGAAAGAAGGAATTCCAGAGGACTGCCTTTCCCCAAGTATCCCCATTATCCTTGCTCTCCTTCCCCGTCCCCGCCAAGAAAGAGACAAGCAGAAGACAGAGTGGCATCGACAGAAGCTGAATGGGATTATATGCGACCGCCAGAAACAAAGGTGCCTGGACTAAGGAGGACCTTTAGCAATGTATCCAAGAACTACAAAAAGGTGCCCAGTCCGAGGTATCCGCACTACCCGTGCTCTCCCTCCCCATCCCCTCCAAGGAAGAGGCACACAGAAGGTGCTGGCGATTCATTCAATACTGAATGGAACTACCGGCTCCCACCTGATAGAAAAGTGTCTGGGCTGAGAAGAATGTACAGTGATCAATCGAGAAACGTCAGCAACCGTTATTACCCATGTTCTCCTTCTCCACCTAAAAAGAAACGCATTGACGATTATGTAGATCTGGCTGTTGAAGATGGAAATAGGGAAAGAGAGTCACACCCAGTGCGGAAGATCTCTGGTGTTCGAAAAATGTACGACAACCAGTCAAGGAATTTCAGAAAGATACCAATGCCAGAGTGGCCTCATTACCCTTGTTCGCCCTCCCCTTCCCCACCACAAAAGACACCAGTTCACGTTGATGCAAGAGCCAACGACTCGAAGTGCGATTGTGGCTGTGAAGACCCTCCCCCAGGCAAGGTTTGTGAGCTGCGTAGAGTTTACAGCGACTATGCCAGACCGCGAAGGCGATTTCCTTACTCTCGTTACCGTCACCCTCCCCCGTACGCTTGCTCAGAACAAACGCACAACATACGTGGAACTCTATCATCTCGCTCATTTCCGAGTGAGCAGCCAAAGCAACGCGTATATCGTGTACCGCACAGAACCCTCCCTCTCTGCGTTTCTCCAAACCACGTTGACGCTGACCTGCACAGGCACCACTATCCTTCCTGTCCACCCACCCAGAATTCGCAACGTTATGAAAAGGGAGATGACTACAGGTTATGGGTGCACCATTATCCGAATTGTTCACCCATCCAACGCTCGTCACGGCCTGCTGGGTGGACTGACCAGAAATATGTTTCCCACTACCCTTACTGTCCACCTGGTAATTGTTCTGGACCACGGGAGAAAGACGAGTACAGATTATCCCATCACCATTATCCCTACTGTCCACCTGTACAGAGAGACAATCAGAGAAGACCGGCGCATTTATACCCCTCCTGTCCAGACACTGCTCCCCAGGAACGTTCACATTATGTTCTGAGCAGAGGAGCCACTCCCGAAAGATGTCATGAAATCCAGCCGGACGAAGGAAGAGTTTCTAGAGCTCTCAGGACATACGGCCAGCGCAGAAAACCGTACAGCAATCTGCCCTTCCCCAAGTATCCATATTATCCGTGCTCACCTCCCTCATCTCCTGCCAAGGTGGAATATACGGGGGATTCCTATGAATCTGCGCTGTCTGAGTCAGAATGGGATTACAGGCACCCGCCAGAGAGGAAGGTGTCTTGCTTGAGAAAGTATTTCATGAACCATTCAAAAAACTGCTTGAAGCCGTCACCTTTACACCAAAAGTACGGCAGAATAAGTAGGAAAGTGTCTGAACAGTTGCGCAGAAGAGGCAGCAAGGGGTCTGGTGAGGGGAGCAGAAGAGGCAGCAAAGATAACTCACAGTCGAGGAGAGGGAGCAACGAGGGCTTCCCAGAGCGTCTTAGCAGAAGAGACAGCAACGACTCAGGAGAAGCAAATGTGAAAGAGATCTACGACAGTCAAAAAACAAGTAGAAGAAACAGTGGGGGTTCCCGTGAAGCCAACAGAAGAGGTAGTGATGGTTTAAGAGCGGCAAGCGCAAGAGACAATGACGGTTCAAGAGAAGCCAGTAGAAGAGACAGTCGTGGCCCTAAAGAGGTCAACAGAAGAGATAGTGGGGGTTCCAAAGAGGCCAACAGAAGAGATAGTGGGGGTTCCAAAGAGGCCAAAAGAAGAAACAGTGAGGGTTTCCAAGAGACCAGTAGAAGAGACAGTGGGGTTCCTAAAGAGGCCAGTAGAAGAGACAGTGGGGGTTCCAAAGAGGCCCACCGAAGAAATAGTGGGGGTTCCAAAGAGGCTGACAGAAGAGGCAGCAAGGGGTTGCCTGACAACGGGAATGAGCATTACATTTCGACTGCTTATATGAATTTAGCTCCGCCACGAGCCAGTGTAGGTGGAAGCGCCACACAAAGGGGTTTCCAAGAGAACAGTAGAAGAGACAGTGGGGGTTCTAAAGAGGCCGACAGAAGAGGCAGCAAGGGGTTGCCTGACAACGGGAATCAGCACTACATTTCGACTGCTTATATGAATTTAGCTCCGCCACGAGCCAGTGTAGGGGGAAGCGCCACACTAAGGGGCTTCCAAGAGGCCGATAGAAGAAAAAGTGGGGGTTCCAAAGAGACCAACAGAAGAAACAGTGGGGGTTCCAAAGAGGCTGACAGAAGAGGCAGCAAGGGGTTACCTGACAACGGGAATCAGCACTACATTTCGACTGCTTATATGAATTTAGCTCCGCCACGAGCCAGTGTAGGGGGAAGCGCCACAGTAAGAGGCTTCCAAGAGGCCGATAGAAGAAAAAGTGGGGGTTCCAAAGAGGCCAACAGAAGAAACAGTGGGGGTTCCAAAGAGGCTGACAGAAGAGGCAGCAAGGGGTTACCTGACAACGGGAATCAGCACTACATTTCGACTGCTTATATAAATTTAGCTCCGCCACGAGCCAGTGTAGGGGGAAGCGCCACACAAAGGGGCTTGCAAGAGACCGGTAGAAGAGACAGTTCCAAAGAAGCCAACAGAAGAAATAGTGGGGGTTCTAAAGGGGCTGACAGAAGAAACAGCAGGGGGTTGCCCGAAGCAAACAGAAGAGACAGTAAGGGTTCGTCCCACCGAAAGGACAGTAATTGTTCTGCAGATGTTGACAGAAGAGGCAGCAAAATGGTAACAGCGCCAAACATCTCATACGACAGTCTTCAAGACAAGGCCAGGACACAGAAACTTGACAAGTGGTTTAGGAAAAATGAGGACCATCAACGCAGGCATAAGATCTCCAGTCTCCAAGACCAACTGGTAAAAAAAGGGATTCCACTGTCTGGACGTCTGTATCCTGTCCCTATAGAACAGAGTCAGCTGGTACACAAATTCTCTCACGGCTTTAAGAAGAAAAACTCTCTTACGGAGAAATTGGCAGGTTTCTATCAACCATCACAGTCCCCCACTTCCCCTAGAAGACCCAAGGGGTCTGCTGACGAGGGAGCAAGTGACAGCCGGGCACCACCAGCTCACAGAAGTGCCTACAAGAGTCGTCCGTCACCCGGAAGAGAGTCGCATGGAACTGTGTCCGCGAGGCTAAATGACAGTTCCAGGCATCATTCCCAGCATAAAGATTCTGGTGGTTCCAGGAAGCGGTCTGATACAGGAGAACCAGATTGTTCGTGGAGATCAATA
>NC_090251.1:30943854-30973854 GCF_037325665.1 Littorina saxatilis
TCTTAGAATTAACGCAAAGACCACCCGTTTTCAACCGCTCATGCGATCGATACCTGCATCCGTAAAAATGGCGTATGAAGTACGCAAGACAGTCATATATACAAAATAACCTGTTTTGGATAGATAATTGATTCAACGTTCAGCCAATATTTAAAACTTGCCGAATTGTGTCTACTCTGATATTTTGTAGATTTTTTTAAACTGATATCTTACGTTTTTGACAGGTTGAGTTTGATTCAAAAATGGTGTCAACATTGCCAAGTTAAGCACCTTTAACGACATAGAGAGAGCTTGAATGAAATAACTTGGGAACGGCTGTAGTTTTAGTCAGGGTACGAAAAATTTCGCAATCATTTTTGTTGCTGAGTGTAGATAGTGCAAGTGAAAATTCTTAACACATATTTGTCGGCGTAACCCATGAGCATGTTCTAAAAAGCTCTTAATCTCTAAATATACTTAAAAAAAGAGAGAAAGATTGACTGTAACATCTAATGAATGCCAATGACATTTTTAAGGACCTTTAGCTAATGTGATGCTCAGATGAGTGAGCATTTGCAAGTTGTTTTTGTCGAATATCCATGTGTCTTACATGCTCATCATTACACATGCACTTGTTAGTTAAGAAAGCAATGATTTTTAAACGTGCACACAAACCGTTACAGGTAAAATACTGAAGACATAGTGTTATGTGTTTATTTCAGGATCTCCAATTGTCTAGAAACCATCCAATATGTGAGCGCAGTTGCATAGGTAGGGGAAAGGCTCCTAATATGGACCGGCTCCTAATATGGACCACCTCCTGTTCTGACAAACTAACGGCGCTAGAGCGCTCAAAACAATTTCATTCGCTTTATTCACCCTCTCTGGATAAGTTGCACATGTCAAAACAGTTGCAGAAACAAGTTCAAGTTCAAGTTCAAGTTTTATTAGTCCATAACCCATGGGGGCATTTTGAACAATAAATACAATCAATACAATCATGATATATGCTAATATAATAAATAAATAAAAAAATAAAAAAATAAAAAATTTATGAAAAACTGTTACAAATTCTATTAATAAAGTCCAAAATATTCTTTAGCAATTTCTTTTTCTTAGTAGCAAACAACTTTTTAAATTTAAGTGCATTAGGTTTTTTCCAATAGTAAGGTGGTAACAACTCAGCTCTTTCTTCTTTGAAAAAATCACAGACAAATAAATAATGGAATTCATCACCTATGTCATGCGATACACATTTGGTGCAAGTTCTTTCTGACCTCGGGATGTTAAGATAACGTTCTTTCTGTACAGGCAAATTGTTGTTTAATGTTCTAAACTTCATCATTGAAACACATTGCTGATATGGCAGGTGTGTGACGTAGTCTTCACATGCAAAAATTTCTTTGAACATTCAATAATTCCAAAACATATTTTTTGTTCCAATTTCTGTAAACCATTTATGGATATACTGGTCATACAAGCTTCTTTTTACTTTCTTTTTAAACCATGTGCTTGAGTATTGAATATTTTCTTGAGAAGTCCAAAGGCCAGAGAGACCAATTTCATTTAAGGTTTTTTCAATGAAACATAAGTACTTGGATTCAATCATCTTGTTGATATACAATTTATAAGTAAAGCAATACACAATACTTGAAAATTTATTTTTATGAATAGGACTAATCAGTTTATACCAATAGCAAAGCATTCTACATTTCATATTAACATCTAGTGGATATCTTCCAAGTTCACCAAATATCATAGCATTTGGAGTTGATTTTTTTAGTTTGAAAACAATTTTATAAAAACGCAATTGAAGTTTAGTAGCAAGTTCACAGGAACCAAAACCCCATACTTCACATCCATACAATAAAATTGGAGCAATCATTTTATCGAACAGGTCAACTTGTATGTCCACAGGCAGTGACAATTGTCTACAAGTGCGCAAAAGAACAAACATTGCCCTTGAGGCACGATCATATAGATTCTTCTGTGCGACTGAAAATGTATTATTATAATTAATCTTAAGGCCCAAGTACATTACATCAAACACTACTTCGATTAAATTGCCATTATACGTAAACAGTGGTTTATTTCTAATTTTACCTCTGGAAAAAAACTATAACTTTCGTTTTGTTTACATTAATATTTAGACGCCATTTTAAACAGTATTCGTGCATTGTGTTTAAACATTCTTGCAGGTTTTTTTTTCAGACTCTGAGCAGATCACAGTATCATCCGCATACAGTAATAAAAACATTTGAAACAAAGCATTTACATCAGTGTGACAGGGGAGGCTACCGCTCCTTTCACAGCAGACTCTGCACCCGAGTTGTTGGCCTTTAAAAGTCAACACCAGTGGATTGTAGAATTCTGTTTGTGATGGGGTCTGGTGGTTTCCGATTGTCTGTATGTTCATGGAAACCTTCGGGTTTGCATAACAGTTTTTATAGGGCTAAGAAATTAGCCCTAATATTTTCAAACCTGTTTGATTGCACTTCGCTTCCCGAGGTGATCGTAGTGTTTCGGCACTCGGTTACATCAGTATCATCCATTCCAGCCACAATAGCCTCTCTTGACATAGATTGTAAACCATTACTGTTTTCCAACAGAAAAGGCTTTAGATCATTTAAAAATAGAGCAAAAAACAACGGTGACAAGTTTTCCCCTTGTCTAACTCCACACAAACTGGGAAAATATCCAGAACACTCACTATTAACTTTAACGCAAGACTTGGCATTTTCATACAAATTTCTTACAGTTTTTAAAAACTTCCCATTAACATCAGAACTAACTAATTTCTCCCATAAAAATGCATGGCGAACTTTATCAAACGCTTTTTCATAGTCTACAAATGCACAAAACAGTCGCTTCTTTTTGTTGAAATTTTTTTTTAATATACAATGCAAAGTAAAAACATGGTCTAGTGTTGAAAAACCTGTGCGGAAACCTGTTTGTTCTTGACCTAATTTGTTATTACTCTCCAAAAAGTTTGATAACCTATCATTTAAAATTGCACTGAAAAGTTTTCCGAAGCAACTGAGTATAGTAATTCCTCTATAATTTATGGGGTCAGCTTGAGAGCCTTTATTTTTGTACAAACCTCAAAACCGTTAGGCTTTTTCGCTTTTTTTCACTTTTGGCAGCGTTCACTCTAAATTTGCCGCCTAAAACAGACTCGTTTCTGTCCACAGCCAAAGCTTTTATAACACAAAAATGGCTATATATGACAGCTAAGACAGTATTTGTCACATTTTAACAGTGTGTACCCCGAGTTTCTACTGCAAACAAAAAATAATAGTTATCAGCATGAAACAAAAAGTGGTCCATATTAGGAGCCCTTCCGCTACTTATCGTGGCGTGTGCTTTTCAGAATTTACTGTGCTGACTTTTTCTGAAAAACTCACGGGAGGTGTGGCTTGTGGAAAAGTCAGCGGACGGGAAAATAGGTGTAAAGAAAGAATGACTGGTGAGTAATTTGCGTTACCGTTGGTTTTCTATTTGTGTGTGTGTGTGTGTGTGTGTGTGTGTGTGTGTGTGTGTGTGTGTGTGTGTGTGTGTGTGTGTGTGTGTGTGTGTGTGTGTGTGTGTGTTTGTTTGGATGCATGTGTGCTTTCCCTATTCGGATAGCCTTCGTCTTCCTATCATGAGGGACAAACACTTGAAGCTTGATTATGTTTTGCCGCGTACAAAGAAATAGATTTAGATTTTCAAGACTGCTAGACTATAAGTAGACGTCGAAGTAAACTTAATTCTTAGTTATAGTTAAAACTTGTCTATCTTATTATATCTCTTGGTGTTTGGGTACATAATGGTTGATAAAAGTTGATATGTCCCGAAATGTACTGAGTTAACTCGTGCATGCAGGCTGCTGGAGATATTTACGTCAAAATGTAACGTCACAATAAGGGAAAATATTCATATCAAGAAGCATGAGCCGCTGTGGCAGCAATAGCTTTTTTTTATCAATAATTTTCTCAAAGCTTAGCTTTTTTTAGCATATTAATGTTGGACAGTTGTTATTGAAATGTTCATGTATATGACCAATATATATATATTATTATCTTTGTGTTTTGTTGTTACTTTGAACACGAAGAAGGATTGACCTTTTCATCAACACACATTTGCGATTTTACTTGCTGTTATCTAGTTTGCTCCGAAATAATAACGTGTGCCAATACATGTAAGCGGATTTTTGTTTCGGTGTCTAAAGTATTCTGTCTAACCTGCAGTGGATTACTAAGGGGTCCTGCCTCGATCGGAGCCAGATCGCTGATGAGAGGACGCTGATGCAGCCTCACGAAATTTGCATAGCCCACTACATATTGGGATAAGAAGGTACTGTAGCACTTTATAATCCTTTTCTGTCTTGTTGGTGCTCCCATCGTGCTTTCTAAGTCGAACGTGTTGAGATGTCCAGTGTGTGTGTGTGTGTGACTCTGTGTGTGTGTGTGTGTGTGACAGTGTGTGTGTATGTGCGTGCGTGTGTGTGTGTGTGTGTGTGTGTGTGTGTGTGTGTGTGTGCGTGCGTGCGTGCGTGATTTCAACGTGTATTGAAATAACTCCTGGATTTTCCCCACAATAAAAAAAGGGGGGGGGGGGGGTAACGAAGGGACGGTGCTCGAAGTGAGAGTAAAGAAAGTCCATAATGATGGGTTAGTGGGTATGAGAGAGAGACAGAGAGAAAGAGATCAGATAAAACAAAAAACTAAAAAAAACCTCCAGCTCATATCCGTATGTTCGTTCACATGACAGCCTTTTTTTCGGCATGACCATGTGTAAATATACCTTCCTTCCCGTGCCAACCATCTCGTACACAGCAACGCATCTGTCCAAGCTTGGATATGGGGTAAAAGCATCCTTTGCCTTCGACACATACCAAAAATCAACACACTGACTGCTTGCTGTGGTGGTTTGGAGTTTATTGATAAGTGACCCTCCACCACGGAATGAGTCACATGTCACCTTTGCATGATTTTCATATTTTTTACATTTTCCTAAAGAGTTTTTTATGCTCTATCCAGTGGTGAAACCCGTTTCAGAAAAGAGCGAAAACTGTTTGAGTTATAAGCCTGTGACTAAGGTGACCCTCACACTGTTACCTGACACTCCCCGGACTTAATATATATTAAGCCTAGCGCAGAACCGCGCGAGGTGACATGCGACTCATTTCGTGGTGGAGGGTCACATAAGTTAATTTCGGAAAAAGACGCCAGTGCCTTTTACGAAATTAATTCTTGAAAAAATTAGCACTGTGCACAGACAGCACCTATGTTGTTAGTTTTTGGTATGTGACCAAGTTAAAGGATTTTTGTTTGTTTGCTTAACGCCCAGCCGACCACGAAGGGCCATATCAGGGCGGTGCTGCTTTGACATCGTGCGCCACACACAAGACAGAAGTCGCAGCACAGGCTTCATGTCTCACCCAGTCACATTATTCTGACACCGGACCAACCAGTCCTAGCACTAACCCCATAATGCCAGATGCCAGGCGGAGCAGCCACTAGATTGCCAATTTGAAATTCTTAGGTATGACCCGGCCGGGGTTCGAACCCACGACCTCCCGATCACGGGGCGGACGCCTTACCTCTAGGCCAATCGTGCCGGTAGTTAAAGGATGTTCTTATCCCATATTAAACTTAAAGCTTGGACAGATCTGCGGTTGTGTACAAGATAGTTGGCATTTAAAAGTCTGACCAGATCTGAGACGGTGAGGCAAACATTTACTGTTTTCACGAGGCGGAGTGGACCTTTAACACAACTGATTCCCCCTTAATATGTGTCACAACACGCCTATTCGTTGGGCCTGTATCAAAATTGAAGAAATTAACGTCTTGTCCCCTATTCACAATGGGTTTTGGTAATATATATTTTCAGAATGGCAACGCGGCAATGCCTGGACGAAGCTTTTCAGAGATTTCAAGAAGGTAAGAACAGATTTTGTGGATACCAGTAGAAGATGGAATTATTTGAGTGGGATTAGGTTAATCTTAAACACATATTAAAGCTTATTATTACACATATTAAAGCTTATTCAGCTTACTAAACGGACAAGTTTTCTTCATCTATCCATCTATCCGATCACGAACCCCTTTGTACGTCCTTTCCAGTCTGCTGAATGTCGGCATGTCTTTCTGCCTGTCTGTCTGTCTGTATATCTATCTCATTTTACTCATCGGACGCATCCCGAAAGGTCCTGTTTCTGTAAATCATTTACAGAAACAGGACCTTTCGGGATGCGTCCGATGAGTATGTGTGTGTGTGTGTGTGAGAGAGAGAGCGTGAGATGTTTCTAGCATTTCACCAGCAATTTTTGCGTGGCATGATCTTGCAGAACCGCTTTGTCAAGAACGCTACCTGGTCCACAATGAACTGGGCCTTTCTTCAGACCTTCATCATGTTCTGGCACACCCATTTTATCGCGGTATGTGTCCGTCAGACTCTGTATTGCTCGTCTGTTTGTCAGGGTACTTCCGTATATATACGTGTTCGTGTGTGTGTGTGCGTGTGTGTGTGTGTGTGCGTGTGTGTGTGTGTGCGTGTGTGTGTGTGTGTGTGTGTGTGTGTGAGTGTGTGAGTGTGTTTGTGTGTGTGTGTGTGTGTGTGTGTGTGTGTGTGGGGGGGGATTACACATGAGTATATACACCTTTTATGAAGTGTCGACACGATGTATTTACCGGCAGAGAAGCACAGACATTAAATCTTAATTGGGGACCACATTTGTGATCTTGCGTTGTCCCGTTTGCGATGCCGTCTGTGACGTTATTTTTTCCAAATAATTCGCAAAATATTTGCTTCCGCTGACACTGACGTTACTGTGCACTGTGGACATTATGGACTTAAAATCCTCGATGAATGTAGTTATACGTAGTGTTGTGTTTCTTCAGATCGGCTGCAGTATCACAGGCGCATTACATGGAGTGACATTCGAAACTGGGAAGGACGCTACCACGCTGACGACGACTATTTCATCCAGATTGTCAAGCAATGGTCGAAAAACTCGACGATATGGTGTTCACCCACTCTAGATGTGGATTTAGCTCTAGGCATTCCAATTGAAAGAGAACTCCAGGAGGCAATTCAAACAATCATGCTGGTACCCTCTCTTCAAAGATCGCCGGGGCTGTTCCTGATTACATTCTTTCGTCGTGATGACCTGTGTCACCGGTTGGAAGAGAAAACAGTTTACTTGGCGGGATCCCTCAGAAAATCTTTGACGAGAATAATCCCAGGCAGATTACCCTACATCCTACCGCTGGTATTTTGTGTGGAGGGAGAGGTTACGTTCTCCGTAAATAAGCTGAAAAGAGCGGTCAGAAATGCATGGAATAATAACGTCCACTTACATAGCCCTGTCAACCATCAGCGACGCTGGAGCTCATGTACTCTTGGCTTGAGCCACCAGTTCTTCGCACTGTTTCAAGACGCTATCTCTCTCCTTCAGTGCCTCAGTGATGTTCCCACAGTTCAGTTTAAGGAGTCTGGACGTTCAATCACGTATTTCATGGACCCAAGCTTCACTGTAGCAGTGCATTCTATCACCCAAAGGCTGGTGGTGAACGGCCGTTCTCGCACCCGTGTGTCCGTTGACGAGTATGATTACAAAGTGATGTGCGCCATCGTGGAAGCTGCCCGACGCTTGGCATTCCGTGGACCCACCAAACTCATCTACAGGGATTCTTTCTATATCACCAATGCCATTGTGAGGTAAGCTTGACGATACCATACACCCCTCTTCCACACACGAGGGATATCGTAGAATGAGTGTTTGAAAGTTCAACTATTCAAATCGTCAATGCCGTGATGTATTAGAATAGTCCGAGGCGGCTCTTCACAAATAAATATCTTCACATTTCAGTTGTAATCATTTTTGACTCACATGCGAAGCAAAAGTGAGTCTATGTACTCACCCGAGTCGTCCGTCCGTCCGTCCGTCCGTCCGTCCGTCCGTCCGTCCGTCCGGACGTCCGTCCGGACGTCCGTCCGGACGTCCGTCCGTCCGTCCGGAAAACTTTAACGTTGGATATTTCTTGGACACTATTCAGTCTATCAGTACCAAATTTGGCAAGATGGTGTATGATGACAAGGCCCCAAAAAACATACATAGCATCTTGACCTTGCTTCAAGGTCAAGGTCGCAGGGGCCATAAATGTTGCCTAAAAAACAGCTATTTTTCACATTTTCTCTGAAGTTTTTGAGATTGAATACCTCACCTATATATGATATATAGGGCAAAGTAAGCCCCATCTTTTGATACCAGTTTGGTTTACCTTGCTTCAAGGTCAAGGTCACAGGAGCTCTTCAAAGTTGGATTGTATACATATTTTGAAGTGACCTTGACCCTGAACTATGGAAGATAACTGTTTCAAACTTAAAAATTATGTGGGGCACATGTTATGCTTTCATCATGAGACACATTTGGTCACATATGATCAAGGTCAAGGTCACTTTGACCCTTATGAAATGTGACCAAAATAAGGTAGTGAACCACTAAAAGTGACCATATCTCATGGTAGAAAGAGCCAATAAGCACCATTGTACTTCCTATGTCTTGAATTAACAGCTTTGTGTTGCATGACCTTGGATGACCTTGACCTTGGGTCAAGGTCACATGCATTTTGGTAGGAAAAATGTGTAAAGCATGTGAGTCGTATGGGCTTTGCCCTTCTTGTTATTCATTTAGCTTTAAGGTATCTTGTGTTCTTTTCTGTTTCTGACATTCGGTTTTAGAATCAACGTAGCAAACAATATATTGCAGCAAATCAAGTTTCGTATCCCAACAAAAACATTCATTCCCGTGTCATTTCATTCACATTTGCATTGCCATTAAGACACTTCACTTGGTTATCTGGCACACTTTTCGAATCAAAGATTTCTTTTACAATAAACATGTGGCCGCCGCTCAAGTAAGGGTGTCCCCGAAACTGAAATGGCACGAATGTGAATGAATGTTTTGTTTGTGCACGACATTTGATGCAAATAAATGTTTTGCTTAGTTTATATTCTTTATAGTAGTTTCCTTTAACACATTATGAATTCCGATTGTGAACAACATTTTTTTTCGCACGGAGGCTCGCAGCCGACATTTACTGCCGTTGGACGTAGTGAGCGATTTAAAGATATTCTCAGCTACATAATTTTGTGTTTGGTTTGTTTCAGCTCTCTTGAGTCACTAAATGAACAACTCGCGGAGGTGCCTGATCGATTAACTGTTACAGCCCGCACTGGTGATTCGAGATGGCGACCAGTTGCCGAACTTCGTTTTGCATTTGAAGCTGAAGATTACGACAAGGACCGAGACTCGCGGCTTGAATTTTTTCACGACGATGCCTTACTGCCACCAAACCACACAAAGTGAATTCCTCTGTATACAGACAATCACATTCGATCTCAACAAAGTGCTGACTAATCACACAGTTTCAGGAAACAGCTGGTTTATAAGCTGGTTAAAACAAGACCTCCAAACAACTCACAGTAACGGCTTGGCTGTTGTACTTTTAGTCTTACAGATTATTTACACTGATCAAGTCAAGTATTGACTGAAAGTTTTAACGAGAGCGAAGAGAACGACGGGTGTCTTCCTGTACCGTGTGTGTGTGTGTGTGTGTGAGTGTTTTCGCAAAGCATTTCTTAACAACTACCAAATGGGTCTTTATGAAAATGGCTGTTTACTTTGTTGAGGGCATTTTGTTCTGTCATTTTTTATCCGAGTTTTGATTGCGCTGTTAATGGCTGCTGAGATTGACTGAATGAAATGTATGAAATGCGAAAATATTTACAAATATAAATTTCCTATACAATGCTGGTGTTTTGTAAAGTTATGTTTAGTTCCTGTGCGTATCTTTCTGTGACCTTAATAAAGCTGATATCGTGCACGCACGCACACACACACGCACGCACGCACGCACGCATCCACCCACTTCTACCTCTCACACGCACTCACACACACATGCAGAGACACACACACGCACGCACGCACGCACGCACGCACGCACGCACGCACGCACAATTCTCTCTTTTTTGAGTCACTTGAGAAAAAGTGACTCTATGTAATCGGTCAGTGTTAGTCTGTCCGGCCGGCCGTCCGGCCGGCCGTCCGTAGACACCACCTTAACGTTGGACTTTTCTCGGAAACTATCAAAGCGATCGGGCTCATATTTTGTTTAGTCGTGACCTCCAATGACCTCTACACTTAACGATGGTTTCGTTGACCTTTGACCTTTTTCAAGGTCACAGGTCAGCGTCAAAGGAAAAATTAGACATTTTATATCTTTGACAAAGTTCATCGGATGTGATTGAAACTTTGTAGGATTATTCTTTACATCAAAGTATTTACATCTGTAGCCTTTTACGAACGTTATCAGAAAAACAAGGGAGATAACTAGCCTTTTCTGTTCGGCAACACACAACTTAACGTTGGGCTTTTCTCGGAAACTATAAAAGTGACCGGGCTCAAATTTTATGTGAACGTGACTCATTGTGTTGTGAATAGCAATTTCTTCCTGTCCATCTGATGCCTCATATAATATTCAGAACTGCGAAAGTGACTCGATCGAGCGTTTGCTCTTCTTGTTGAATATAGACAGAGAGTGAGGGAGAATATAAGAGAGAGAGAGTGAGACTGTGTGAGAGAGAGAGACAGAGACAGAGAGAGAGAGAGAGAGAACTCAGAACTCAGAACGGTTTATTGTACTAAGGCCACAGACCCATATACAAACCAAGGGGTATGGGGGAAGGACAAAAAACAGGAACAACACAAATGGTAGAGAGAGAGACAGAGAGAGAGACACTGAGAGAGAGAGAGAGAGAGAGAGAGAGAGAGAGAGAGAGAGAGAGAGAGAAACAAGCGAGATATGCATCTTGTTTTAAATAGATTTTTAATTCTCTTAGTTTATATGACATCAACATCAATATGAAGACAAATAAAGACTGCGCCGATAGACACAAAAGTGTTTCCACCAACTGATCCATGTCCCTGCACAGGGGATAAAGTATACAAAAAAGACACAGGAATCAGTCAATCACATGTACACAACTACAATCAGACAAGAGAAAGAATTCTATTGTATGATAAGTTTACTTAAATCACAGCGCTGGTGCAGTCTTCACCGTAAGAAGTGTATTCTGGTAAAAGATACATAAAATATAAGTTTAATTGTTAGGTAATGCCATTGCGTAAGATTAAGCCCATGCTGCAAAAGTGTGAGGTTAAAATCAACAACCTCAGACAATGTCCTATGCACCTGAGTTCAAGGGAACCGTCGGATAAGGTGAACACGTGACTGCAGCTTATGAATCAATAATCTTATCAAAGCTGCTAATTTGAGGAACCTATATAGGATACACGCATAATTGAGGCTACTCCGCCAGTTTTGTATACAGTAAGTGATTTTACAGTGATGATCTACAACAGGTCCTGCACTGTAGGTTACCACACAAGAACTCAGTCAACAAAAAATCGTTCTGCAGACCATCTCTGTTTGGGATATGTACTATTCCTTCTCAACACGTGTTTACAGAAATAGCGAAGTGCTGTTTCGCGACACCAGGATCAGTTTGAGAAGCAATGAATCAGGACAAAAGTCAGTGGAACATTCTCACTCTTCTCACCAGCAAGGTGTTGTAAAAAGAGAGAGATCAAACGGAAGAGTGTCCATTGTGGACATGTAAAAAGCCTGAACGGATATGTCCGGATTTACTTGACAGTTCACATGAGGCGGAACCAGCCGTGTGTGGAGCGCTGTCTCTTTATCTCAATGTTCCGAAAAAAGCGTCCTTACGTCCTATACGCAGTAACAGCCGATAAACGTACTAACATTCTTTGAGGGTGTCCCTCGACGCACTAAACCCGAAAAGACGGCGTACCGGAAAGCACTTAATTTGCGTCTACCGTCGATGCTGTTTTTGAGACTGTATTCGTCTGCTATTGTTTCCATAGAGAATGAACCAGAACGTACACTTGGTTGGATTATACGAAGACGATAAATGTTTTGTCGGATCCATGTGCCAATGAGAATTGACGGACTAAATCAAACCGATATGACGAAGAACGGTTTTGTGAAGATCTCCCACAACTCCCAAAAGTCCTCCTGGTTTGGGGACCCTCTTCAGATCCGTTAAGGTGGTCCATGGACCTCAAAAACATTATGATTGGGTGTGCCGGAACTCTAGGTTTGAGAATCTGGAAGGATCCATGTTATCTTATTGTTGGCCGTGTTTACAGTCCAAGCTCAAGGACAGAGATGCCGCAGTTAGAGCTTCTGTTCACGTTTGCATCCCTGGCTGATAAAAAACACTTTTCCACTCGAAGTAAGGAACCCTTACAACTTCAGATCGGCCCCCGCCTCCTTTCACCTTGAAAGCTAGAGGCCCTGAGGCATCTGGGCAAAGGATACCATGAAAGTAGCTGACGCTGATCTTCACCACGCGCGAGTCCTTGTCACAGTCCTCCTTGTCTTTAACCACAAGAAACTCAACCTTGATAATTTTATCAAAGAGGTTCTGGGTTTCCGGGTCACTGAACATTTGAGTGTTCAGCTTGTCTTGAAGTTTTTGTGTGAAAATATTCATTTCATCTTCATCCAGTTTAATACCATCGCACCGGTATCTGTCCGTGCACACCAGATCGTCTTCTTTGGCCTCTGAACTTCCACAAGCGTGTGACTTTTTTTCTTCTCCCAATCCAAGGTAGATACAACCACCTCTATTCATTGCGAAGGTACAGATGTAACCAATGATCATACGGATTGTGTGGTTGGCAAACTTTTCCGCTCTGTTGGAGCCGGCTGCTTTCTCAATGTCTCTCTCGCAAACAGCTTTAATTTGACGCTGCATGTTCTCCCCGAAGGAACCAGGTAAAACTCCTCCGCGGATGAAGTCGGGATCTTTCTCGAATATGTGTGGGTAATGCTGTGTTTCCCCAGATAACGCGTTGCCTAAACACGTACTGATTTCGCCTTGCTGAGGAGCTTCCAAGCCTACTGTTCGTGGAAATTTGACTTTGAAATCGAATGTTGACATTCGACGGCCACCTCTTCCCGCAGGCAAAACGGAAAAGTAAATATGGTGCATTTCTTTGACGAAAGCATACGTGTTACTGTACACAGATCCCGTTGGCAGCAGGTCTCGCAGCTTGCTCGCTGTTTGCTGAAGGAACTGCCCATGAAGTCTGCAACACAAACTGATCCATTGAAGAACACGTTTAAAGAGACACCGAGATAGGGGAGTTCAGAGGGACAGAGAGAGAGAGAGAAATAGAGAGAGATATAGAATCTTATTCTTGAAATACATATTGTCTTTCACTGTAAATGTTCAAGATAATTATGTTCTTCTTAGGGCATGTTTTAGTTAATCATATATTTGAAATAGCCAGCAGTTTGGCAACTTCAGGCGGAAAATCCATGCAGCACACTGAAATCTGACGTTAAAATCACGAAATCATACCAGTTATAGGTATTTATTCAATAGAAACAATTCTTTCTCCGTTCAAACAGGTGTGCTATTGTGTCAGTCGTGCAAGTATGTGCTCAAGAAGAAGGTTGCAGTAAAAGCCTGGGCGGATTGGAAATAGTGAGCTGTACGGCTGTTTTCACGAGAAGAAGTGTGTTTTGAAACAGAACTTACGAGGAGTGGAGGTGCACGCAGATAGTCCCCCCTTCAAGTATGTTGAGGAGCGCGTTAACAATCCCACAGAACTGCATGCATGATATCTTCGGCACTTTCTTTGTCCCACTGTCTAGTTTTCCGTCAATGTAACATGGAATGACGTGGCAGTCAGCAGTTCTCTTCATAGCGTGTAAGCATGTTTTGCATTGTTTGTAGTTCGTACCTGAAAAACGGAGAGGGAGAGGGCTAAAGGGGGAACTGTAAGATAGACCCAATATAATTATAAACATGTCTTTGCTCGTTTTACATTCATTCACAGGCAGACACACAGACGGACGGACAGACATGCATACATACAGACAGACAGACAGACACACACACACACACACACACCCGCACATCCACACACACACACTCTTGGAGAGAGAGAGAAGGCGAAGGCGAATTTTTATTGCATCAAACACAATGTGTATGTACAAGGGGGAGAAAATAATTTGCAGGTGAACTAAGTGGACTTGACCGTCCGGAAGCAAGGCAACTTAAAATGGAGAGAGAGAGAGAGAGAGAGAGAGAGAGAGAGAGAGAGAGAGAGAGAGAGAGAGAGAGAGAGAGAGAGAGAGAGAATTTTCAATTTTAGATGTGTACATACCCAAACATAACCATGTTTTAGGATCTTCAATGTTGTCCGACATGGTGCCTCTGAGGATTTTTGTGAATGGATACGAGTTGAACGGTGTCACACGCTGAAAAGGCCACAGACAAATCGTTGTTAATATGAAGACACAGACAATGACAGACACACAGACAGACGGGCAGGAATAGAGACAGGCAAATAGATATGCAGACAGACAGGCGGACGGACAGATAAACAGACAGGTAGGCAGGCAGACAGACATACAGGCAGGAATACATGCAGGGAAGAAGGCATGCATACATGTAGGGAGGAAGGCAGGCAGACAAGCATACATTCAGGCAGGCAAGCAGACAGACAGATAGACAGGTGGGTTGGTATAGGCAGACAGGCAGGCAGGCAGACAGACGGACGGATAGACAGACAGACAGACAGACAAGTAGACAGACAGATAGGCAGGTAAAGAATACAAAACAGACAGAGACAGATTGGCAGGACCAAAAGCATCAGTAAGAAATTCTTCATTCATAGACTAAAAAATAAGGCAGAAGAAGAACAACAACAACGACTACGACACTGACTGACGACAGCAACGATAACAACTACAACCATGAGTGAAACAACAACTGACGAAGAGATCACTCACCTGTTATGCAGCATTGCCGCAGTTTGAATCAGCGTCGGATAACTTCGCATGTGGGAATCAAAGCCAGGAAAAATAAAACACATTAGACCTCCCTTTTTGAAGAAACATGATTATGTTTACGACGAAATGACGCAGACGTTACGTAAAGCTAAAAATAAACAACTACTCACTGTTGATTAGACTTTACGTAAAGCTAAAAAAATAAACAACTAATCACTGTTTCTGAGGATTCCTGGGGGATTCCCGATTATGACCCAACCATTACAGAACATTGGGTAAAGGCCTATCATATTGCTTTGCGTGTCACCTTTTTATTTAAAATCAGTGATTTCTCAGCATCATACGTACAAATGTGTATTCATGTGTGTGTGATATTGAGTATCTTTTGTTGTGTGAGTGTGTGTGTGTGTGTGTGTGTGTGTGTGTGTGCGTGTGTGTGTGTGTGTGCATGTGTGAATGTGTCACGTGTGTGTGTGTTTGTGTGTGTGTGTGTGTGTGTGTATGTGTGTGTGTGTGTGTGTGTGTGTGTGTGTGTGTGTGTGTGTGTGTGTGTGTATACGTACGTATACGTTCACTGATATTGTAGGTGAGATATTACCGGTAATTGCCGTTCTAAACTGGCAAATTCTCGAAAACATAATAACACACGATATGATCAGCTTGCATCGCCAGTTCACTGAGCCGGATTGAAACTTACCGGGAATTGGCGTTTTGAACTGGCGATTATGTAAGCTCGGGTAACAACAAGCGCGGTGAATATATCATAGCATTTAAAGGGATAATACCAAAGGAAAAATGCCCTCAGTTCGCTTACTTTGCGGAAAAGGGAAATGATTTAAGAAATGTAGAATAGGCAAAGAAAGAGCACTCGTGATTGATATAGTGTTAGTTGTTTCCACAGAGTTACTTCCGTTGTTTGTGCACGTTACTGATCCTGATTTTTCATTATGTGCAGAACCGGCTTTAACAGACAGATGTACGTGTATCTATATACTAGAATGAATACCCGCTTCGCCGGGTAGCCGGCTTCGCCGGGAAGAAGTACTTAGAGCCGTACGCCGGCTTCGCCGGGTCCGAACAATGGACCCGCCAAGCTTAGGTCCCTCCCAGATTCGTGGAATGGGAACAGCACGAAAATGATTCAGTGGCCATAATGCCATTCCTGACCATATCGAGTCCCATCCTTGTCGACGAATGTAACCGTGTTAATCACCTTTGGAGGCGAACTCCACTCAAACAGGACTGAGCAAGTTATGGCTTCTAAAAGGAAGGCCAGTACATAAATTTACACAAAAGCCGCCAGACCACATCACAAACAGAACTGAACAATGCACAGGTGTTGCTCACATAGACACACACACACACACACACACACACACACACACACACACACACACACACACACACACACACACACACACACACACACACAAACACAGAGAAGCCGTATCTATAGAGAGATAGATGACAGTGTATTTTTCGCGTGGCTATAAATTGATTCGACCTTTGCACTTTTACAGTGAGGATAATTTACGGGTCCAATTTACGTTCTGGACACTGCGTTGACCTTCTAAAAATAGTAACAGTAACAGAACGCCGGGAATATCCGAAGACGCTCCACTCACACTATAGTGCACCATTACGAAGGAAGGGAGGTAAACGCTGAAAACCTGGAGAATATGAGAAGATAAGGAAGAGTTACTTATAATGGTGAAATGAACACAAAAACCAAAATCGATTCAGCGCTGCGCGCTGAGAGCACGTGTTGAAATATCTCATCGATGATATTGTGTCCGGGGTGTAGCTGAATACGGTGTCCAAATTTGAAAAAGATCCACCGAGAACTTTGGCTTTGGTGTGTCGGTATGGGGGCCCGGGTAGCTGAGGTGGAACCAAAATAGCTGAGGTGGAACCAAAATCGGTTCAGCGCTGCGCGCTGAGAGCACGTGTTGAAATATCTCATCGATGAGGTTGTGTCCGGGGTCTCTCTGAATAAGCCCACCAAATTTGAAGCAGATCCATCGAGAACTTTGGCCGTGCATGGCGAATACACAAATACACAAATACACAGATACACAGACACACAGACACACAGACACAAGTCGTATATATATATAGATATATATACACGGAGAGATTCGATTTGTCTAAACAGAAAGTGTTAATACTTTGCGTGTCCTTGCTTATACGAGTACGTATACGTACACCCACTGAGTGCTTTCTCTGTACATTTTGCATGGGTGGCCTCCTCGTTCATTTGTTTCGCCTGTATGTCTGTATGTATGTCTGTCTGTTTGCCTGTTTGTCTGACTGTCTCAGTGTCTGCTTGTTTTTTTTCTGTTTGTCGGTCTGCGCCTGCCTGTCTGTATGTCTCTTTTATCTGTCTTTTTTGTAAGAGTTCTTTTGGTCTTTATGTTCAATTGTATTATCCTTCGTTCATCTGTAGCTTCGTTTCTTTGACCGTCCTTTTCTTTTCCGTCCGTATTTCTGTCTGTTCTTTTCTGACTTTTTTCAGTCTCTTCCCTTTCTTCGCCGTGAAAACCCAGGGAAAATCCTACGAGGTATAGGGTGATACTTCTGATGTCGACAACACGTGCGCATTTTACACCAGAGGAACTCGAACATGCGTGTGGCATTGCGCAGGATCAAAAGGGACTTCCAGTTGCTAAATAATGAGCAAGACAAACTAGCGTTAGCTGTATGTGTCTAGAAGAACTAACACAATTTTGTTCGCGTGCTGGGTCCCCGATGGTCCTTGGTATCACGTCAAAGTGTGCCATGTCCTTTTGAATTATTGTCTGTTTGAGAATGTTCTTGTGAGGGCAGGTGTGAGCTGTGTGTGTATTCTACCAGCGCTGCGGTGTCCTACCTACCCGAAAACGTTGCAACACCTGCGTTTAAAGAAGTTTTGTTTCTGCTCGAGATTGCATGCTGAAATCAGGGTTGATGTGTTTCCCTTGCACAAGTAAAAACAAAAGTTCTGATCTATAGAGAGTTTGCGCTCCTACCCCTCCCATCAGAAAGTCTCCCTGCTGTGGTCCTTCGTTGAAGTGACGGGTAGTCATGCTGTGGCAACTGTAAGGGGGAAATGATCGCCACAGCTGCGTTATCATTCGTTTTAGTGACGTCACTTAAAAAACCCAACTTACCACAGATCTGCCCAGGCGTTTATAAACAAAACAAAGTTTTTAATGTAAAGAACATAGGGCCTAAGCGGAAGTTTTTGAAATGAAATAATTTTGAAATTACGCCAATTATGTCAAAGCCGCAAAATAATTTCAAGTTCAATTGACAAATTCCCAAATTGCCTAGTACACAGCCAGGCTGCAGACTTATGGCCCGTTTCCAAGGTGAAGGAGGCTCCTACCCCATGAAAAAGCCGGGACAGATATGTGGGGTTTGCAAGATGGTTCAATCGGGAAGAAAAGCATCTGCAATGATTGATACACAGCCATCATTGGCGATCGTTTATCTGTTTCACTACATCTGACGAGTCATTGGTGACGTTGATCTGTTTCGTTTCCTCTCACGAGTCATTGCTGACGTCACAAACGGACCTTCACGTCCCGGCCCCAGCAGGTGTTCCAAAGCTGGCCATCGCGATCTCGACCGGGGTCCGGCCATTTTCTTCTCATATTTATACATATGGCCCGAGAGGCCAGCAACATCATAGCCTGCTGTGGGAAATATGGAGAAAAATATTTGGAAAAACTCGCCAGCCGAATCTAGGCCCTTTGTTCGTGGCGGTTCCTTGTGTTTTTGCCTCAACGGAAACCCCCTCTCCCCGACAGCTAGGGCCATATAGCTGAGCCCGGGTATTTTCTGTCGGCGCAAGGAACTATTTTTCATACGCGGTGGAAGAGGAGATGCGGCGCAGGTTGTTATTTTCCTACGCCACGGCGGTGTTGCACGTGCGAATTCAGCCCAGCGTGTCCCCAATTAGGACAATTTGCCTGTCACAACACGGCGGTCACTGCGGCAAGGAGAAAATTTGGGTATCAGAAAAAAAAGTAAAATGCCGTAAAAAATAAAAATAAAAATAGAATAAAACAAGGAGGAGCTAAAAACGTCAAGGAAATAGTTAAAATTCTGCGGGGGTTGAGATTAAAATCTTCAACGCCGCAGGGGTATCAGTACCAGCAAGAAAAAACAAGTCGCGTAAGGCGAAAATACAATATTTAGTCAAGTAGCTGTCGAACTCACAGAATGAAACTGAACGCAATGCAACGCAGCAAGACCGTATACTCGTGGTCCACCGCTCACGGCATAGGCAGTGAAATTGACAAGAAGAGCGGGGTAGTGGTTACGCTATGCTGCATAGCACGCTTTTCTGTACCTCTCTTCGTTTTAACTTTCTGAGCGTGTTTTTAATCCAAACATATCATATCTATATATTTTTGGAATCAGAAACCGACAAGGAATAAGATGAAAGTGTTTTTAAATTGATTTCGAAAAAAAAAATTTGATAATAATTTTTATATATTTAATTTTCAGAGCTTGTTTTTAATCCGAATATAACATATTTATATGTTTTTGGAATCAGCAAATGATGGAGAATAAGATAAAGGTAAATTTGGATCGTTTTATAAATTTTTATTTTTTTTTACAATTTTCAGATTTTTAATGACCAAAGTCATTAATTAATTTTTAAGCCACCAAGCTGAAATGCAATACCGAACCCCGGGCTTCGTCGAAGAGTACTTGACCAAAATTTCAACCAATTTGGTTGAAAAATGAGGGCGTGACAGTGCCGCCTCAACTTTCACGAAAAGCCGGATATGACGTCATCAAAGACATTTATCAAAAAAATGAAAAAAACGTTCGGGGATTTCATACCCAGGAACTCTCATGTCAAATTTCATAAAGATCGGTCCAGTAGTTTAGTCTGAATCGCTCTACACACACACACACACACAGACACACACACACACGCACATACACCACGACCCTCGTTTCGATTCCCCCTCGATGTTAAAATATTTAGTCAAAACTTGACTAAATATAAAAAAGTGACCCATTCTCTGCCGTTGCCTTTACAATACTTGGCGATGTGACCAGATAATCTGCAGATCAGTGCAAGGGGCATGCTGATCACCGTTTGTGCAAACAGAGGAGTCTTGACCGTTCAGTTGTTTGTCACGACCGTTGTGTCTGTTGTTAATCAACTGATGATTTGCTTTGATTTTAAGATTTATAGTATAAAAGAAGTGTGGTAGTCAGCAGTTTGATACCGCAAAGAATCGAAAGAGCTGAACCTTTTTTTTTCAAGACGACGTGCATTTTTGTTCAGTAATGGGGTTCTTTCTTCTGGGGGCCTTTTCAAACTTTGTGCTTTTGGAGACAAAATTCGAAGATTTCTTGTCACCAACGACAACAAATAATGCGTCTAAAATAGGTGTGGGAATTACTGTGAAGTGATCAAATGATGCTGCCACAGTATCATTTGTGAGCTAGATTCAAAATATCTTGTCTCTTGAATTGTGTGTGTGTGTGTGTGTGTGTGTGTGTGTGTGTGTGTGTGCGTGCGTGCGTGCGTGTGTGTGCGCGGGCGTGCAGTAGAAGAATTTTTTTTTCACTGACAGGACCAGGAAAAAGTCAGGTAGATTTTTGATTCTATTTACCGACATATAAGCTTATATCAAATTGCAGAAACGAATTATCTATCAACATTCGACTGAACTGCAGAAGGCTACCCGGTGCAGACTCGGCTAAAGAAGCCCCCACTAAGCCTTGGCCGAAAGTCAAACCCCGGCACAAGGTTATCCCCCCGCATCTCAAAGGCCACGAAACGCTACACAGAATACCTGACCTACGCTCGATACTTCTGATCTTCACGACACCTGTACGTTCCACACCCAGAGACCCCCGTACCAGCCCGCGGGTATAGAGCGGGGAACAAAAGACACCTCCAGTCGGCGGGTAATGGGCAAGGAAAACACAGAGTAATTCACCTCCGCCTTGCAATCGTCTGAGCTGCTACAGATACTGCACAACATGCGCAACGCCAGGGAAAGACAAGATGCTTTGTTTTCTTTTCGTCCGCTTCGACTGTGGTTACGTGCTGTGGGGTGGGGGTGGGGGAGAGGAATGCCTTCTTCTGTGTTGTAATGTTTGTTAGAGGGGTTTGGTGGAGGATTAGGAATACTTTGTTTCTTCTGTGCTGTATTAACTGCCAGAGCCTGGGAGGATGGGGGCGAGGTAGTGGTAAATTTCAAGGGAAACTCCGTCTTACGTGGCTGGTTAGTTCTTTTCTGCTGCTCTGTAATGCCTCCCTCCCTCCCTCCCTGGAGAATAGAGGAGGATGCGTGAGGCTGGATAACAGTGTGGGCGTTCTTCTCACTTTGCCTTCCGTGTTGTCTGTCTCCCTGGAGGTTCGGGTAAGGCGGCATAGTACCGCCAATAGTTATCCCTCACACCAGGTATGGCACATAAGGCAGTACGCTGGTTCCTGAAATGACCCTTCGCGATTTGATCAGTTTATACCATTTGCACAGGCATATCAAAACAGTGGAGGCGAATTCAGTATTTGAGCTCACAGTCCTGTGTTATAGCTGCCTTGTTTTGTTTAGCGTGTGCTGACAAAACAAGCCCTGGTCGTCAAGTGTTAAACGGTTTGTCTTTCGCCGCTAGCCTGCAGGCGAGTTGGCGTTGTTTATCTCTGGTGGCCACTGTTTATAATTCAGAATCTCGGAACCGAGTCTCAGTAAAAACTCTTGGAGAAGTCTGCAAAGCGAAGACCAGAGCTTTTTTGCTATGTATGTGGGGGTTTTGCAGACGACATTTTGAAGCATACGCGTTGCCATGACTGCATCAAAATGTTGTATTAAAAACTTCGATAAAGTATCTCAGTTGCACATTTTAGCAAGGTCAATCATTATACTAATTTAAAATCGCTTCAAGCACTTATTGATTCAAACCAAAACTGTGAAATATAATCTGCTAACACTTTCTTTTATCTATCTAGAGAGTATTGCCAGGATGGTCACGTGCTTCCGTCTTAAATAAACGGGATTATGTATGGATGAACCGAGTTGCATTCACTGAAGTGGCCGTAACACAGGTTAAATAGCAATCTGTTAAGCACACAATCTCCCAACCCCCCCCCTCCCCAGCCCCCCAAACAGATTAACAAAATAAAAGAAGATGATTTTAGAAACAGCAGCCGGAGAGAGGCCCGGGGGGGGGGGGGGGGGGATTAAAGATTGGAATTTTAATTATAATTGGATAGATCCGCCGCACTGCCAAGAAAAGTGTACAGTGTTTCACCCACTTTCCCGAAAATATATGCGTCTGTGTTAAAATTGTCAAAATGGAGTTCAAACTTATCATCAGTGCCGCGATCAGACATAATTATGTAGATAGATGATCAATGTAGGCTATATTATATCTCTGTTATCATGCACTACTGACTCAACAACACAAATACTTGCTGAATATAATATCTCTATTTGAAAGCATATCCAAAGGAACCTTTTGTCTCTGTTGATAAATATCGAAGTTCATTGCATTATCTTTACTCTAGACTTGTATTCAGTTTCTCTGTCAGAGCAAAGTATCGTCTGCTACAGACACCGACCCAGCAGTAAGAAAGCATAGGCTCTAGCTGAATACATTTTATTTTTTTCTCGTCAAAAGTAGAAAATACACTGATTCATTCGTAAAGAAGAACTAGGGTTTAGATGAAAAGGTTAGTCAGTGTAATATCATATATATATATACCAATAGATTAAGGAAGATTTTTCAAGAAAGTGCCGATTGTGTTTTTTGTGGTTAGGCCTATCTTTTATCGCGAGTTCCGACAGTAGCGGCTCGGTTACTGCGGACCAGCATAACTGAGTTCACACAGAACTATTCTCAGCTGCACTCAACATGGAAAAAAACCCTGTGTTAATTGTTTCAAGACAACCACATTTTCAGTGTAACACTACTTTGAAACTTCTGCTTCTTGTCATCATTATAATCATTGCAAGGGCTCCAGGAACTGAGAAATGTTAAACACACTTAAAACCACGTAAATGTTACAGGAAGGCGCCTATGGTGCCACAGATTTCCGAATTCCTGCGGCTCAGCAGCTAGCGGCCGCCGTGACCTTGCAGGGCGGAGCATCGAAATTTGCGCGGAATATTCAAAAAGCTTAAACCACACTCACTTTTTTTTCTTGAAAACAGCATAAATATTGTTCTAAGCGTAATAAGTTTAATCTGTATGTATGCTGGAGGTGTAAATGCACTAACATGCATATTTTGTTGCTTGTAAGATGTAGTGTTCACTTACAAAACTTTGACAAGTTTGGTCTTTCGGTTGGCGGTGTAATGTGATTCTTATGTACCGGTTCGACATGTAGGAAACAGCAGTATTTAACTGATTTCTTCCGCATTGAATCTTTCTTTGTGCAATCAGTATAGAAGATTGCAGAGAGTGTATTCTGATGATTTAAAATGTGTGTATTATTATTAAGCAGCCCTGATAGTACTGACTATGTCTCTTTCTACTAAACTGACTCAGTGTGTGACTTCTTAACTGTGCACATTTTCAGCCAGAAATTCATTTCTCTTCCTTGTCTTGCTTGCAAATTTGTTCTTTCCTGGCCGAGCGATAAGATAAACACCCCTGCCAAGGGTTGTGTTCTGCGATGTTTTAGAGCTCGGAAAGGCAGCAGAGGGCTTGTCATCAGCTTTCTCTAAATGGATTGCTTGAGGGCTAATAAGGAAGGGATACTGCTATATCAGTGGTGGTTGTTGACATCTTGTATATATACAGCTTGCTGAATCCTAATGCATGGGCCAAAGAAGGAAACTCGGCTCCACTGATTTGATATGCGTTGCCCATAGAAGCACCAAACAACAAAATGAATAGGCGAAATGGGGATTCAACTGTATACCATATGCAGTTCCAAAAGAAGCTTCTTAGATCTATATTGAAGGATATTGCTATTTTTGACTCACATGCGAAGCTTCTTCTTCTTCTTCTTCTTCGGCGTTCCAGACATGCGAAGCAAAAGTGAGTCTATGTACTCACCCGAGTCGTCCGTCCGTCCGTCCGTCCGTCCGTCCGTCCGTCCGTCCGTCCGTCCGTCCGTCCGTCCGTCCGTCCGTCCGTCCGTCCGTCCGTCCGTCCGTCCCGGCGTCCGTCCGGAAAACTTTAACGTTGGATATTTCTTGGACACTATTAAGTCTATCAACACCTGATGTGGCCTGATGGTGTATGGTTACAAGATCTCAAAAAACATGTGCGGCAACTTGACCTCACTTCAAGTTCAAGGTCACAGGGGCCGTAATTGTTGTCTTAAAAACGACCATTTTTCACATTTTCGCATTTTTTTCTGAAGTTATCGAGAATGGCAACCGTAGCTATTTATGCTATACAGGGCAATGTAAGCCCTATCTTTGGACACCAGTTTGGTTGACCTTGCTTCAAGGTCAAGGTCGCAAGGGTCCTTTAAAGTTGGATTGTATACATATTTTGAAGTGACCTTGACCCTGAACTATGGAAGATAACTGTTTCAAACTTAAAAATTATGTGGGGCACATGTTATGCTTTCATCATGAGACACATTTGGTCACATATGATCAAGGTCAAGGTCACTTTGACCCTTTGGAAATGTGACCAAAATAAGGTAGTGAACCACTAAAAGTGACCATATCTCATGGTAGAAAGAGCCAATAAGCACCATTGTACTTCCTATGTCTTGAATTAACAGCTTTGTGTTGCATGACCTTGGATGACCTTGACGTCACATGTATTTTGGTAGGAAAAATGTGTCAAGCAGTTCTTAGTGTATGATGTCATTGCTAGGTTAGTTATTTGACCTTGACCCTGAAGGTCAAGGTCATGTAAAGGTCAAGGTCAAGCATGTGAGTCGTATGGGCTTTGCCCTTCTTGTTAGAAATAGAAGGGGCACCTCGAATACTAGTGTGCCGTGGGCAAAGTAAGCACATTGATGTGATCTGTACAGAAAGCAGCCAAGATGTAGAGTTTTGGTATGCATGCAAGTTGAAGAATACTATTTCCCAAAATAAAAGTCTTCACGGATCTATGACGACGGTCAAGATGATTTACAAGAAAAGGGAGGTATCTTTATCTGTTGGCGTCAGTAGGCCTCCGTACATGTAAATTTATGCACTGTCTTCTTCGTCTGTCCCTTGAGACTCTGCTCATGAGCTCGCACCACAGAGATAAAGACTGTATCTCTGTGGCTCGCACCCGTGTTGCATTTCTGCACTGGTCGAACGTGTGAAACTTTTCTCTGTCCTGTTTGCTCTCTTGGGACACACACTCTTGGGACACACACTCTTGGGACACACACTGATGTGCAGGTAGTTTGTAAAGCGCATAGTGCTTTTAGTTATGCGCTATAGAAATCTCCTTAATAAATAAATAAATAAATAGTTACTGCATGATTAATCGTTAATTGGTGAAACCTGACGGTGGTGTGGTCAACAGTAAATGACCGTATGGAGGAAGGGACGTTATGGTACGTTTATTTTCTTGACTGACCCACATTCATGTGTCTTTTGTTTTCAATTAAAGGCACAGTACGCCTCCCGTAAACCATCACAGAGACTGTCGGGCTTTTACACACAGTACAAACACCCTTTCATTTACACACTCACCGCTTTTGAACATCCTAGGTGCCCTAGAATTAATTTTGCGGATTGTCTGATCATGCAATCAGACGGTGCGTTTTGGCGCGAGACCTAACTTTTAGAATCTAAATAATAAATTGACAGCTTGTTACACAAACATTCTTAAATCATACAAGAATTCTTTTTTGATCAAGACAAGATCAGTACAATTCGAAGTTTTGAAAGTTTGAAAAAAGAAAAGCCCGGAAGCAGGGTCACGCAAGGCCGTGGTTCTCGTAGCAGACGACAGTTCCTCTGAACAGTCAAAAACCATCGCTAGAGTTCGTGTGAATCACAGCCGTTTGGTGCGTTTAGATTCAGAGGTACATAATAACGTGCTATTGGAGATAAGCTTACAGCCAGTCGCATTGGAAATCACAAACTGACGACTACATTGAAAAAAAGGAAACTGGATCACACGGGTTCACAATGGCTCAGGGTCCTCTCTCTAAACTGAACCAAGAACATACACTGAGAGAAGGGGGGGGGGGATGTGGTTGCTGAAGTAGGACAACTCCTCAGTGATTATGTCATCACCCTCCTTCTGTTCAAAAGGGCTTCTTGTATAAAACCTAATTCAGCCACTCATTCATTCATTAATTTATTTGTATGCTGTTGTCATTCAATCGTTGGCACTTCATTCACCCAGTTTTTGTCCGTCCAAGCAGCAAGCTAGCACGTGGTAAAAGCCAGCGCTATGATTGACGCGTGTAAGTTCTGTTCGCCTTTGATCAGTCTTGATATTATCACTGGGCATCTAAACACCACTTACCAGGCATTTTCTCACACATTAGCCACATGGGGTATAGGGTTTAGGGGAACGTGGGCCGGGGATGGTAGGGAAGCGAAGCAGATAAAGGGGTGGGGGGAGAAGAAAGTCAGTTCACGTCTGGTTCTGATTTTAGGCTGCGGAGTCGAGCCAAAGATCTTCAACTGCGAAGCGTAGCAGTTACACCCTACGTACGATGTGTATGGAAACACCTCCGCGTGGAGGGGTTTTGCAGCCAGCGCGGCATAGATAAAGAGGGAAATTTGTCTCGGCTCACGCGGCAGCAAGCACTATGTCTCCAGACTGAGTAGAAGATTTTCGGTCGAGCCATCTCTCTCTCTCTCTCTCTCTGTCTCTTTGTCTCTGTCTCAGTCTCTCTCTCTGTGTGTCTCTTTCTCAACAAAACGTGCCTACTATCCTGCCTGAAGGTCTTCTTGACGTTTGACACGACTAAAGTCTTCTGTTCCCCGCATATTCATTTTAACGTCACGTCACGGTCAATTTTGCAAACAGGCTCAGTAACACTTCCTATCAGTATATTCTGAACCAACCTGTGTTTTCATTAAAAAAAAAAGAAATCATTTACAAATAAACAGTCAGTTTGGGCCTAACTCGAAGTTTAACATTTTGTTTTTGTTGTTCGGTAGCCTGGCTTAGGCAATTCTTATTGAGGATGCGAACTTACCTATCGGCCCTCGTATGTAGGCATGCCGCCTGCATTACCCTCGCCAGACATACGTGTGTATGGATGTGTTTTTAAAAACAATTCTCTGTGAGCTTGTAATCCTTTGCGGATGCGGTTTGTTTTATTTTGTCTGTGTTTATTCGTCTATTTACGTCTGTGCTATGTATTCTTCATCGCTGTCTATTTACTTCTTTCTTACTCCCCCCCCCCCCCACCCCACCCCCCCCCCCCCCCCGGATAAACCTACTAGCAGTATATCTTCCATCATCTTTTCTTTTGTTTGTTAGCATACACGTATTTTCAAGAAACCATAGAATCACACAGTGAAGAATGAAGATTGTGAATACTCCTCTGCAATTATTCACGCAAGGATTTGTTATAAGAAAAGTATGTTACAGGTAATCCAAAAACTTTTTTTTAATGATTGTTCGTCATATACTCATTCATTCGCTTGCGGCTTCGTGGCAGGCGGAAGGAAAAATCAGCCAGATAAGGTTTCGTTATTGTTTGTCTGTGCACTTAAAAGACCGTTGGGTTGATATATTTGTGAACGTATTGTTTGGTCAATAACAAACGTTCCAACAACCTACCTTTCTTGTTTTTTGATGATATTACAGTAGGGTACATGTACTGTTTACTTTTTGGGTATTTCAGCACAGGTGTAACACGAAATTTTTACTCCACGAAAAATTTACTCCGGAGTAAATATTTCGTACGAAATTCTTACTCCGAGTACACCTTTCGTACGAGAAAAGAACTCCCCAAGGCACGAAAAAATTACTCCCTCCACGAAATTTTTACTCCCCATTTTTTTTACTTCCAGTAAAAATCTCGTACGCAAAAATGGGATGCGGGCGAAGGGATAATGCCAATAAGTGATCTCGCGCACACGAATGTCGCGCTACCCTCCTTCCACCCCTTCCACCACCAAGACTAACAGGGGACAAGGGAGTAAAAATTCCGTACACCTGGCATGGGAAGTTAAATTGCTCGTGTTGGGGTGAAGTAATTTATTCGTTATTTATTCGTCAGGGGAGTAACATTTTTGAACAAAATGTTTACTCGGAACTCACCTGTCTTGGGGAGTAATTTTCTCGTGCAATGGGGGAGTGCTTTTTTCGTAAAGGGAGTAACTTTTTCGTACGAAATGTTTGCTCCGGAGTAAAAACCTCGTGGGAGTAATTTTCTCGTGTTACACCGGCTACTCTCAATCTTTTTCTTGCATGCCTGTTTTGCTTCGTCCTTCATTAGTTATGTCAGCCAATGTGTTCGTAAAGGGTTTTCGGCAGTTTTCTTCAATTGGAAAAAAACCCACAGTTTTAACGTTTGAACTTTGCATTGTTCGCGTACCCATTTTTTGTAATAAAAAGATTTGGGAATAGGCGTGTTCAAAGCGTGATCGATTATAAACGAAACGAGACACGCGGCTATGTTGTCTGCCAATAATCACTCGATCAATCAATGAGTCTTATATTGCGCATATTCCGTGGGTACAGTTCTAGGCGCTCTGCAGTGATGCCGTGTGAGATGAAATTTTATACGGCCAGTAGATTGCAGCCATTTCGGCGCATATTTACCTTTCACGGCCTATTATTCCAAGTCACACGGGTATAGGTAGACAATTATTAACTGTGCCTAAGCAATTTTGCCAGGAAAGACCCTTTTGTCAATCGTGGGATCTTTAACGTGCACACCCAATGTAGTGTACACGGGGGGAGGTTCGGACACCGAAGAGAGTCTGCACACAAAGTTGACTCTGTGAAATAAATTTCTGCCGAACCTGGGATCGAACTCACGCTGACAGCGGCCAACTGAATACAAATCCAGCGCGCTACCAACTGAGCTATATCCCCGCCTCGACAGTATAATGAACGCAGAAGAGCAAGAGACACACCACAAAAACTAACAGCAATATGGAACAATGATTTTTAAATCACGGCAGAAAATACAAAAAATCCAAGCTCCATCTTATGTCTCCGAAAGTCCATCAGTACCGGAAGTTACTCTACGAGACTTTTAGTCAGTCTTGGCTCTTACTTCCGGCGCTTCTAGAAACCTCTTATCAGCCACTTTGCGTCCGCGCGACTTACGCGAGAGTTTATTTATTTATCAATATCGAATTTCCACGCCGACTTCAAAGGAACAGATCCCATACAAAAGCCTCGCTTATTCAATCTGGCGTTTATGAGAAGAGAACGGGATCAAGCCAAGGGAGGTAATTGGTCCGTAAACTCTTCACCGGGGCGAGGCACGATTGTCTTTCTTGAACACGAGGGATATCGCAGGATGAATAAAAAGCAGTATTTACACGTTCCTGATGGCGGAAGATGGAATGCAGAGAGCTGTGTTGTAAACTGCGGGTGAAAATGAAAAAGGGTTATAGCAGGTTAGCGAAGCCTGGAGGCTTTATCTGCAGGCCAGGTAATGCGTCTGATATTAGTTGCAGACAAGAAGGGCGTGATAGCGCGATAAAGGAGCGACTGAGGGGCGAAGGGGTGGTGATGGGGTGGGTGGAATGGGGTTAGGGTGGAGTGAGAGAGAGGGGGGGGGGGGGGGGGTTGTCTGAGAGGCTTTAGTGTTTCTTTGATGTGGGACGTGTCTGTCTTCAACCAGCGTCGATTTTACGGTTGTTTGGAATTAATGTGAGGCACAGTTGGATAGTAATGGCTTTCAAAAATCTGTCTACTGCAAAAGAAGCTGTTTTGGGATTTCTTCATGGTCCTTTTGCAAAATTAATTCAGCAAAATGTCCTCACTCTGCAAAAAAAGCAGTAAGGCTGTTGCTTTTGTTATGCTAAAGGGAAAGACTGCTAGTTCTTACTTCTTGTAAATTAAGCCTAGAAATATCTACAAGGTGGCTTACACAGAAAGGAAGGCATCCTTAAATCTCATTAGATTTGTGTACTGTGTGAAGTTATTATTCAAATGCAAAAGCTGAATGCAGTCTAGAGACATCCTGCTTGCTGCCGCGCGAGCCGAGAAAAAATTCCCTCTTTATCTTCACTGCGCTGGCTGCAAAACCCCTCCTCGCGGAAGTGTTTTCAGACACATCAGACACAGGGTG
>NC_090251.1:30978854-31006354 GCF_037325665.1 Littorina saxatilis
CAATGAGGTGTTTAAATAATTACGTATTGTTGATGAAGGTGAAAAGAAACAAAAAGCTGAAGGCGATACGACTGTCAGTGCGGTTAACTTTGACCGGTTGCCGAGACAGATGACTGAGCACATGTCTACTCCTTGCAATCTGTCGAGGAAGGAACCACCTCATCTAAGCTAAGTTTTTGTCTTCCGTCTTATTTTTACTGTTTGTTCGTTGTGTATGTGGTTCGTTCACTTTAAATGTCGATAGGTTGAGGTGCTTGTGAAGGTTTGCAGCGTATTTTATTAAAAGTTTTATTCATACATTTATAGCAGTTTATCTGTATCGGATGTACAATATTTATCATCCAAGGCTGTAAAAGAAAGAGATAGGAAAATACCTCCTCGCAGGTTTACAACTGGCCAAACGCCCCATTCGTCATCATTTGTGGTCAATTTCGCTCCCCATACTGCCTTGTTCTGGCAGCTTTCGCCAGCCATAAAAAGATGTTAGCCTGGAAACTGCTGACCGCGGAGCATGGTGAGAGAGGAAACGACGGAACACGATGTCCTGCTGTGTCCCGCAGGGCCGGCGGAAAAGTCCAAAGACGGTGTCCCGGGGAGGCAGCACAGCCACTGGCTTTTGCACGTGCTGCACAAATGTTTCGCTTTGTCCATCAACTCTTCTGCCTTTTTTTAAACGGAGACTGAGAGAGAGAGAGAGAGAGAGAGAGAGAGAGAGAGAGAGAGAGAGAGAGAGAGAAATGTTGGAGTGTGGGAATACAGGGTTTATTACTGCATTAATTTTGTAGCTTTGGGTATGTCGAACTTGACTTGTGAAAGTAATGAGTCTTTTGATAACCTTACAATCCATCCCTGGGTCACACCAGAATTGTTACAGAGGAGTCCCTTTCATAGTATCTCTGTTCATCACACATGATTTTCATTAAATGAAGTTATTTGATTTGCAATGCTTCTGAATGATAACAATTGCATAACAAGTCAATCTTTTTTTTCTCTCGAAGAAAGCAAGCAAGAACCATCACACAAACAAATTAAGAAGAAAAAAAAGACAACACCACAACAAACAAACGAACAAACACACACACAAACAAACAAACAAATCAATAGAAAACGGCTTAAACAAACAAACACACATTTATCACCATCAACGACGAGATGATCGCCTTACAAAACCTCTAATTCATGCCTAAAGCAAGAACTATAATAATAGGAAAGATATGTTCTTCCCACAACTGTGACTGAAGTCAAACAGTGCCACGTGCATGCCAGCATACCCGGCCATGTGCCCTGCCATGTCGCCTTCTTGAAGTAGATCCAAGGCGAGATACCCCGTTTGCTCGCCACCCCATTGTCCGATCTACTTATTCTCCAAGTGCCATCCCAAGCACTATCGTTACAAGTCCACCCCCCGCTTTTCATAGGTACCCCCCCTCCTCCCGCCCCACCCTCTCCTCGGTCAGTGTGTTCATCCACCCGTTTCCAAGTAGCCTACCGCGCTCTGGGGTTACTTCAGGAACTAGAGGGGGGAGTTTACGTCCTCTCAGAAACTAAGGGGGTACTTCCACCCGTTTCCAAGTACATGTAGTCCACCCCGGTGACCGTTTGGTCTGTGCCTTATCTGTCTATCTACCCGTCGGTTTCCGGTTAGTCCACCTACCGCGTTCAGATTATCTAGTGTACCCGTATCTAGCTGACGGCACCCAACCGCAGCAGCTCCCGTCCTGGGCAGGATTTCTCTGGGTGACAGGTTCGCGTGGCACTTGTGTCGTGGGCCGTATCTGATGAACTGGTAAAATATGAGGGGTATAGGGGGGGGGGGGGGGGGGGGGGGGGAAGGACGGGGTTGGGGGGGGGGGGGTGGCAGGGTTTGGGATTGAAGGTGATGGTCAAACACAATGTCTGTGACCGCATCCTGGCTCGGTCTCACAGCAAAAGAAGATGCATAGGGACTAAATTCGGAAGGCTCACACACTCTGAGGGTGATGGTGGGTCTGTCTCATTCAGAACTCTTGCTGAGCCTTTCCATGTAGCCCGTTTGAGGCCGCGCGAGAAAGACTCATTGTGACGGGAAAAATTGAGTGTTTGTTTGTCCTTTTGTTATTGTTGTTTTATATTAGATCCACGGAAAATACGCTGTTTGAATTATACAGTATAGACTGTCCCATTTTGTTTAATCGTCGCACAATATAGGAGGCTCGGCATTTTCTGTCTTTTTTCAGCTTTAATGCTAACCTCTACTCAACTGGGTATTTGGTTCCCACGAAAGGTATGATAGGTAAATAATTAACTAATTAATTATTAAACTGAATGAATGAATGAATGATTGAATGAATGAATGAATGAATGAATGACCAAAAAAACGAAGAAAAAAAGAAAGAAAGAAAGAAAGAAAGAGAGAAAGAAAGAAAAAAAAAGAAAGAAAGAAAGAAGGAAACAAGGAAACGAAGAAACGAACAGACAAACAAAACAATCAAAGAAACAAAGAAAGAAACTAAGAGGTGAAGGGAAACTTCTTTGTCTGAATCCTGCATTAAGACATGTCCAACTCCCACGGTGATCGTTGATGCTGTCTTTCTTCAGCCCGTTCTCACGTGTCCCATGCAGTGTTCTTCAGCCAGCCATCATTCTGACAAAATGTCATGGCGTCTTATCTAGTCATCTGACCATCTCCTGCCTCATACTCCCGTCTAGTATAGAGTAATATCTGCATCCATTCGTTTAGTGTAACCTCGGCAGGATTTCTGGGTGACAGGTTCCAGTGGCACCTTTCTTGTAGATCGGGCCATCTGATGATCAGCTGGTATGGTTGGGAAAACAGTAGGAGATGAGGATTGGGGGGGGGGGGGGGGTGATGGTGGTGGTAATTTTGTTCGGGTGGTCAGGTACCCTGCCGTCATGGCAGTCTTATCTGTTCATCTATACTCGTACCCGTTTTCCGGACCAACTCACCAAGCATTATGTGTTCGTGCACGCTTTCCGGCTTCGGTTGCAACACCCTGGTGTTATCTGTGCAGTGTTATCTGTTGTAGCCGTTTTTATCGAGTGCAAACTCCTGTTGCAGGCAGGGTGTAGACCGTCTCTGGCAGAATTTCCGGTTGACATGTTCGCGTGGCACTTGCTACTGATGCGTGTGGACCGTGTCCGATAATCAGAACATTTGGTGAGAAAAAAAAGTTGGTGGGATGCAGTTTGGGGGGGAAGGCAGGGGGTTGGGTGTGTGTGTGTGTGTGTGTGTGGGGGGGGGGGGGTATAGGCGTACGGGAACGGATATCTTTTATGCATGATATATCTGATCATACCGTGCAGAATAGTATTTAAAAAAAGGATTAATGATATTTTTTAGAATAATTCGGTTCGAATTAAGTTTTTCTTTTTTTGTGTGTGTTGTGTGTGAATATGTAGCATAAACCACATTTGCCTTTCAATTGTTTTCAAATCTCGTGTATGTAAAAACTAACATGATGGTGCTTGAAAGCTGATCTGCTTTGAGTTTGACAAAATAGATTTCGGGCAGTGTGGATCTGGACACAAATCATTTCACAATTAAAAAAAAAAGGTTTTGGGCGGAAAAAAAGAAACACGATAAGAAGAGAACCGGAAGAGGAAAGAAAACGCTGAAAGCCTAAACACAACCGACTGGAGAGAACGCACTTGGGAGGTCTTCTAAATGCTCTTCTTCTCTTTCTTCTCAATTAAACTCGATACACTCTTTTTCAGGAGACACCCCAAACATCGCTGACACTTACCACCACTTTCACCGCACCCACACCCATCTTTCATAAACAACTTTTTAGTCTCCAGCTTCTGCCACCATGCATTTTAAAAAAGAAAATCCTTTTTTTGTGATATATTATTAACAGGACAGGACATAGACAGAGAAAACCAAACCACAAAATAAGAAACACAAGAGAAAAGTACTGATCACAGAGTCAGGAGATACGGTTGTGTGTGTGTGTGTGTGTGTGTGTGTGTGTGTGGGGGGGTGTGTGTGTATGTGTGTGTGTGTGTGTGTGTGTATGTGTATGTGTATGTGTGTGTGTGTGGGGGGGGGGGGACTTCCTCCAGAAGACTTCAACATATTTTTTCCCCTGTTCTTTCTCTCTCTCTGTCTGTCTTTCTCTTCTCCTTATATTCGAGTTTTTCTGTCTTTGACGTTTCGTTTTGATTTGTTTCTCATTTTCTTTCTTTCTTTCTTCTACTATTTGTTTCTTTCTTTGATTCTTTTCCCTTTTTCTTTTTTTGTTGCAATTCCCCCCGAAAGCGCTTCAACAAAGTTACAACTCTTTCTGTCCAATTATGGCGAAGGCGTCAACGCAATTCTCTTCAGATTCCCCCTCTGTCAAACACGATCACCGGATTCCAGGAAAGTGGCAAGCACAACTATCCCGTCTCTGGCACCGTCCGAGACAAAACAAGCGTAGCCAAGCGCTCATGCCAGGGCGCGTATCCTACGTTTTATTTTTCAAAACAAATCAGCGCAAATTAGCCCCTCTCGGATAATCAGACTTTGGTTACCAAAACAACACCGTGCCGAGGTAGTAGCAAAATAGGGGGAGTGGAGAGGCCTGCCTGTGTATCCTCCGTAATGTGTGCAAGCACAGGGCTTCTTTTTAGTCACTATTTCTCTCTGTTTTGTTTCTTCATGCATTCTTCTTTCTTTATAATTATCTTATTTTTCTTTTGTCTGTGTCCAGATTTGTGATTTGGTTTTTTTGTGCTTGTTTAGTTAGTTTGTTTTGTTTGTTTATGTGTGTTTCTGTCTCCGCTTTGCGTGTTTGTTTGTTTGTTGTTGTATTTCCAATGTTCATTAATCTGTTTTGACTTTGGCCTTCTGTCTCTTAGGGTTTGTTATTTTTTCTATTTTTGTTTGTTTTCCGTCCCACCCCCTTTACGCCTGTTTTTTTGCATTATTTTTTCAAGTCTTGTCCTCATTCCGTCTCTTTTCACTTATATATATCTTCACTTTGTTTCTTAGTTTCGTCTCTTTTCTCATTCAGACCTTCTCTTTTTCTTTCACTATCCCGTCTCCATTTTATAGTTGTTTCGCACTCAAATCTTTCTCTCTCTCTCTCTCTCTCTCTCTCTCTCTCTCTCTCTCTATATATATATATATATATATATATATATATATATATATATATATATATATATATATATATATATATCTAAATTGCGCCAAATCTCTCTTTCTCTCTGTCTGTCTGTCTGTCTGTCTCTGTCTCTGTCTCTGTCTTTCTCTCTCTCTCTTCTCTCTTTCTCTCTCTCTCTCTCTCTCCCCCCAACCCCCTTTTAAATTTTATTTTGCTTTCTCTTTCTCGTTTACACATTTGTTTCTCTCTCCCTCTCTCTTCCCCATTGTTCTTCTTCTTTCCCTTTCCCTCCTTATTTTGTGCACGCCAGATGCACAAAAAAAGCATATCTATCGTTTTTCTTGTTACCCTAGAAAAATCAAGAATTGTCATTGTCATTGTCATTGTCCGTAGTATTTCACGGGTCTTGTGACAGTGACGGTAGCAGCAGTTTTCCTCCTCAAACCTTGGCTTTTTTTTCTTTTCTTTTTTTTTAGCACGGTAGGGGGAGGATGGATAAAGAAGCCCTCATCCTAGCCCCAGAACCATGAGCACGGCGAAACGAAAGTCTCTGGCCACAGCGGATTGATAATCGGGTTAGCCGCTCGCTCTCAGCGCGCTCGGCATTCCACAGAGTCAGGGGGAGAAGGTCTCGCGCCAACCAGAAGCCTCGGTGCCAGAGGAAGGGGGCGGGGCTTAGGGAAACCTGCAAGTGGCGCGAGAGAGAAAGGGGGTGGGGATTGGGAGGAGGGCTCAGGGAACCTTGACGGATGCTTTGCCACGGGGGGGTGTAATGTTGCGTTCTCACCCCTCCCCCGACCCCCACCCTCTCCTTTCTTCACTGTCTCACCTCCCTCCTTTCGGCCAAAATGCTTGAGGGATGCTAAGAGTGAGAACTCACCGACCTTCTGTGTAAACTGTATCAATTGATTAGCGGGTGCGGAAGGACCTTCGTTTGCTCCCCGCATTGATTGATTTTCCGCCCCAGGCTTCTGTTGAAAATTTGCTGACTTCTTCTTCATAAGCTGTCTGTGATGACTTCGTCTGGAAGTCTTTGAGGACTTGTGGAAGTGCCGAAGATGCGTGGACTGAAGTGATTGTGAGTGTTGTGGTTTTATTTTTCTGTGACTCCACGTGAGCAAGGAATGGGACACAATTCAGTGCTACCTTTCGCAAAGTTTTCTTGTCCAGGTGAAGGTAAATAAGAATTGTGACACTGGGAATATTTGTGTACAGGCATAATCTGTGTAAGTCAGGAAAGACATTTATCATTATTTTTTTTTCTTCTTCTGATTTCGGGGTTCTGCCGCAGACGTAAGGAGTTCACTTATAGAATATTCGTGTGTGTTTGAAAAGCAAACACACCTCGCCAGCGTAATCTTGAGAAAGAGAAATCTGCAGTTGAATCATTTTGAAAGCGAAAACGGATGCTTGTATACAGACAGCTTCTATCGTCTTGAACAACACTGCGTTGACACCGGTTAAATGTTGAATCGTACATTATACCTGCAGCTTTGTTACAAATATTGCACAGTTGTTAAGTTTGCACTTACTGCCACATTAACAGTAATCTGCACTTTATTGAAAGTACTTGTGCGTGCAGACAATAAGGTGACAGTTTAAACCAGACAATGCACTATATAAATAATCAATGCACTGAGGTGTTTTAACTTTCAATAGAAGTATCTCTAGTTTAGCTTTTTTTCCACTGTACCAGATTTTACCAGATGCGCAGAAAATTGCAGTTGAAAAGACAAATTCAGTGAAAATCTCCCTGATATATACAGCTCTAAGGCTGTACCATTTAAAAACATTGTTTACATTCTGGGCCACTCTACAAACACTGCACTCAACAGAACTGAACTCAAAACATCAGAAAAGATCTCGGTGAGACTGGTTGCACAAAAAGAACATTACCAACATGAGCGCTAGTCCAGTTCAGTACGGAAAGTCAGAGACACTGTTCGCACCCTACCCGCCAAACCACGGGGCCCACCTGCACCCTCACGGGGGTAGCCTTCACCCCCACCACCATCTTCTGTCCACCCAGGATCTGCTCAGCCACCCGGCTCGGATGCTGCCGGGTGACTCTCCACATCGTCTGCCAAACGGATTCAACCATCATCACACCATTGACGGCATTTTAGGAAGTTCTGGAGGCAGGCGTCCTGGCGTTTATAAAGGTAATTTTTGTTTGATTTATTCATTTAGATTTTTTTAATGTACACATTTTTTTTCGTGGGGGTGTCAAGAAGTGTTTCTGGTTTGTCTTTCTTCTGTCGTTGATTGTTCCAAGTGCATTTTTTTTAAAAGGTTTGTCGGATTTCTTTTATGATATGTGTGTATCTGAATCAGTGGATGGTGTTTCCCTCCAATAATGGCATGTTTGGAGACAATCTTACTAATTACATGTTCATGGAAAAGTGTATACTTTTAGAATTGTTTTAAAAATGTGTATTTGTTATTTTGGTTTGGATATATTCGTTCGCCACCTCACTTTTTCTTCTTTGTTTTTGAAAAGTTTCGATGTGATAAAGGTTACATACACATGCACCTTGGAATGCGGTTGTATTCCTTTTGATAGTGTCCGTTTGAGATGGCACCAACGTCTTTTCTATTCTCAAATGAAAGAATTGTACTTTCCCATTTTTAAATTGTTATCATCTGCAAATATTTAACACTTCTTATAATATTAGAAGATTTTTTTCCAAGCATTTGCATGTTGCGGCTCCTGCAAAAATCAGTCTCATTATTTTTGATTTATTGCGTCATGCTCACGCTGTTAACTGACTGGAATAGATATTCATTGTTTAAAGCTGTCAAATTAACTGAATTCTTTCCCTAAGTATATAAAGGCAAGATGTTTTACATAACTAGGCCAAGTTGATAGCGAATCAACAATTCAGTCCCTAATATTGGTTGTTAGCCTGTGGGACAGTAAGCATCATCATTGGCATAACTAGGTAAGCGGGCAGTGCAACTCCGTTATTATTTGACTGGTTGGTAGTATATTTAGAATTTCATCTGAATGCTATACATGGTGCTATTTGTTTGAGAATGAGCACGTAGTTTACATAACATAAATACCAAAAAAAGTATTCAGTCCATATTGTGTCCAATTCATTGAAAAAGAAGACTTCTTGCTACTTCTCTCTCTTTCACTCTCTCTCTCTCTCTCTCCCCTCTCTCTCCCTATGTATTGTATGTGTGTGTCCCAGTGTGTGCGTATATGTGTGTGTGCGTGTGAGCAGTGTGTGTGTGTGTGTGTGTGTGTGTGTGTGTGAGTGTGTGTGTGTGTGTGTTAGAGAGAGAGAGAGAGAGAGTGTGAGTTGGAGAGAGAAAGAGAGAGAGAGAGAGAGAGAGAGAGAGAGAGAGAGAGAGAGAGAGAGAGAGAGAGAGAGCGAGCTGAGAGCTGGAGAGACACAGAGAGAGAGAGCTGGAGAGAGAGAGAGAGAGAGAGAGAGAGAGAGAGAGAGAGAGAGAGAGAGAGAGAGAGAGAGAGAGAGAGAACAAATATACAGGTAAACATACACACGTGGAAGCACAGTCCTTTCCATGAAAGTAATTCTACTCACTATATATATATATACTCAGACTCTTGCCAGAGTTTTCAACAAAATGGAATCAGAACATACCTCCATGTATACACTTGGACACCTAGACATACCCTGCAATCACATCCTGGGGAGATTTGTGTGTGTAATGAATTGAATTGTTTTAAAGCCAATTAAAGATTAGGAAGAAGAATTCCAACTCTGCGCAGAAAACATCATCCAGGCTGTTGATTGTTAGTGTGTATCCTATGGTCAGGGACCTATATTAGAGGTCTATCCTATAGTGGAGGAATGGCCTCATCCACAGACATTAACAAATGTCACCCTCCACCACGAAATGAGTCGCATGTCACCTCGCGGGGAGTAATTAATAAATCCCTGCGCTTAGAACTGTACCCACGGAATACGCGCGATATAAGCCTCATATTGATATTGATTGATTGATTGAGTGTCTGCATGGTAACAGTGTGAGGGTCACCTTAGTCACAGGCGTGTAACTCAAACAGTGTTTGCTCTTTTCTAAAACGGGTTTCACCACTGGATAGAGCATAAAAAAAAAACTCTTTACGAAAATGTAAAAATATGAAAATCATGCAAAGGTGACATGCGACTCATTTCGTGGCGGAGGGTCACAAATACAGTAGCCTAGCTCTTTTCATGTCTGTGGGCCCCATCCCATGTAAAAGTCTGGCCAGCTATTACACGGTGAGTCAGATCGCTTACACACGGGCAGGACTGTGCCTTTAAAATAGATAAAGATTGTCCATTATAATCGTGCGTCAAACATTATTTTGTTTTAAGGGCACGCTAATTATTCGCTTAGCTTTTTTTGTGCTTTTTGATAGAATTCTATGCTTGAGGCATTTTCTTTGCAAACTTTTTTTCTAAAACATGGTTCAAACCAGATGAAGGAAGCACCGATCACTAACACGCTCATTAACAGAAAATATTCCAGACACCACAGTCATACTACAACTGTATAGTACATACACGAGCACTGCAGCGTTCCTTTACCACCACACATAAACACCTACGAGTTACTACTACCACATGATACGCACGAGATTAAATAAGTCGTTCAAGTCTTCTTCTTCTTCGTTCGTGGGCTGAAACTCCCACGTACACTCGTGTTTTTTGCACGAGTGGAATTTTACGTGTATGACAGTTTTTTTACCCCGCCATTTAGGCAGCCATACGCCGTTTTTCGGAGGAAGCATGCTGGGTATTTTCGTGTTTCTATAACCCACCGAACTCTGACATGGATTACAGGATTTTTTCGTGCGCACTTGGTCTTGTGCTTGCGTGTACACACGGGGGTGTTCGGACACCGAGGAGAGTCTGCACACAAAGTTGACTCTGAGAAAGAAATCTCTCGCCGAACGTGGGGACGAACTCACGCTGACAGCGGCCAACTGGATACAAATCCAGCGCGCTACCGACTGAGCTACATCCCCGCCCCTAGTCGTTCAAGTCAAATGAAGGAAGCATCGAACACTAACAAGATCATTAACAGAAAATATCGTAGACACCACATACTACAACGTACACATACGCACGCACTGCAGATTTTCTTTACCACCACACATAAAAACCTATACGTTTACTACTATACTATACGCACGAGAGTAAAAAGACAGCCATCCAACCCCACAGCCTTCCCCTTTGGCCTTTTCACGGAGACTCAATAATGTGCATTTTCATAGGCAGCTTAAGCATGTGGCAGCATTTGACTCATGGGGGAGGCTGTCATTTTGTAAGATGTCGCCCGGCTAAGGAAGAAATACAGGAAGTTTCGTACTTTTCTCCCAAACAATGCCACATGGCAGCATACACGAGCAATGTGGTGAAGTCCCAACACGACTGTGTATAACGTGGAAACACGAATCAGTGTGCGGAGGAGAAAAGTAGTATTATGCACGTGAAACGCGTTACCTGGCTGTTAGGAGAAATGACGACCATTACAGCCAATTTCTTGTCATTTTGTTTTGCCAGTAAGGTGGACGGCATTTGTTTGTCTTTTGGTCAATTATAGGTAAGGGCGGGATTTCTGGGGTTAGACTGATAACAAATAAAGGAACGAATGTTGTGTTGTTGGTCTCAGCTTCTTCTTCTTCTTCTGCGTTCGTGGGCTGAAACTCCCACGTACACTCGTGTTTTTTGCACGAGTGGAATTTTACGTGTATGACCGTTTTTACCCCGCCATTAAGGCAGCCATACGCCGCTTTCGGAGGAAGCATGCTGGATATTTTCGTGTTTCTATAACCCACCGAACTCTGACATGGATTACAGGATCTTTTACGTGCGCACTTGGTCTTGTGCTTGCGTGTACACACGAAGGGGGATAAGCCACTAGCAGGTCTGCACACACGTTGACCTGGGAGATCGGAAAAATCTCCACTCTTAACCCACCAGGCGGCCGCGACCGGGATTCGAACCCTCGACCTTCCGATTAAGAGGCCGACGTCTTACCACCCCGCCACAGCGCCCGTCCGTTGGTCTCAGCGATACGCAGGAAAAAGTAATAGGATTTTGTTTTTTCATCACCGGAGCGAAGACTTTTTCTCTTTTGTCTAACTAAATCCAAAAACAAAGAGACTGCCAACGTTCCAAAATTCAGAATCAAAAAACAAGAAAGGTAGGTTGTTGGAACGTTTGTTATTGACAAAACAATACATTTCTTGTTAACATTTTATAGTAAAGAATTTGTGAATGTATTGTTTTGTCAATAGCAGGCCTGAGATTATAAGGACACAACCGTCGAACGCTGAAGAAGAAGAAGAAGTCAATAACAAACGTTTCAACAACCTACCTTTCTTTTTATATTTAGTCAAGTTTTGACTAAATATTTTAACATCGAGGGGGAATCGAAACGAGGGTGTGGTGTATGTGTGTGTGTCTGTGTGTGTGTGTGTGTGTGTGTGTGTGTGTAGAGCGATTCAGACTAAACTATTGGACCGATCTTTATGAAATTTGACATGAGAGTTCCTGGGTATGAAATCCCCGAACGTTTTTTTCATTTTTTTGATAAATGTCTTTGATGACGTCATATCCGGCTTTTCGTGAAAGTTGAGGCGGCACTGTCACGCCCTCATTTTTCAACCAAATTGGTTCAAATTTTGGTCAAGTAATTTTCGACGAAGCCCGGACTTCGGTATTGCATTTCAGCTTGGTGGCTTAAAAATTAATTAATGACTTTGGTCATTAAAAATCTGAAAATTGTAAAAAAAATTAAAAATTTTCAAAACGATCCAAATTTACGTTTATCTTATTCTTCATCATTTGCTGATTCCAAAAACATATAAATATGTTATATTCGAATTAAAAACAAGCTCTGAAAATTAAATATATAAAAATTATTATCAAAATTAAATTGTCCAAATCAATTTAAAAACACTTTCATCTTATTCCTTGTTGGTTCCTGATTCCAAAAACATATAGATATGATATGTTTGGATTAAAAACACGCTCAGAAAGTTAAAACAAAGAGAGGTACAGAAAAGCGTGCTATCCTTCTTAGCGCAACGAATACCCCGCTCTTCTTGTCAATTTCACTGCCTTTGCCATGAGCGGTGGACTGACGATGCTACGAGTATACGGTCTTGCTGAAAAATGGCAGCTACTTGACTAAATATTGTATTTTCGCCTTACGCGACTTGTTTTAAAAATTCTTTTGTCTAACCCTAGGTGACAGCAAATAAACTCAGGATATGTAATGAAATATTAAAATTCGATATCTCGACTCTCCTATAGTGTCGCTAACCGTGCCAAGCCATGAGATTTGAATAAGGCAAAAAAAAAAATTAGTCTGTTTACGGTAACATAGGCAAAAACAAGTCGCGTAAGGCGAAAATACAATATTTAGTCAAGTAGCTGTCGAACTCACAGAATGAAACTGAACGCAACGCAACGCAGCAAGACCGTATACTCGTAGCATCGTCACTCCACCGCCCGTGGCAAAGGCAGTGCCCGTGGAATTGACAAGAAGAGCGGGGTATTCGTTGCGCTGAGAAGGATAGCACGCTTTTCTGTACCTCTCTTCGTTTTAACTTTCTGAGCGTGTTTTTAATCCAAACATATCATATCTATATGTTTATGGAATCAGGAACCAACAAGGAATAAGATGAAAGTGTTTTTAAATTGATTTCGAAAAAAAAAATTGATAATAATTTTTATATATTTAATTTTCAGAGCTTGTTTTTAATCCGAATATAACTTATTTATATGTTTTTGGAATCAGCAAATGATGGAGAATAAGATAAACGTAAATTTGGATCGTTTTATAAATTTTTATTTTTTTTTACAATTTTCAGATTTTTAATGACCAAAGTCATTAATTAATTTTTAAGCCACCAAGCTGAAATGCAATACCGAAGTCCGGGCTTCGTCGAAGATTACTTGACCAAAATTTGAACCAATTTGGTTGAAAAATGAGGGCGTGACAGTGCCGCCTCAACTTTCACGAAAAGCCGGATATGACGTCATCAAAGACATTTATCAAAAAAATGAAAAAAACGTTCGGGGATTTCATACCCAGGAACTCTCATGTCAAATTTCATAAAGATCGGTCCAGTAGTTTAGTCTGAATCGCTCTACACACACACACACACACACACACAGACACACAGACACACACACACACACACACACACACGCACATACACCACGACCCTCGTTTCGATTCCCCCTCGATGTTAAAATATTTAGTCAAAACTTGACTAAATATAAAAAATAGGGTCGGTAGGTCGGGATTTGTTTTTGTTTTTTGTTTTTTGTTCTCTCCCAAAAAACATATTTTTAATTTATTTTGCCAAAAAACAGACTTTTTTTTATTTTTTATTTATTTATTTATTTAAATTTTTTCTCTCTCCCAAATGCCAAAAAAAAAGTCTAGGGTCGCGCGAAAAAATAGGGTCGGTCGGGATACCGTAAACAGACTATTTTTTGTGTGTGGCCTAAACATGAAGTATAGTACTACTAGCAGTAGTAATAGTACCCTTTAAAACACACAGCATGATATAATGGACAAAGAAAAGATTTTCTCCGAATTAGGTAGAAGCAGAATGTCTTCAAAACAGAAGAAAAAATAAAATAAAACAGCGGCGGATTTTCTTTGTTAGTTTGTTTCTATAATTATTCAGTCTTTGTGTGTCTTGTCCGGACAGCGGCAGAACAGTTTCTGTGTGTGCTCAAGTTCATGTGGTATTGAACAAGCAGAGAAAATAAATACAAAGTTAATAGTAAATGCGAAAAAGAGCTGCATGGGAATAGACGGGTGGTCCGGGATAAAAGTAAATAGATTCAGGAGTTTAGTTTGCAACGCTGACCTTTAGCGAATTCCAAATAGTTTCCAGACCATGTTCACTGCATTGTGCCGCCGGCGTTGTAAATGACATAATCGTTTACATACTACCAATAGAAACACCTCTGCAGGCTGTTCATTTCTTGTCTCGCGTATATACACGCAGGCCGGGAAAGGGTTCAAATGTATTGATTTAAAAACTTGATTTTCAGCTATCATGCACAAAGAATCCGTTATTTTCCTGTGAACAATCTGAGGTCAGCATCACTACAGCTACCTCAACTATATTCTAGGCTGGTCAGGCCGAAGCACCCTCCAGTCAAAATATATACAAACATCCGGCCAATGACTTTGCTGCATGTTTAATATTGATTGTGGTTTTTTTCTGAGTGGATTGATTAACACATGTATGGGATATCGGACATTCTGTCAGCTGCGAATGCCGCCACAAACCGTTTTTCCCTGCAGAGGTATAATTTTCATTCCCTTTACTTCATTTTTAACAGAATATATAAAAATCGGTTTTAATAATAATAATAATAATAATGGTGATTTCTATAGCGCTTTCGAACACACAAAGCGCTTTACAAAAGCAATAACAACATCATTACCAGAATGACGCCATTGACGGAATAGAACACAATCATAAACACTTTACAACAAAAACCAAAAACAAAACATAAATGTTACAAAAATCCAGAGGCTCTTACAGGAACGAACTCTCAGTATACACAACAATTATGATGCACACACACACACACACACCCACACATGTCCACACACACGCACACACACACATACACACACACACACACACACACACACACACACAAACACACACACAGTGAACATTGTTCATCCGAAAGTGCACATTTACAGGGTCGCGACAACTACATCATCATAGAATGCTTCTCTGAAGAGGTGAGTCTTGAGATTTGCTTTGAAAGAAGGCAGAGAAAGACCGAAAGCTTGAATCTTGCTCTGAAAAGGAATGAAGTTATCTTTCAACCGGGAGGATTAAGTTGGGAGCGGGAAAGAGGGAGGGGGGGGGGAGGGGGGGGAGGAGGGGGGGAGGGGGGGAGGAGGGGGGGGGGGGGGGGGGTTCAGGCATCTTTCATATTATTATCGCTTGGTGCGTTGCTTGACTGCTCAGACTGAAACAATGCAGGAATTTCACTTGACAATAAAAGATGAAAATTGCACGTGCAATTGCAATCTTCAATAGATTACTACAAAAACATTGGAAATCGGGTGTGCGTCCTTCGTGACGGAATGGCAGGGAATTCTTGAATGGCCTGAGAAATTAACGTTTGGCCCAAATGTGAAACAAATCGAAATATTTTTTGTTCTGTACATTTTCCTTAGTTCCGCATACGAACATAATATTTGAAAATCGTAATGTTGTTTTCCTTGAATACTTTTTGAATTATAGTTTCACTGGCTTTGACATTAACTACAGCATACAAGTGAATATGATGAAGTCTTTTTATGTAAGGCCACAAAAAAAAATAGGTCTGTTTACGGTAACCCGACCGACCCTATTTTTTTCGCGCGACCCTAGACTTTTTTTTTGCATTTGGGGAAAAACAACCCAAAAAAAAAATCTTTTTTTTGGTGCAAAATAACGTAAAAATATAGTTTTTTGGAAAGAAAAAAAGAAAAAAAAAATTCTGACCTACCGACCCTATTTTTTTGGCCTATGTTACCGTAAACAGACCTATATTTTTGTTTGGCCTAATTGATAACTGGGTGTGTTTTTCCTTTCGATAATGTATTTGTTCGGTCTTGCTTATTTTGCAGTCATTTTTAGACTCATACAATTTGAATCCTTTTGTATAACTTAGGGTCACATTTTCCAGATTTTTTTCGCCCTTCTTTATTTATTGGTATTAGATTCATTGATTTATGTTCATTATGTGTAATGTCATTTATTTACTTACCTCTGCAATCACTGAACCTATGTGTGTTTTGTTTTAATCTAAAAGAAACCCACATTGACATGCTAAGTAACAAGAAACAGAAAACAAGCAACAATTACAATAACAACGGTAATAAAAACCAAACAAACACCCAACACCCACATTGATTGTATTTTCTATAACTGCGTCATACATTTTACACACAGTAATCATTATGCTAGTTTATTGTCAGTTAAGACTCATTTTTTTGGTATTTAAATACATTTCCCTGTAAAATATAAGTATAGGGGTTCATGGTCGGAATCAAGAGGTCAAATGTGCGTGGCTTCCTTTGAAAACGTCATCATTTCATAAAAGATTTCCTTTTTCTTGTTTCTGCGGCTGCGCAAGTTATTTGCCTAGGTCGGAAGGGAATGCTATATATAAATATATGCACTTATTCCAGTTTAGTTCATAAACACGCCAGCATTGATCGAATCCACCAATCAAAGTGAGTTGACCGGTCTGCAAAGTCTCACGCCGAGACACTCTCGTTCACACGTTGTCGCAGACGTGACCATTTAGGAGAACGAATGTGTTAGGAATAGCATCCCCTTATCTCAATGGAGTGTCATCATCTCCTCCGTATCAGTGCCACCTGCAGACTTATGACCAGCGCTGGTCAGTTGGGGGTTCCAGTGGTCAGTCAGCGGATGATCACATTTGCGAATCAGTGCTGGTGATCAAGTGTTGAAATTAGTATATAATTACTCAACAATCATAACGTGCAATCAACGCCAAATTTTCATGTCTCGTCTTCTCAATTAATTAGACGGGCGCAGTGGCGCAGTGGTAAGACGTCGGTCGGCCTCCTAATTCCATCTCACACGGCATATTAAAATAAATCCCTGCATAAAAAAAAAAAATATATAAAAAAAATCCCTGCGCTTAGAACTGTACCCACGGAATACCCGCGATATAAGCCTCATATTGATTGATTGATAATCGGGAGGTCGTGAGTTCGAATCCCGGTCGCTGCCGCCTGGTGGGTTAAGAGTGGAGATTTTTCCGATCTCCCAGGTCAACTTATGTGCAGACCTGCTAGTGACTTAACCCCCTTCGTGTGTACACGCAAGCACAAGACCAAGTGCGCACGGAAAAGATCCTGTAATCCATGTCAGAGTTCGGTGGGTTATAGAAACATGAAAATACCCAGCATGCCTCCCCCGAAATCGGCGTATGCTGCCTGAATGGCGGGGTAAAAACGGTCATACACGTAAAACTCCACTCGTGCTTAAACATGAGTGAACGTGGGAGTCTAAGCCCATGAACGAAGAAGAAGAAGTCTTCTCAATTATATAATTTTTCTGTTTCGAATGTTGTACATCACTTTGAAGAGCGGTGTAGGTCGCGATGCTCGTAATGCTTCTCCTCTTTTAATTTTTAAAAAGATTTGTGTGTGTTTTGTTTGTGTATTTGTTTGTTCCTCTTTTTACATTTAGTCAAGTTTTGACTAAATGTTTTAACGTAGAGGGGGGAATCGAGACGAGGGTCGTGGTGTATATGCGTGCGTGTGTGCGTGCGTGCGTGTGTGTGTGTGTGTGTGTGTGTGTGTGTGTGTGTGTGTAGAGCGATTCAGACTAAACTACTGGACCGATCTTTATGAAATTTGACATGAGAGTTCCTGGGTATGAAATCCCCGAACGTTTTTTTCATTTTTTTGATAAATGTCTTTGATGACGTCATATCCGGCTTTTCGTGAAAGTTGAGGCGGCACTGTCACGCCCTCATTTTTCAACCAAATTGGTTCAAATTTTGGTCAAGTAATCTTCGACGAAGCCCGGGGTTCGGTATTGCATTTCAGCTTGGTGGCTTAAAAATTAATTAATGACTTTGGTCATTAAAAATCTGAAAATTGTAAAAAAAACATAAAAATTTATAAAACGATCCAAATTTACGTTTATCTTATTCTCCATCATTTGCTGATTCCAAAAACATATAAATATTTTATATTTGGATTAACAACAAGCTCTGAAAATTAAATATATAAAAATTATTATCAAAATTAAATTGTCCAAATCAATTTAAAAACACTTTCATCTTATTGCTTGTCGGTTCCTGATTCCAAAAACATATAGATATGATATGTTTGGATTAAAAACACGCTCAGAAAGTTAAAACAAAGAGAGGTACAGAAAAGCGTGCTATCCTTCTTAGCGCAACTACTACCCCGCTCTTCTTGTCAATTTTACTGCCTTTGCCATGAGCGGTGGCCTGACGATGCTACGAGTAAAATGGCATTGCGTTCAGTTTCATTCTGTGAGTTCGACAGCTACTTGACTAAATATTGTATTTTCGCCTTACGCGACTTGTTACATTTAATCAAGTTTTGACTAAATGTTTTAACGTAGAGGGGGGAATCGAGACGAGGGTCGTGGTGTATGTGTGTATGTGTGTGTGTGTGTGTGTGTGTGTGTGTGTGTGTGTGTGTGTGTGTGTGTGTGTGGTGTATGTGTGTATGTGTGTGTGTGTGTGTGTGTAGAGCGATTCAGAGTAAACTACTGGACCAATCTTTATGAAATTTGACATGAGAGTTCCTGGGTATGATATCCCCAGAATTTTTTTTAATTTTTTTTGATAAATGTCTTTGATGACGTCATATCCGGCTTTTCGTGAAAGTTGAGGCGGCACTGTCACGCTCTCATTTTTCAACCAAATTGGTTGATATTTTGGTCAAGTAATCGGCTTCGACAAACCCCGGACTTTGGTATTGCATTTCAGCTTGGAGGCTTAAAATTTAATTAATGAGTTTGCTCATTAAAGTTGTCATTAAAATCGATTTTTCGCAAACAGATTTAAAATTGATTGCATCGTATTCTTCATCACATTCTGAATCTAAAAATATATACATATGTCATGTTTACTCTTAAAATGTGATCACAATTAAAGAAAATAGATTAATTAGTCTTACTATTAAAATTTAAGAAATCGATCCAAAAATGATGTCATCTTATTCGTGATCATTTCCTGATTCCAAAAAACATATAGATATGATAGGTTGTATTCAAAACAAGCTCAGAAAGTTAACAAGAATACAGAAAAGCGCGCTTTCCTGCTTAGCACAATACGCTACCGCGCTAATCTGGCGTGTCAATATCACTACGTTTTGCACGTGAAAGGTGAGCGATTTCCTTCACGCGGGGATTGACGAAGCTGTACTGTCTTGGTGAAAAAATACAGTGCGTTCAGTTTCATCCCGTGAGTTCGACAGCTTGACTAAATGTAGTAATTTCGCCTTACGCGACTTGTTTGTTAATTTTGTTTGTTTGTTGATTGTATATTTATTTTTATTTTTTGTTGTTACCTGTGAATGTCTTTATTTTATTTTAATATATTTTAAAAAAAAGTTCTATTTATTAACTGACTGGTCTTATTTTCATTGTTGTAAACGGGATTTTGCGGGTTGACGTTTTTGATGTTGGAAATATAAACTGAATCGTGCACGCTTTCTGGCTTCGGTCGCAACACCCTGTGATAAAACCATTTGTAATGGGTAACCGGCATTAAACGGGTTAACTTATTTTCGTTACTTTCTTTCTCCCTTGCAGTTAAAATAATAACTGCAAATTATGTAAATACGGGATAATCAATTTAACCATTTTAATATATTTCTGTGGCATAGTTTTTACATCGCGAACAACATAGCATTAGCATATTCATTTAAATGAGAAGGACGATATTATTAGTCATGATAAAATTGTTTAAATAATCGTTACAGAAATTTACCAAAGCAAGTTATCCAAACGTCATTACTGACTGAATTCAGAACTGTGATACATAGAACTCAAAATCGCACGACTAATTAGAAAAGACAACTGCAAGTAAATGAATAAATAAATAAAGAATTACATTCTTTAAAAAAGGTGGATACAGAGAGAGAGAGAAAGAGGGAGAGAGAGCGTGAGAGAGAGAGAGAGAGAGAGAGAGAGAGAGAGAGAGAGAGAGAGAGAGAGAGAGAGGAGGGGGGAGGGAGTGAGAGAGAGAGAGAGAGAGAGAGAGGAGAGAGAGAGAGAGAGAGAGAGGAGAGAGAGAGAGAGTGAGAGAGTGAGGGAAAGTGAGTGAGAGAGAGAGCTCGGAGAGAGACAGAGAAAGAGAGAGAGAGAGAGAGAGAGAGACAGAGAGAGTGAAAGAGAGACAGAGAGAGAGACTGACTGAGACACAGAGAGAGAGAGAGAGAGAGAGAGAGAGAGAGAGAGAAAGAGAGAGAGAGAGAGAGAGACTGACTGAGACAGAGAGAGAGAGGGAGAGAAAGAGAGAGAGAGAAAGAGAGAGAGAGAAAGAGAGAGAGACAGAGACAGACAGAGAGACACAGAGACAGACAGAGACAGACAGAGAGACACAGAGAGAGGCGCACCAAGACTGATCTCGGTACCCACGGGGATACAGTGACGACTGCCGCTGTCATCACGCAGACAACAAGACTGGCGTGAGAAGTGGTCTTGGCGAAAACTGGCGAACACAAATGGCTTCAGTTTGCACGTGCCATTGAGTTGTTGTGTTGTCGTGTTGCTCCTTGGCTGTCGTCGAATCGCTCAATCTTTTCTTCATTGACTTATTCATTCGCTCGTGGCAGTAACCGATTAATTTGTTCTCACGCAAAGTAAAATATTGTGGAATGAAATGATTTTTTAATTTTTTTTTTAACTCTCGTCGTTTATGGGTTTAAATGAAATTATCAAAATTTATCTTTCGTGTCCGAAAAATTTGACTAAATTTACAAGTATTCTTCTGTTAGCTGTTAATTAGTTGCTGAAAGCTTATTTTGTCTGGTTCTATTACACTTTTGGAACGTTTTTATCTTACAAGTGAGATTCCAATAAGTTGTCTGCCATTTCCCGAATAACGGGAACATTTAAAGCTTTTCGAACGATAACAGTTATAGGCCTATATATATTCGAGTTAAAAACATCAGGTTTCACATTATTACTCTAAATCAAACGCAGTGTCAGAGAGTTTTGCCTCTTTATCTCCCCAGATGGTATTTAAAACAATGAAATTATTTGTTTTGTTTGTATCTTGGATAAATATCACGGGCAGTATATTTCATTATAATGGGTATTGTTCATTGAAGAAAAAGTTTTCCTCTTTCAAGTCATGTTTGTTTGACTGTTTTCGCTTAAAAATTTGATATATATAAATCGGTCAAAGATGAGTAGGCATAATCTCCATTGCATGTGTAAGCCTATTTCATGGTGCGTATATCTTTGGCACTCCAACGGCTCATTACCAAAGACTTTTCTTCAACAGTCAATTGCACACCAAACGTTCTGTTCTTTTTGTAAACTCTTTCGGTCGATTATGACTTCCTCAGTGTTTATGCATTTTTCAGTTTTATTAAACCTCCTACTAACATATGCTGTTTTCAGACCTGGAAGACTCTTTAGACGGCAGCAAGCCACCTATGCCACTGACCCCCACCGGTATGCCGGACAACAACAACTACATGGCAGAGAGGAACAAAATGTCCTCCGACAACAACGCGCTCAGCCACAGTCACAACCAAGGAACCACCCCCTCCATGCACGCCAATCCCTTGACACCACCAGACGACAACTCCAGACGTATGACGTCACAAAATCCTCTCGGAGGAGGCGGAGGAGGAATGAGAGAAAGAGGAATGCTAGGAGTAGGAGGAGACAGGGGCGGAATGGAGCAGAATCAGTCCGCTCACCTGGACAAAAATGGCGACTCCAAAAGCGACGTCAGCGACGGAGAGGACAAGGGAAACGACTCTAAATCCGCAACAGAAGGTGGAGGGGGAGAGGATGGGGCGGGAGAGGATGGAGGAGAGCCCAAGAGGAAGAAGAGGAGGAACAGGACGACGTTCACCAGCTTCCAGCTGGAGGAGATGGAGCGGGTGTTCCAGAAGACACACTACCCTGACGTGTATGCACGTGAACAACTAGCACTGCGATGCAACCTCACTGAAGCTCGCGTACAGGTCAGTCACATTTTACTTCTATCATGTTGTTTGTTTGTTTGTTTGTTTGTGTGTTGTCGGTCTGTTTGTGTGTTGTCGGTCTGCCTCTAACTGATGTTTGTTCTAGTTTAACTGGTGACTCGTGAGCTATGATTGATTATGCTATTTTTACTATTGTTTGTTTATTTGTTTGTGTGTTGTCGGTCTGACTCTAACTGATGTTTGTTCTAGTTTAACTGGTGACTCGTGAGCTATGATTGATTATACTATTTTTACTATTGTTTGTTTGTTTGTTTGTGTGTTGTCGGTCTGACTCTAACTGATGTTTGTTTCAGTTTAACTGGTGACTCGTGAGCTATGATTGATTATGCTATTTTTACTATTGTTTGTTTATTTGTTTGTGTGTTGTCGGTCTGACTCTAACTGATGTTTGTTCCAGTTTAACTAGTGACTCGTGAGCTATGATTGATTATACTATTTTTACTATTGTTTGTTTGTTTGTTTGTGTGTTGTCGGTCTGACTCTAACTGATGTTTGTTCCAGTTTAACTAGTGACTCGTGAGCTATGATTGATTATACTATTTTTACTATTGTTTGTTTGTTTGTTTGTGTGTTGTCGGTCTGCCTCTAACTGATGTTTGTTCTAGTTTAACTGGTGACTCGTGAGCTATGATTGATTATGCTATTTTTACTATTGTTTGTTTATTTGTTTGTGTGTTGTCGGTCTGACTCTAACTGATGTTTGTTCTAGTTTAACTGGTGACTCGTGAGCTATGATTGATTATACTATTTTTACTATTGTTTGTTTGTTTGTTTGTGTGTTGTCGGTTTTCCTCTAACTATTAATTATTTGTTCCAAGTTCAGTTGATGAGGTGTGAGCTGTAATTAATTATAATAGTTTTTAACTGATGATCTGTTAGCTGTGGTTAGTCATCCAGCCAATGGTCGTCCCTCCCCCCCCCCCCCCACCCCACCCCCCCCCCCCCCCCATGCTTCTCACCTTCCAATCATCATTTCTTGTCCGTCTTTATCTGCCCGTCGGCCTGTCTGTCTGTCTGTCTGTCTGTCCGTATATGTGTTTTCTTGGATGGCGGTAAGTCTGCCTACCTGACTACCTGACTACCTGTCTGTCTGTCTGTCTGTCTGTCTCTCTCTCTGGCTGTCTTTCTGTCCATTACAAATACATGTACCACGTTTGTCTGTTTTATTCTTGACACCATCGCCGCCGGTGGTTTGTTTTGTCTTTAGTTTCGTGTCGCCTTCGAAGAGTAATGCTGGATATTTGACGTGCGCAAGCAAACTGTGATGCTATCGTTATCATATGCATATGATTATGGCATCTTACCTGTGTCCGCCGCTGTTGTCACGAATTGAAGACTTTTGATCTAGTGATCAATTAATTTAGACATTTTTGGTCCTTTTTAAAAAAAATGAGTCAACCGATTTTTCTTACGGAATGTTTATTGAAACCTCATTGCTACTTACACTTTATTATTCAATTGTTGAGATGTCACTGTAATATTATTGAGTATTTTGAGAGAGAAAAAACCCAACCCCGTAGAAATGACATATACAGAAAATGAGCAAATAAATACTGAATGTATAAATGCAAATAAACTCAACCGAAACAGAAGAAGAAGAAGAGAGAGAGAGAGAGAGAGAGAGAGAGAGAGAGAGAGAGAGAGAGAGAGAGAGAGAGAGAGAGAGAGAGAGAGAGAGAGAGAGAGAGAGAGAGAAAGAAGGGGGGGGGGGGGGGGCAGAGAGAGAGAGAGAGAGAGAGAGAGAGAGAGAGAGATTTGGCGAAATTTAGATAGATATAGAAGAAGAAGAAGAAGAAGAAGAAGAAGAAGAAGAAGAAGAAGAAGAAGAAGAAGAAGAAGAAGAAGAAGAAGAAGAAGAAGAAGAAGAAGAAATATATCGTATAGTTCAGCTGTTTCTGTGGCCCTCCAAACGATTTAAACTGACGACGAAACACGCACACTCAGGGATAACCACAAGTGGCACTTCGGCACATGAGGATAATGGCTATGAAACTCCAGAAGCCAAGAGACATTTCAAAACACGGCAAAAAGTTTTCAAAACAGAATAACTGTCTGAGCTAAAATCTAGCTTCCTCGGAGGGGTTTGGGAAAGAAAATGGAATAAGGAAAAAAACAGCTCCGCTCACTATTTCAAAACCTTACATTTCGTACTTTTAATTATTATTTTGTTTAATGCTTTTATCTATTTTTTTTTAATCTATTAATTTTTTCATTAACTTGTTTATTAATTTATTCATTGCACGTTATCTGAATTACACAACAGACAAATTATAGTTCAGCAAGAAAGGGTCATGTTCCTTAAAGAATTAAGAAAGAAAGAAAGAAAGAATAAAAGTTTAAAAAAATTAAATAAATAAAAAAGAACAAAAATGAACGAACGAATGGACGACATTAGTAAAAAAAGAAAACATACAACGGACAAAAAGCAAGAAAGAAAATAAACTGTGCAGTCGGTAACAGAACCAGATCGACGGCCAGACACTTCAGCCACACTCGAGTTCTCTTTTCATCACTCACTGACCGTTGGCCGTTGAGTCTCTGAGTGGACTCAAGCGGACCTTAGTGGAATTCAAGTGGCCTCGAAGTGCTCGGACAAATGAAGCGATCTTCGGCCGTCTACGGTTAGTTCCGTGAGGAGTTATGATAAAATTAGATTGGGAAGATGTCTGCGAATCGGCTGTCTTTGTGTCTGGAACATGCGCCTTTGAAGTGATATTAAAGACTGACGGGGAGTGGGAGGGTGATGGAATGCACGTAATAATTTTTCAGTCTGAAATGTGGAGGTGTAGATATGTGCACTAATTTTTCGTTGTATCACTCAAAAGATAGGTTGAAGCGGGAGCTTTATTCTCAGTTGCAGCGCTGCCAACCTTGAACAAAATAAAAATAAAAAAACCTGCCGCTGACAGAAATAATAGTACGATTGCATAATTATTAGTACAGGTCAACCCGATTTGAGAACAAACCCAGCAACAATCGCGTCAAACGTCCATAGATATTAAAATAAAACAGTTACGCATGACTGAGCAATAGTGTGTTGTGATTTATAATAAGTAAAAAGCGATTTCGTTCGAAAAGAAGGAAAGAAAGTAAATATTCTGGCTTAAAAATATTCTGTGCTTGCTTTTATTTGTAGTGTATATTCCCTTTGTTTTGTTTTGTTTGTGTTTTCAGACATGAGTCCTTCTTCAGGTTGTGACATGACTTTTCAGTCCGTTTAATACTGATTATGTAATATTAAATAGCGAACGGAATGCTATCTCCTGATTCCTGACATGAACACTCCAGTTTATCGATGTATACAAAAAAACAAACAAACAAAACCCCACGAAAAACACGAAGAAAACCACAACAAGCAAACACAAAAAAACACATTGCATACCATTTTCTGTCATTTCAATTGTTTATGTGATTTTAAAACCATGTCACATCCTTTGGCTACGCGTGTGATGTATTTTGAAATGCTTGTTACGTACTCAACGAGGAAAACCAATCGGTGAAAGTAGACCTCCTGTCATTTTCTGCAGTCCGGGGATATATTTGAAAACAGAATTTTTTAATTAAAACAACGGGGTCTTGATTTGGCCTATTATGGTCCGCTGGACCCGAAAAGCAACAGCAAATAAATAAATAAATAAATAAATAATTAAATTAAATCAACGTCTATGGTTAAAATGTCTCTTTGAAAATAAATTCAGCTATCATTCGCATAACGTTCATTCGACTTCCAAAGCAAGAAAGAACAACCCTCGTGCTTTTCTTGCTACTGTACTGTACTTGAACACACTGAAACATCCGACCTGTTGAATACCTCTTCTTCCATTCAAAAACATCAGTTCGGCTTCTCTGAAGTGTTAGTATTAATCATGTCAGACATAAGAAATCCATTCAAAGTAATTTTAGCCACCCTAGAAAGTGGACAGGGCCTACTTCAAAGCCATGACTATTTTGATTGTAAAAAATAACTTTTCTCACTCTCGGTGACAAAAGAACGCCAGGCGGGGAGCGAAGTCGAAAAGCACATGTACATACGCCCGATCATATAGAAGCATGGGGGATTTTAAAGCCAGTGGACTATTTTCTCATTAAATTACACCTTAGAACGAAAAGCATTACTCGCTTTATATATATATATATTTTGTTTTTGGTTATCGCATTATGCGCAGTGTCAGCTGTCCAAAACATTCACCATGCTTTTGCGGTAAACTTACTCTGAGGCGTTAGGAAAGAATCGTTTGGCAGTGATTGTCCGCATTATTAAGCGTCCCACTTAATCAGATGGTAATAATCACCCGACCTGTCGAACACTTCATCCACCCCTGCCTTCACTACCACTGCATCTCTTCTCTTATCAGCTAACACCACCCACTCCCCTCTCACTCTCCAGCACTCTATCATCTCCTCCAGTACTGGGCATGGCAGGGCACAAGGGCCAACTGTAGTGGAATCGAGTTAATCAAGACGCAATCATGAGGTCAGGCCTGACATGTAATTAACATAAGGTGACAGGTCACGTCTGCTAAGCCTCCTGGGACTGACCGCTGGTTGGGAGAGGTGGCGGTGGTGAGCGGGGGAGGGGGCAGAGAGGGCGGGGCCGAGGAGGAAGTGGTGAACGAAAAATAAAAGACAGGGACGGATCACAGTCTATATCTCTGTGGGACGGATATTAAAGGGTGAGGGTGGGCCAAAATAAAGAGTACAAGTTCTGGAAGCTTCTTTTCTCTTTTACGAGTATGTATCATGGCTCGGCATTTCGACCCGATTAATTACATATCAGCGAAGAAAAGAAAAGCTCAAGCTGCACAAGGGTGAAGACGACTCTTCAGTCTTAAAAAAAAGTAAAAAACGTTCTTCATTATAACACCAACAGCAGACGATGTTCAAAACTCACCCTTTGTGCAAAGAAAAAAAAAATCTTGAATGATCATGGCAGTCATCACAGATCTCAGATGTCGATCATCCGTCCAGGCCGCTTTGACACGGAATGAGCGCATCCTTCTAATTAAACCCATACACAAATCAACAGCCTAGATACATTCTGGGAAACGTGGGAAATGTTTAGCTGAATTGCACAGAAAATAGTCAGATTGTTAATTTGAGCGGCTAGAGGTGCTGTTATTCCATGTAAAAACATGAACAAAACTGTGGTTGCTGGAATACTGGGTTTACATGAAAGAAGTAAGGTACCTTTAAAGTCAAACCAGAGACATACATACATCTATACTATCTATGTCTCTGGTCAAACTCACATTAAAGTCGCATTTTTGTCTTCTCAAAAAACATATCCGGAAAAGATTTAAACAAAGCACGGTAAACCGACGGAGAGAAGAGGAAGACGGGAAGAAGAAGGCGGGAAGCAATGGCTGTTGGCTGTTGTCATCGTGTGTTGAGACGGGATCGAGTCACGTCATCATTCTGCGGGCAATTAATGGCTTGATTAACTTGTCTGTTTATCTGATCTTGGCATCTTCCCTCCATGTGTATCTCACTCTCGCCTTCTGTCCTTCTTGTGTGAGATCGCCCCCGCGTCTGTCTACACCTCTCTTTCAGAGTACTTTATTACACCCCCGGTATAGGGGTGTGTATAGGTTTCACTCGATGTGTTTGTGTTCGCAAGTAGATCTCAAGAATGAACGGACCGATCGTCACCAAACTTGGTGA
>NC_090251.1:31011354-31063854 GCF_037325665.1 Littorina saxatilis
AACTGAGCAATTGAGGACCAAAACTGGAGAGAAAAAAAAAGCCCCCGCCAACGGGAAAATCTCCGTTCACGAACACAGTATTCCTTTTAAGAGTCTATAACTAACGTGCAGCGTTCCGCAACTTGGTTTGAACATGCCCCCCCCCCCACACACGCTCCAAGAACAAGGCCACGTTATGTACAACCCGCCCCCCCCAAAAAAAAAAAAAAAAAAAAAAAAATTCAAAATAAATTCAAAACAAATCTATGCTTCTTATAGACAGGAGTTTTGCTAGGATTTATTCGCTTCGACAAACTTGCTAAATGGCCATGACAGTTTTGGCAATTTTCTAAAGTTTAAGGCAGCCCTTGACGTCAACTTTCCCCAACCGTCAAAATGTTCGCTCGCCCTGTCGAAATGACGACACAGCTTTTGACGGTTTGAAGTATGTTTAGGCGTTTTGTTTGACAACTGCCGACCTTAAAGACACGCGTCTTACGCTACGCTTTCAAAATACAGAAATATAGCAAAGTATCCCAGATTACCGTCTTTAAACCAGCTTTAAACTGGAGAAAAAGAAATAGGCTTACATGTTTGCGTCTGAAACAAAAAACAACAATAAACAAACATAAATATATTTCCCGCGGTTTTAAGTGCTTAGCAGAAAGCTCTTAAAATGCTAGCATTCGAATAAAAAAGAACACACATAAATAAATAGCCAGGGTTGTAAGATCTTAGCGGAAAGCTCGTTAAATCCTAGCATCCTTTCCTTTCATCTCTAGTAGTCTCCTCACCCTCTCTGCACGCCACCTCTCGATTTTCAATATGCATGTCTCCGCCCGAGAAGTGCCGTCTCAGCAATAGTCTCTTATCCTTTCTGAACGCTCACATTGGGCTTGTTTTGATCCGTTTTAATGGCTGCTGGCATTGGCTGATATATGACGTTTGACTGAAGTACCAGGTTGTCAACTACAAACGTGGGAATCTTCACACTTCCGGTTGAACGCCGACTTTTGTGAGCTTCGAGGGTATAGAACATTTATTCCGCGCTGACTCTGGCTATCCTGACCGAGATTTGACATTATTTTTAACCGCATAAAGTGATTTCAGTCTGGCTTTCCGTGTTATGATAATTTTTTGTTCAATGTCCCCCTCCCCCCCCCCCCCCCCCTCTTGTTTTCCATTTGTTATCGACAATTCATAGATCAAAAATGTCCACCAAAATACCCGTGTGACTTGGAATAATTGGCCGTGAAAAGTAGGATATGCGCCGAAATGGCTGCAATCTGCTGGTCGATGTGAATGCGTGATGTATTGTGTAAAAAATTCCATCTCACACGGCATAAATAGATCCCTGCGCCTTGAGTCCGAGTCTGGAGATACGCGCGCGATATAAGACTTCATATAACAATTCAGTCCTTGAACCTTGATGGTTAGCGTCGTTCGGCCGCTTGGCTCCTTGCAAATTATGTTATAAACACGTTTAGATACATCCTCTGTCTTCCTATCTGTCTGTATTCCTCGGGCAGCCCTGGGGTTCTTTCTATATCCAGTCTAGAGACATCCTGCTTGCTGCCGCGCGAGCCGAGAAAATGTCCCCTCTTTATCTTCACTGCGCTGACTGCAAAACCCCTCCGCGCGGAGGTGTTTTCAGACACATCAGACACAGGGTGAATCCATCTCCACGTTTGCTCTGTGTCATTCTCTTTGTGACTTTATCCGTTACGTAATGGCTGTTGCCTGTCACTGCATCTATTTTTGGTTGATCCGTATCACTCTGGGGGGCGCCCGGTAACTCAGTTGGTGGAGAACTGGACTTGTGATCGGAAGGTCGCAAGTTCGAATTCGGGCCGGGACGGACACGGGTCAACTTTATGCGCAGACCCAGAGACGGAAGCCATATCCCACCCCCGTGCACCACAATGGCACGTAACAGACCTCGGTCATTCTGCTATAAGTGCAGATGGCTGATACCACCTAAACACATGGAAGTTTTTTTATTTTATTTTTTTTATTGTTATAGTTTCTACCATAAAAACATTTACGAGAGTTCCAACTCTGAAATAAGCGTATTGACATTTTCAGTCTCAGTGAACGTTTGTGAGCATGTTCCATGGACATGGCTGATTGTTTCAAATCTTAAATAGCCTTTGACGTCAATTAAACCACTAACGTTTTGGGCTATTCCTGGGCAGAGGCTTCTTGTATTTCTTGGCCCCCGTCTTCACATCTTTTACTCTCTTCGTCTCTCAATCTACACACCCAACCGCCCAACCCTACACCTTCCCCAACTCTACCGCCAGCACCACTCCGGAACCGAACAAGTGACGGAATTTTCTCAGTGTTCTCATCTCTTTTAAAAGGGGTTTGATACCGTAAACTTGTCGCCAGTTTACCACCGCCCCTGTGGAGACGCAGACAGTTCGGACATATCGCCGTCTGTATCAGCCGCTCCCCCCGGGAGTAGAGAAGAGCAGGAAACGGCGAGTAGGGATACCACACAAACCGGAACACATCAAGGCGGTGAAAGAAAACCCCTTCCGCCCCAGCAAGTAGCGCCTGATTATATCACGGGGGACGTCTTTCAATTAATGCGCGCGGGCAGGGGGCCTTTTTCTGTTGTTGATGATAGGGTTCGCTTTTTGTGTGACGTAAATATAGAGTTGTTTTATCTGGCGTTCTAGACTTTGATTTCGGCAACGCAGCAGAGTGAGGTCGTTTAAATAAAACAACAGTCCCTCAGCGTCTGCGCAAACAGTTCAGGAAAAAAGAAAGTTTATTGATGGAGATATTGTTGGAAGATATTCGCGAGTTTCCCATTTTACCCCCGAAGAAAATGGGGAGGGGGTTACTGTTTTTTTTATGATTTTATGCATTTCATAATCCAAGTATGATCGTGAACCAGCAGCTCCGTGGAACCTGCTTTGTTCTTGTCAAAACGATTTTGCAGAAAGAGAAAAGACATGCATGAAAGGAGATATAAATCATAAAATGGGTCGAAGTATGAACACGTAGGGTTTACTTTTAGTAATGTTCCCAGTCATTTTTCGTATGCCTCACAGCGAGACAAAGGAAGACTCAGGGTTGTATTTCTGATAAGGAAAAACCACACACAAGAAAAACCACACACAAAAAAACATCCTCTACACCCTGAGTGTCTTTTTTTGTCCATCTTTATTAAATATGCTGGGATTCTGAATAAGCTTATTATATAACACACTCAGCAACATGCAAATTGCCGTTGCACAAAAGCTTGAGAATGCCACATTTATTTATGTACTTATTCATTCATTTATGTAGCTATTTCTTTTATTTTTGGGGATTTCCGATTTGGCTTTTTTGTTTGTTTGTTTGTTTGTTTGTTTGTCTGTTTGTTTGTTTGTTTGTTTGTTTGTTTGTTTGTCTGTTTTTTTACATTTAGTCAAGTTCTGTTTTTCTTTCTCTTTCTTTCTTTCTTATTTTTATGTAAAAAAGATAATCTGTGTTTTAAGAAGCCAACCTTTTTACAAGCATACGTTTTTCACGTTTTAGTTTATTGTATAGTTATATAAACATTCTTAATGAACACTTGGACGGACGAAAGGTCTGATAAAATTGAGCTTCATACTCATGTACAACAGTGCACGTCAGACACCTATTTCTCTTTGCACTCCAATTGTACATGCATTTGGAAAGAACGCGAAACGAACACCTGTGCAGGTTGATAGATGACAAATCGCGCAAAAATGCAACATTTTCTAATTCCATTAGCTCCCATGCAGGGTGCATGCATTTGTATACAAACACTTACTTTTTGATCGGGGATTGTCTGTGACTGACAAGGCCGTACAACTTTGCGGGACCTATTATTTTGATCGCTGACAAATCGCAAAAAAATGCAAGAGCTCCAATTCAATTAGCTCCCATGCAGGGTGCAGGCACTTCTACTTTTTGATCGGTGTTTTTTCTCTGATTGACAAGGTCGTATAAATATGCGAGACCTATCATTTTGTTTGCGGTTTTATGCATTTGTACACAAAGAGCACAGAAAGAACAGATGATGCCTCGGAACGCATCCGACACACAAAGAAAGCGACCGCATTCATGATCCATGAGCCATGCTAGCAACCACAGAAGGTCCGCCAGGATTTCTGCTATTCCGACATCAGTGAGAAATGACGAAATTGTTAGTTCCCACTCAATGGTGAAAATCTTGGGAGAATTGCCGCGCAATACAGAGGGATTCCTCGAACGAGTGAGTGAGATCCTATACCTAAATATATCCGCTACGGCACTGATATCGGCCTCTGTCACGTGACCTTATCTGTGCTACCCCTTGAGAGAACAATGAGGCAGAAGTTTTGCATCTGTTATTATGCAGATTGCAGTACCCTGGGTATAGATCAGTGTGAAATATTGCACACCTGTGTTTATTGTTGATAGACAATCTGAGCCACTGCAACTGTTTTGAAGTCTCTGGCTGACGCCAAGTAAAACTAACGCAATTTTGAGATGATGTCAGATTTCCCACAGGCAGGCGTACAGAAGGGCAGACAAGCGATATTTTAAACATAATGATTTTCTTGTGTTTTTCTTGAGCTTTTCTCCGTTATTTGATGTACTGTTCTCAACGTTTCGCTTGGATGTGTTACTGCATGTTTAGGAGTGCTGGTGTAACACGACATTTTTACTCCACGAAAAATTTACTCCGGAGTAAATATTTCGTACGAAATTTTTTCTCCAAGTACACTTTTCGTACGAGAAAAGAACTCCCCAAGGCACGAAAAAATTACTCCCTCCACGAAATTTTTACTCCCCATTTTTTTTACTTCCAGTAAAAATCTCGTACGCAAAAATGGGATGCGGGCGAAGGGATAATGCCAATAAGTGATCTCGCGCACACGAATGTCGCGCTACCCTCCTTCCACCCCTTCCACCACCAAGACTAACAGGGGACAAGGGAGTAAACATTTCGTACACCTGGCATGGGAGGTTAAATTGCTCGTGTTGGGGTGAAGTAATTTATTCGTTATTTATTCGTCAGGGGAGTTACATTTTTGTACGAAATGTTTACTCGGAACTCACCTGTCTTGGGGAGTAATTTTCTCGTGCAATGGGGGAGTGCTTTTTTCGTAAAGGGAGTAACTTTTTCGTACGAAATGTTTACTCCGGAGTAAAAATCTCGTGGGAGTACTTTTCTCGTGTTACACCGGCGGCGAAACTGACGTTATGAAGTGATATGTTTTCGTTACAAGGGAAAATGAATACCCCCAAGCTTTTCTTGAACTAAAAGTTGCCCCATCACAGATCTGCCCAGACTTGAACATGAGTAAAGAACACAAGTATTTGAATACAAACCACGACTCAGCAGCCTGGCTAGTTCACCCACCCAATGTTTTTCTTCTTCGTTTGAATAATTGTGCATTGTTTTTACTGTTTGAAACGATGGTTCTGTCCCAAACAGACTTTTTTTCTGTGACATGGTCGAAATGTTGGTTTTTTCAAACATCGAATCAACCGCCATGTAACGCACTTTTGGGCAGTAAAAGTATGCTTTCAAATCAGTATAACTCATATAGAGGCCCCCGAACCCATTTGACTGAAGCAACGGAAATTAAGATCATCTATTATGAACGTCTCTGTAAGCATTTGTTTGTTATCATGATTGGTTTTTTTTATTCCCAATTATTTTGTGCGACATTGAACCAAAACACATTAGTTTTAACCCAGAAAATAGACTTTGAAGGGAGATTGGTGTTTTGGCGTTATTTTCATAACTATTGACCTCCTACCACCTCTCCCCTTCTCCTCCCATCTGCACCCCCCCTCCCCTTAAATCCTCCCCTACCCCTCGTCCACCATCGCAATTCCTTCATACACAGTGTCATATCCAGAACTATTGTTGCAGGTGCTGTGCGCATCTGCGCCGGCACATGCGCGAACAATCCCTTCCTCCCTTCCGCGTTGCCGAGTTGACCTGCCACGCATGCGCAGAGAATGCCGGAAAGATCATAGGTAAATAGAAGGTTGAAGACACTTTTGGGGGCGGCGGGAGGAGAGGCCGTTTGATGGAACCAATGTGCGGATGTTAGCGGAGCTTTATTGGAAATTTGACGTTCTAATCGTCCGCAAAGCGACGCGACCGTCGATCGATGCTGAAGTCTTGTTGTGTCTGTGTTGGTGTCTGTCAGTCTCCGTTTCACTGGCGTTTTGACAGGTTCATCCACTGATTGACGTAGTGTTCTTTTGTGACTGAATGACGTTTTTGTGTGTAAATGACGTATAGGGTTAAAATAATTGTCCGAATGAGGTTGAATTAAAGTGCCTGTGTCTGTCCCTCCTGTTTTCAGGAGAGATTTGACTGCTCCGTTGATGTAGAATTGGTGACTTTTACAGACACCTTCTGCCCGTTGGAGGCCAGCTTGTTATTCACCACCCCCCCCCCCCCCTCCCCCGTACTTTTACGCGGAAGGAGAGTAACCTTTCACTTGCATGCGTACCAAAATTCTACAGCCTATAAGGAGGCTGTTAAAGGTCCTTAAGTGACTAAGAGTATGTGAAAGACGTATATATAATTATAGTTCAAGTGACTCATGACTGATGTACCTATAGAGCTCAGGCAACTAAATGAAGTATAGTGTTTAAGTGACTGAATGGCGTTTAGATTTCAAGTGACTCGATTACGCAGTTTAAATGACTTAATGACCTACAGAGTACAAGTGATTCACAAACATCGCTCTGGAGCAAAGTCTGAAGTCGCTTTTCGCAAAGGTTTTATTGCAAGAAAACTTCTGCAAGGGCCTCATTTCTTAACGCTAACTCTTCTATCGAAAAGTCGGCTTACGATGTCGCAAAATGTGACATTTGTGACATTTGCCGACCTCTGTGTAAAGTCAAAGTAGTTCAAAGGCGTTAGTTGAAAGTTGAAGTGACAGAGTAAATAAGAATTCAAGCAAATGAATGAGTGAGAAAATAATGTTGTAAGAAAAATGTAGATTGTGAACAGGCATAGAGTGTGAATGTTTCTGCTTGAAATAACAAAATTGTTTTATGTGCGGAAGATAATTAGGCCTTTGGAATGAATCGAACACAGACATAGATAACGAAGTTAAAAAAAAATCGAAATAGATACATATTTAACGCATACCCTGATAATTAGACTGTACACAGTCACAGAGTAAGGGAATGCCGATTTGTTTTGTCGCCCTATATTTCTTAAAATGCAAAGCAAGCGGGGGGTATTATCCTCGACTTTAAATGCCATTTTCAATACTGTGGTATCAGTTTCATTCTGCAAGCGATATTTTATACCATCATTAACTTAATTTCTATAATCTAAACTCAATAAAACATATGGCTCACAAATCGCAAGGCCGATAAACACATACACACACCCTTTGAATCTTCAGCGCGAGGAGAGTAACTCAAAGGAAGTAATCATCGGAAGAAGCGTTAGAGGTCCGACCTTGTGCCCATTTTCAATTCCACTGTTATCCCGAGATCAAAAGACGTGGTTCCAGAGGCTTTTATCGAAGATCTCCCCTCGCTTGAAAAACGCCATTTCTGATATCTTAGCTGCGTGTGAAGTGGAAACCTGACCACCACAGTGATGCTCACCATGCTAAAACTGTCTGAGACGAACTTGGTGGGTGTGAAAAACATATACTTAAAGAGGAACAGTGTAAACAGTTGAAGAAAAACATGTCAAAAAGGGAAAGATGTAAAAACGTGATTTTTGTTTTTAATCATCGAATAATACAATGAGATGTTGATAACCGACCGTGAAAATGCATGTACATGTTTTTGTTCTGCAGATTGATTCCTGTATACCTTTTCAGTACTGATATGTATACGTGTCATCCCTTTAAATATCCTTTGGCACTTGATCGCTGGACTTCATTTAAAAATAATAATCTAAATTGCGGTTTTGATTTGTTCACATCAAGTGTTCTAATATGTAAGCCTAAAAACGCATGTGATATTTTTACACTCTCGTCATGGACACACATGTGTCATTACTTCGGTTGATCTGATGTTCCCTCACTTGAAAGAAATGTATGTGCCCCCTCCATTCATTTTTTTCCTTGATCTTCTATGACAGCATAGGTTTACTTTTTGCTGTCATCAAGATTATATAGTGTGGGTTTTATTGACAGGCTATGCACACACAAAATCACAGCAACATCTGAACTACCCCCCCCCCTTATTTTTTTTTAGGGTGAAAGGGCGTTGTAATTTTTCTGATCGCCGGTATCTTCTGTGCTGTTTCAAGTAATTTTAGTTCCACCGTGACAGCGCTTTAAGAGAATTCAAGACACAGACAGAAGTAGTTATTGGAGATGATGGCCCATACTTGATAAGCGTTTACTTTCTGGGTTGTTTTATTAATTTGTTTGTTGTTTGTTAACGCTTTTGAATCTGTTCAGTCTTTTTTTGTGTGATTTCTTTCTGACCGTCTAGCTGTCGTTTGCACTTCTTTTTCCATTGTAAATGTCTTCCCTCCTCGGCTCCGCCTTCTGTCTCCTCTTTTTCTTCTTCTCCTCCTCCTCCTCTAATTCCTCCTCCCAACTTGTGTTTCTAGTTTGTTCCTCCTTTCTCTATGTCACTATTCTTCCTTCCTTCCTTCCTTCCTCAGCCCCTACAGGGTACGTTAAAGGCGGCACGTGCATCACACACCTCGTGACTTGACGCAGACCACCTAACATGGCGTCCGCATGTGGCTCAGTCACTCCACAATGTTTTTCCTCCCCGGATCGTTGTAGGCTGGAACCCTGCTCCCCGCCGCCAAAGAACACATACACGGACGCACGGACATGTACACAAAGGCGCGCGAACGTGCGTGTGAACGCCGAGGAAAATATACACTGACACACGCACGACTGAGGGCTGTCCCGCGAGCTTCGCGCCACCGATTCAGCTACACAGCGACAAGTTGAACAATAAATCGAGACTCTGTGCCTGGAATAAAGAGGCTGGAGTTCTTGTGTTGTGTTCGTGTGACAGATACAGCACTGTGGGAGATAAAATATACAAAACAATACATCACATTTCCGAATGCAATTGCGATTTTTCGGTTACAAACATTGCAAACCAGAAACTGGAGTATTTGTTTCTAAATTTCATTTTGGCCCTGCGTGACATCTGCATTCTCTTGCGAATGTTTGACAGTTAAAAACTTGAGATTCCGGTAGGAAAAGCCGCCACCTCTACCCCCTTTTTAATCACTTTGTAAATAAGTGGACAAAAAATGTGAAATTGCAGTCGCCAAACCTTTCCGTTGAACAGTGATAGTGCTAGATGTTTTGAAATCCAATAAGCCTACTACCTAACAGGCAAAAGCGATGTATCCAAAACTTTTGTCATAGCACCCTGTCAAAATAAGGTGCACGGTAACAAAGCCAAATCGTTATTTAACATGAACGTTTTCAAATACAAGCAAAACCGGTGGTGCTGATCATTTCTTTCCGATATTGTCACAGAAGACCACATTAAGTACCCAGTATTTCTTGTTGACACCACTAGTGCTGTTGACTCAAGTTTTGGTCTCTCTCTTTTAACTAGTGCTGAGGATTTCGTGCATTCTGTTGATCATCATGCACTGTTCATATGTTGTGATCAGTATTGAAGGAATGTGAAGTGTACTCCGCGGGTTAGTTGCAATGGGAAGACTTTTTACATTTAGTCAAGTTTTGACTAAATGTTTTAACATAGAGGGGGAATCGAGACGAGGGTCGTGGTGTATGTGTGTGTGTGTGTGTGTGTATGTGTGTGTGTGTGTGTGTGTGTGTGTGTGTGTGTGTGTGTGTGTGTGTGTGTGTGTGTGTGTCTGTGCGTGTGTGTGTGTAGAGTGATTCAGACTTAACTACTGGACCGATCTTTATGAATTTTTACATGAGAGTTCCTGGGTATAAAATCCCCAGACGTTTTTTTTTCATTTTTTCGATAAATATCTTTTATGACGTCATATCCGGCTTTTTGTAAAAGCCGGGAAGATCTAACTAGTGTTCTGAGCATCGCCTAAGTAGACATCAACAAGCATGTACATACTTGAATGATCTTGCCGTTGTCTATCTTTTGCGATATCGTGTCCATTTCCACATCGCAACATTATTGAATATTTGTACCAGTTTCAAGTTGTCTGATTCAAACTAGATGTTGAATGACACAGAAATAAAACGCCGTCTCAGATCGGGTCAGACTTTTACATGGGATAAGACCACCCCTCCACTTGGTTATACACCAAAAAAGAACATTGATGCCTTTTTCGGAAATTAAGTCGTAACAACACTGAATCCAACTCACCGCAGCAAGCAGGCAGGGTGTTGTAATTGGCATGTGACCAAGTGGAGGGATGGTCTGATCCTGTGCTAAAAGCTTGGCAATATAATATATAATATATGTTTTATGCAAGAAGTAGGCTTGTGCATATCATAACAAAAATGTTGTTTGTGAGCAACAAGTGGAGAATCAAAGGAACTACATCTTGGTAGTCACTGCTAAAGGAGAGTAGTTTGCATGGCACACATACTATCACGGGCTGCTGTTACCGTTTATTCTGCGGTGCTCACCGGAGATCACGGGCAAAAACGAAAACGCACTCAATTTGCATGACCACATTAAAACATGTAATTCATAATATAGATGGTGATTAGGCACCGTCTTCGCATGACCATTGGTGCATGTGACGCACTGACGTCATCTGAAATAGTTTCCTCTTCACTGACGTCATTATCCACTAGCAGCTGTGACGTTGATGAAGCATGGTGCGGTGAAGGCGCCAGGAGAGGCGATGGCCTTAATGGCGGAGTAGGTCGCGAAGATCCCAGCCAGCGTGCCCACCACCATGATAGTTATCAGAAGCACAGTCTTCCACAACGGAATTTGACTGAAAAAGAAAGCGAAAACAAAAGATATTTATCCTGCATACTGACGTGAGTGAGACCACTCATGAGATAACAATATCGTTCAAACAACACGTGTGTATATCATGTAAATGAGGTCATGTCAAACTAGTTTGGCAGGGACCTGCTTTTCGACTGCTTATGATGCCAGAGTCACCGAGACAAACGTCATTATGGAAAACCTTTTACGCTATGCTTGTTTCTCCTGGTAGAAGTTTTAGAACTTTCACGTCAGGCTACACTTTCTAGAGTGACATGTTTTTGCTTTGACGTCAAAGATTGCACGATGCTTTGAAATAGATGAGGTTCCTTCTTCTTCTTCTTCTGCGTTCGATGTTAGATGAGGTTCCAAAAGAAGCGTCTTCAATTTGGACGCCTCCACTGCTAGACGTGTTAAGTAAAATACGTCAGTACAGCATGTAAGATATACAGAATACTACATGGCTAATTGCTGTGTCGCACCAGATTTTCACTCCTTGCCTTTTCAAATAGTGATCAGCTCGCTTTCGCTCGCAGTTCAATATTTAAAAAACCCAACTCGTGTAAATCTGGCACGACACAGCAAGCCATGTAGTATCCTCTATGTATCGTTGTCGTCCTTGAATTTTGGAGAAACTCGATTCTTGGCCATTTTGATGTTTTTGATCTTTAGACTAGGTAAATCATTCTTCATGAGCAATATTCTCTAAAATACCATGGACAATACATGATTTAACATTCTTTTATCTTTCTATCCACACCAGGTACAAAATTATATAAACACTATCTTATAATAAAAACAAGAGGCGAATCCTTCAAGGCTCACGTAAGAAATCGACAAACAGTAACACAAACTCAATCACTCCGTCACACATACACACACACAGTAAGCATAGGTGACACGGTGGAAGAGTGCGAGACACTAGATCTAGATCTGTCTGTCTGTAGCCTACTTACGGGGACACGACTGCCAGATGGCCAGAATGATCGACACTGCGCTTTCGACAGCGCTTCCTCGCGCAGACACTGGAAACACGCTGTGCAGATTAACCTGTAGGAAATCTCCTTTGGTATCTTCTTTATCTATTTTTCTGGAGCTACAATACAGAACAATGTGAAATCGTCTTCTCCGAATCGGCGAACTGCAGCTCGGTGATAACTGTATCTATACCACAATCCTTCACGCGATCTGACCTAACCTTGACCCCTGACCTGGTCTACATACCACACACGACACAAACCAGTCACCTGTTTTTACCCCCCCCCCCAAAAAAAAAAAAACACAAAAAAAACAACAACAACCTCACCACCCGTTTTCTTTGGATACACACTTTAACTACATACGTGCCGACGAAATGTTGATCATTGCTTCAATATTTTGAAGCTGTTGCTTGGATAATAACCAGGTAAAATTAGTATTTCGGTGTTCAGTCAAATGTTAAAGTTTCTACCACAGACATACATACATACGCACGCACGCACGCACAGACAGACAAAAGTTGGCATCGCATAGGCTACACTTACGTGAGCCAACAATAATCAGTTTCTGACTTCTGCTGAAACATTGTCTAAAAATGAGTGACGTCAAATTTCCGCGACGACGTCGGTATGCAAAGTTAATATTGGTAACGTCCAACGCTTTTATTGGATCACATTTCCTCATACACTCATTTCCAAATTTTTCTTGGTCTTCTTAGGAATTTGAATTACCATTATATTCTAAAACTTCTTGAGTTAACGTTGGAACAATATATTTTTTCAGGGTGAAGATCGAACAGACAGACACACAGACAAATCTCATAGAATATGACCCAGACAGACAAAGGCACGCCACACGGGTAGACAGACAAGACTCAGAGACAGAAATAAAATTCACAAACTTACATTTCAGGCCAGTTCCCCTTAGCATACGCCAGCTTGAAGTAGAATATTGGCGGAGCCACATACGCCAGCAGAGTGGTAGACGACCCTCCGATGAGCGAGAGAATGGCACCAAAATGAGGAATAGACTCCGTGACAAATAGCACCAGTATGCAGATTAACGTCCGGATAATGACTCGTTTGATGTTGAATGCTGAAAAAAAGATAAAAATAAGCTTACTTCCCCCCCTTTCCCTGTCGCGATATAACCTTGAACGGTTGAAAACGACGTTAAACGCCAAATAAAGAAAGAAAGAATAAACTTACTCAATAATTAACAAACTAAGAATGTGAATTAGGTATTAGACTTTCCTTGTCAAGGAAAGACATCGATGCAGTGGATTTCACTGTAAACGAATTTAATTGCAACAGTGCTAGCGAATTTCGCTATAACTGGATTTCACTGTAAACGAATTTCACTGCAACAGTGCTAGCGAATTTCACTATAACTGGATTTCACTGTAAACGAATTTCACTGCAACAGTGCAGCCGAATTTCACTATAACTGGATTTCACTGGAAACGAATTTCACTGCAACAGTGCAGCCGAATTTCACTATAACTGGATTTCACTGTAAACGAATTTCACTGCAACAGTGCAGCCGAATTTCACTATAACTGGATTTCACTGTAAACGAATTTCACTGCAACAGTGCAGCCGAATTTCACTATAACTGGATTTCACTGGAAACGAATTTCACTGCAACAGTGCAAGCGAATTTCACTATAACTGGATTTCACTGCAAACGAATTTCACTGCAACAGCCTGCAAGCGAATTTCACTATAAGCAAATTTAGCTGGACCTGGACCGATCTTAAAAACCTCATGAGCACAAAGGACGCGCAGAAAACAATTAAAAAAAAACTATAATGTATTTTTCCGCAGACATTCACAATAAACGAATTTAACTATAACTAGATTTCACTGTGAGCGAATTTCACTGTAAGAAAATTCAGCTGTACCTGGACTGATCTTAAAAACCTCGTTAACATAATGGACGCGCAGGAAACAATAAAAAAAAGATATAAATGTAATCACCCCCCCCCCCCCCGACATTCGTTACAAGCGAATTTCACAATAACTGGATTTCACTGAAAGCGAATTTTACTATAAGAACATTTACCTGTATCTGGACTGATCCTAAAAACAAACCTCATCAGCATAAAGGACGGGCAAAAAACAATCAAAACAATCAAGAATGAATATATTTTTTCCCCAGACATTCACAATAAGCGAATTTCACTATATCCGGATTCACTGAAAGCGAATTTAACCGTACCCGGGTTGACCTTGAGCACCTCCTCGACCTCCTGACACAGCGGGTTGATGACGATGATGAAGCTGCAGAAGAGGTGGATGGTGATGAGACACTGGATGATGGTCAGTGCCGGACCAACAGTGACCGCTTCCAGCACGTTGTCCGTCACTCGGTTCCCGTACACAAAGTAGCCGCCAGCCGCCACGGGAAAATACAGCAGTATCATCACTGCACAGAGAAAAGTTACATTTATTTATTTTTACTTTTAATTTTTTTTAATTTTTTTGTTTACCTCAGTTGTATCACACGGTGAAAATTAGGATTTTAGAGTTTAAAAGGGATTTAGGTTTTAACGATAATCGTAAATATTATATATGGAATTTAGTTAATAGTAGCAAGTTGTACAGTGAGATTGAAGAATAAATTTAGCAGCCAAGGGGTCACTTAATACATGAAAGATAGGTTCCAAGTTTAGGTAATAATGTAGATAAGAATTGAAACCAACAAGGCAAAGGATTGTTGATAATAAGGAGTTAAGAAGAACGTTATGATAGATTCGGTGTAATGAGAGATAGATTGGGCAGCCAAGGGGTCACCTGGCACACGAAAGATAGGTCCAAGTTTAGGTAATAATGTAGATGGGAATTGAAGCTAACAGGGCAAGTGGAAGGATGCTCCGACTCCCTGTTGATTGCTGGTATGTGTTCAAGTGGAAGGATGCTCCGAGTCGCTGTTGATTGCTGGTATGTGTTCAAGTGGAAGGATGCTCCGACTCCCTGTTGATTGTTGGTATGTGTTCAAGTGGAAGGATGCTCCGACTCCCTGTTGATTGCTGGTATGTGTTCAAGTGGAGGGATAATCTTATCCCATTTAAAAACAAAAACGAAAAAAATTCTTTTTAAAACTGACCAGATATGAGAAGGCGAGTCGAATGACTGACTGACTGTGAATGACTGTGCCTTGAAACTCAACAACTAAGAGGCCCGATCACGCAGTTGTAAAATAGGCCACATCCAACTCGAGTGTCTGTCTGTATGTCTGTGACCACGCGCGCGATTATGCACTCTACACTTGCAACCAGCCATCATAACACACACACAAACAGCAAACACCTACCTGAATAGGCGAGCGAACAGGCCTTTCCAAACTTGTTGGGCTGCTTCATGTCGTTCTGGAAGGTGGGGAAGGTGGGGTGACCCCCAAAGGCGAAGGAGATGGTCCCAAAGGCAGCGGCGAAGGACAGCGGGTCCACCTTCTTGTGGACGACGGGCTTCTTGCCGGAGTCTAAGCCCATTAGGACCACCAGGATGACACAGGCGACCGTTGTGGCTGCGGAGGCTGCCAGAGCCACGAATCTGGTTGAAAGTACATTTTCCATTTTAATGTAATATTCTAATAGACAATTAAGTGTTTTTATTATTGTTATTGCTATTGTGAAAGTGGAGCAAACTTAGGGTAAAAATCAAAGGTACAGTGCAATATCGTTCTAATTTGCGATATATTGTTTGATGTCCTGATTGGACACCAAAGGCCTTGTTTTAAATGGCAGTCACGAACCAAGAATCAACACTGACTGAAATCGTTTTGTTACTTTTAATAATTGTTCTCCACCCTGTCCCCTAGCTCTTGCCTTAGAATTAATGTTTCCACTTTTTGTGTGTGTAGCTTATCTTCTGATGTCTATCTTTCTCCCTACCGCCTTTTCTTCTCTTCTTCTTCATCTCCGGCCACGGGTAATAGGGACAAAGTACAGTTCCAAGAGAAAACTTCAGGTTTCCAAAACAAATCTGCTTCAGTGCGTCGTCTTCTACTACCATCCCCCCTCCCCCCCCCACCCCCTCCAAGCTCTTTCTTTCTTTTCCTTTCTTTCTTTCTCTCTATCTCTTTGTTTTTTTTCTGTTGTTGTTCCTTCTTTCTGTCTTTCTTTCTTTCTTTCTCTCTCTATCTCTCTTCCTCTCTTCCTCTCTTCCTCTCTTTCTTTCTTTCTTTCTTTCTTCCTTCCGTTCTTTCTTTCTTTCTATTTTTATCAAAGGTATCTCAAGATACATTTCCCCGTAAAAATCAAACACCAAATTAAATAACATCTTCGTATATGCCTACTTGAATTCTTTGGGCGTGGCTGGCATGGTGAATGGCAGGAGAATGGCGGCAACGATGAACAGCCAGTAGCAGAAGGAGAGATCGAAGGCGTGGTTGTTGAGGAAGACACTGTGCAGGTTCTGCGAGGCCAGCAGCAGGAACACACACGACACGCCGAACAGAGTGAAGTTGATGGAGATTGAGATGACCAGCCTGCAGAAACAAAGGGTAGATCGTTATTAGCATTAAGCCGAACAGAGTACAGTTGATGGAGATTGAGATGACCAGCCTACAGAAACAAAGGGTAGATCGTTATTAGCATTTAGCCGAACAGAGTAAAGTTGATGGAGATTGAGGTCACCAGCCTGCAGAAACAAAGGGTAGATCGTTATTAGCATTAAGCCGAACAGAGTAAAGTTGATGGAGATTGAGATGACCAGCCTACAGAAACAAAGGGTAGATCGTTATTAGCATTAAGCCGAACAGAGTAAAGTTGATGGAGATTGAGATGACCAGCCTGCAGAAACAAAGGGTAGATCGTTATTAGCATTAAGCCGAACAGAGTGAAGTTGATGGAGATTGAGATGACCAGCCTGCAGAAACAAAGGGTAGATCGTTATTAGCATTAAGCCGAACAGAGTAAAGTTGATGGAGATTGAGATGACCAGCCTGCAGAAACAAAGGGTAGATCGTTATTAGCATTTAGACGAACAGAGTAAAGTTGATGGAGATTGAGGTCACCAGCCTGCAGAAACAAAGGGTAGATCGTTATTAGCATTAAGCCGAACAGAGTAAAGTTGATGGAGATTGAGATGACCAGCCTACAGAATGAAAGGGTAGATCGTTATTAGCATTAAGCCGAACAGAGTAAAGTTGATGGAGATTGAGATGACCAGCCTGCAGAAACAAAGGGTAGATCGTTATTAGCATTAAGCCGAACAGAGTAAAGTTGATGGAGATTGAGGTCACCAGCCTGCAGAAACAAAGGGTAGGTCGTTATTAGCATTAAGCCGAACAGAGTAAAGTTGATGGAGATTGAGGTCACCAGCCTGCAGAAACAAAGGGTAGATCGTTATTAGCATTAAGCCGAACAGAGTAAAGTTGATGGAGATTGAGGTCACCAGCCTGCAGAAACAAAGGGTAGATCGTTATTAATATTAGCATTAAGCCGAACAGAGTAAAGTTGATGGAGATTGAGGTCACCAGCCTGCAGAAACAAAGGGTAGGTCGTTATTAGCATTAAGCCGAACAGAGTGAAGGCTATGGAGATTGAGGTCACCAGCCTGTAGTGGAGAAACAAGGGTACAACCTTATTAGCATTACAGGTCAACATTGGTGCGCGGCAGATGTAGCTCTAGTTGCTCGTGCTCGCAACACTAAATTTAGCTCTGTGACCTTCTACAATAACAAGGCTTTCAGCAGTACATGATCATGAATCGTTTTCTCGAGTACGTATGCTTAAAGGTACTATGGATTCAATTTGTACCAAGAAACATTGTAGGCTTTCAAGAAGTACCGCTTCGCATCTCAGTTTCAGTTTATTCGATCTGGGAAGTCGCATGCAACAACGTTCATGAACTGCATTCAGCGGCTTTGAAACTACAGTTGAATGGGTGTCAGTATCTTGGCCATCATAAACCTGCCAGCAACCCCGTAGGCCAGCGTTCCTATACCAGGGTAGGGGTAACGTGCATTATCCATCTTGGGGAACCATCCCTTGATAATGCTTACCGCACCTGTGCCTTCGATTACGCTTACCTGCCTACAACCCCATAGGTGAGCGTCCCTATACCAGGGTAGGGGTAACGCGCGTTATCCATCTTGGGGAAGCGTTCCTTGATGATGCTTACCTGCCTACAACCCCATAGGTGAGCGTCCCTATACCAGGGTAGGGGTAACGCGCGTTATCCATCTTGGGGAAGCGTTCCTTGATGATGCTTACCTGCCAACAACCCCATAGGTGACCGTCCCTATACCAGGGTAGGGGTAACGCGCGTTATCCATCTTGGGGAAGCGTTCCTTGATGATGCTTACCTGCCTACAACCCCATAGGTGAGCGTCCCTATACCAGGGTAGGGGTAACGCGCGTTATCCATCTTGGGGAAGCGTTCCTTGATGATGCTTACCTGCCTACAACCCCATAGGTGAGCGTCCCTATACCAGGGTAGGGGTAACGCGCGTTATCCATCTTGGGGAAGCGTTCCTTGATGATGCTTACCTGCCAACAACCCCATAGGTGACCGTCCCTATACCAGGGTAGGGGTAACGCGCGTTATCCATCTTGGGGAAGCGTTCCTTGATGATGCCCCAGCAATCGCCGAGGACGTCTCCCGTGTAACTAGAGATGAAGCCACAGAACATCAGCAGCACCAGCCCTATCCAGCCTGCAACACAGAGTGATTCATGTTTGGACCAAGCCTAAATGTGTGTAGAATATCCGTGGTATTCAATGCTGTCCTCCATTAGACCATGCTGAAGCTACACAATCCGAATGTTGGGGGTTCTGTGAGCAATCCACATCACATTTAAAGGCATTCAACTTGAAGAACTGAGACAAGCGCTGTCTGCGACAAGAACAACTCGTTTAATCGCCTCGGCTATCTACGACATCCGAAATATTCCCGACATATTCCATACACACTACACATGACACGCGTTGAACATGTAACACGACTCCCACCTATCCCCACTATACAGTTCAAGTGAATTCGTGAATCAGTATGTATTTGTTAAATGACAAAAATGTTTGGAAAGTGCATGGCGAATTGTTTAGTCTCCTGTGATTGTAAAGGACCAGCAGCAACAACAAAACACGCCGAGACATGATAGTTTTTGAGCTACATTCACTTTTGAAAATCTATCAAAATGAATGGTCTATATATACATCTCTCTTGTGTGGCTATGACACAGTGCGGATTGTGGACGACAAGGCCATTTTAAGACATCCAAAAGTCAGAGAAAACCAGGTCTTAAAAAGGAGGAGGGTCTTAAAAAGGAGGTGAGTTTACAGAGGTTATGAACAAAAAGTCTTAGTAATCAGGGTCTTAAAATGGAGGAAGTCTTAAATATTATGAAGGGTGGTGGTGGTGGGGTGGGGGTGGGGGGCTAAAAGGGGGGTTCCACTGTACCTTACCTGTCTCCTCAATAGCGGAGGGCAAGGCTAGCACCCCGGACCCCGCCATCTCCCCCACCATGAAGACAGCAGTCATAAAGATGGACAGTCCTTCTGTCCGAGCCCCGCTGATCAGTGCATTGCTTTCCTGTGAAACAGGCAGGTGTATTGTCAAGAAGTATACTGTCGTAAACCTTGTTGTTGTCAGCTATGTCGTCATCTACGTCGTTGTTCTTCTTTCGTCGTTTTTATCGTCGTCATCATCGTCGTCGTTATTTTATCGTCTTCGTCGTTGTTTTTGTTGGCGCCGTCTTTATTTTCTACGTCGTCATCGTCATTTTCCTCATTGTCGTCGTCATAAGAATGTTCGTTATCGTCGTCGTCATTTTAGTCGTTATCATCATCGCCGGCGCCGTTATAGTGACTAAGTCGGTATCGTTATCATCATAATCATTCTCGTTACCTTCCTCTTCCTCGTCGATCAGTATTCGTCTCTTGTACACAGACAGACACTGAGACAGATAGGCAGACGTCAGACCGACAGACAGACAGACAGACAGACACGCGCACGCGCGCACACACACACACGCACACACACACACACACACACAAACACACATACACACAAACAAACACACACACACACACACATACACACACACACACACACACACACACTTAAAAATAAAATAAAACTCCCACTCACTGAATCAACAGAGTTGATAGACTGTGTATCAGCAAAGCCTTCCATTTTTGTGACGTGATGAAGTTCTTGTTTCTGTCACGACCACTTCTATTTATTGGAACAGTCTTGGTCCGTGTTATTCTTAAAACAACAGAAAATACTCCTGCTTTTTCATCTTGCAGAGTGGTTGTTATTTTCTGCCAAGGTAATGTTTCACGATACAAACACAATTAAAACCAACCTGCAATGGAAAAAACACCACACACACACACACACACACACACACACACACACACACACACACACACACACACACTCGCACGTACCGGTAACCGTTTCATCCTACCTTGTTTGTATATTAAATTTGAATAGAATATGGAGAATTATGCCATTTGAGCTCTTCAGCGATAAAACAGAAGTTCATGAATCCACACAATCCATTATGTATATACCTGCCGCACGTTATATTTGTGAAGGTAGCCTTAGTTCACAATCACAGATGCAAACACATTAGTTTTCTATAAATGTTTTTTTTAATTGTGTGCAATCGCGTTGATGTATCCAAGTGACAGCTGGTTCCTTGAATATCGCTAACACAATTACTAATTGTACGGGGGCCCTGCGCAAATAAATTTAGTTAACATCCAAACAGAATAGGGGGCAATTGTCCTAGGAGGGCGATTGTCCGGGGGCCATTTATCCTAGAACCGATACAATAACGTTCTTTCCGCTCCGAGAGCAGGACTAGATTGATTGCAAGTTTGTTTCCTGTCTGGGACAACTGGGATTCATTTTGCAATGTAGCTGAATCTTTGTTACCCCCCCACCTCCCGCATCCCATACACACATACTCTCTCTCTCCCTCTCTCTCTCTCTATCCCTTCCCCTCTCTCTCTCCCTCCCCCCTCTCTCTCTCTCTTTCTCTCTCAGTCTCTCTCTCTCTCTCTCTCTCTATTGCTCTTTCACTCCCTATTGCTCTTTCTCTCTCTCTCTCTCTCCCTCTCTCTCTCCCTCTCTCTCTCTATTGCTCTTTCTCTCTCTCTCCATCTCTCTCCCCCTCTCTCTCTCTATATATATATATATTGCTCTTTCTTTCTCTCTATTGCTCTCTCTCTATTGCTCTCTCTCTATTGCTCTCTCTCTCTCTCTCTCTCTCTCTCTCTCCCTCTCTCTCTCCCCCTCTCTCTATTGCTCTTTCTCTCTCTCTCCATCTCTCTCCCCCTCTCTCTCTCTATATATATATATTGCTCTTTCTTTCTCTCTATTGCTCTCTCTCTCTATTGCTCTCTCTCTCTATTGCTCTCTCTCTCTCTCTCTCTCTCTTTCTCTCTCTCTCTCTCTCTCTCTCTCTCTCTTTCTCTCTCTCTCTCTCTCTCTCTCTCTCTCTCTCTCTCCCTCTCTCTCTCCCTCTCTCTCTATTGCTCTTTCTCTCTCTCTCCATCTCTCTCCCCCTCTCTCTCTCTATATATATATATTGCTCTTTCTTTCTCTCTATTGCTCTCTCTCTCTATTGCTCTCTCTCTTTTTATTGCTCTCTCTCTCTCTCTCTTTCTCTCTCTCTCTCTCTCTCTCTCTCTTTCTCTCTCTCTCTCTCTCTCTCTCTCTCTCTCTCTCTCTCTCCCTCTCTCTCTCCCTCTCTCTCTATTGCTCTTTCTCTCTCTCTCCATCTCTCTCCCCCTCTCTCTCTCTATATATATATATTGCTCTTTCTTTCTCTCTATTGCTCTCTCTCTCTATTGCTCTCTCTCTCTCTATTGCTCTCTCTCTCACTCTCTCTCTCTCTTTCTCTCTCTCTCTCTCTCTCTCTCTTTCTCTCTCTCTCTCTCTCTCTCTCTCTCTCTCTCTCTCTCTCTCTCTCTCTCTCTCTCTCTCTCTCTCTCTCTCTCTCTCTCTCTCTCTCTCTCTCTCTCTCTCTCTCTCTCTCTCTCTCTCTCTCTCTCTCTCTCTCTCTCTCTCTCTCTCTCTCTAGTGTGCTGTGTGTGTGTAATCATGGCGTCCTCCGTATGTACGAAGCGATCAACCAGGCCGCTCCTCCCAACTTTGGACGCCAACCAAAAACGATTTTTCTGCGGAGTAAACGAGATTTTAGTGTGGAGAAGCGCTCTCCTTCTGCGCTATTACTGCACTCCAAGGAGATTTGTTTACATTTTCATGTCAGGATTTTGACAAGGACAACACAGCTATTGAACTTGACTATGTCCCGTCCTTCGAGTCACCAATTGTCGCCCCACAGGAACTGGCAAAAACTGTTGTCCGTTTCAATGCATGTAAACAAAAAAAAAGCTCTTAACAATTACTCTTTACTTTACTGTTGCTCCTGCCGGTGTCAGGATTTCATCTTTCGCCTGTGTACATATTTCCCCCTCGACATATACTCAAGACTGAAATGTTGTTTCCTGGTAAAATTAAGAAGTGAAATTATTTATGGACGAAAAGCATGTCAGTTTCTTGCATGTGAAGAAAATTGGTGGTCAAATTTAATAGATTTCAACCCCAAAATCGAATTCTTCGAAAACGTGTACTGAGTGGTTACGTCCCTTGAGTAAGAAGGAAAACATTTTAGGATGAATCAAATTTCTAAGTTAAATAAAACAAATTGGTTGGACAAATTTGGCCCCCTGGGTTCCAGAACCCTGTGCATTTTGAGCCTCTAAATGTTCTAGATAAGAAAGGTAGAATGAACTGCTTTTTGTTGTTAATGTATTTATCTTTGTTCTCTTTCCTTTACTCTGCTTCTTGACTTTAAATACATAATTTTGTGACAAACAATCCATTCTTATTATTTTACCGTTGTTGTGTGCACTGTCATAAATCTTTTACATTTTGTGTGCACTGTCACATATTGTGACCACTGAGTGTCACGGGAAGCGTGGGAACGCGACCACAAGAAAGGGAGCCAGGGGAAAACAATGTCGCTAATCTGTCCTCCATTTTGACACGGCGGCCGCCAAATCTCCGTATGCGACTCCCACAATCCCCGGCTCCATGACTTCCGGTGGCTTTCCGCTTTAGCTTCCGGGTCCGAGCTTTGAAGGGCAGGTAAGCGAAGACCGCTGAAAAATCAAACACAAGCTGAAATGATTTCCCCGTCTGGAAACTACGCTAGAAACTTGACTGACTCGCCCAACACTGCATGTTCTTCCTATATATTTAGCCTGCTTGATGGGCCTGATTATTGCGCGGCAAAAGAATCTGGCACAGTGATAATTAAGTTGGGGTCGCTAACTTATGAAATTAGGCAAAGAGTTACGACTTAATTGGGCCTACGATATTTAATAATGACGGCTTGGCCCCCGAGAGAAGGAAATAGGCTGAATTAGGGCCCATCAACACAGGTTATGGGATAGTAGAAGGCAACTGCTCAATGGAACGACGGCAGAAGGGAGAAGCGTCTGTATGATGGCGAATGCGTGGACATTTGTCAGGATTTATTTGAATGTGGTGTTTATCTGTTCATGAGAAAAATAAAGTTTGATTGAATTGAAATGAATTGAGGTTGGTACAATGTGGGACACTTTATAAAGGTATATCTTTCCTCCAGTGTGGCGGGACCATCGTGTGAATCATCACAGATCTGACCAGGCATTTACACGGAATAAGAGCATCCTTAAATTCCACTCGCACGTCTGCCAAAAATTGACAGCCTGGCATCTTTTAGTATGTGTTTTAGATAGTTTTATTCATTTATTTGTCAATAATTAATTTTTCAGATGAAACTTAAGTCAACGTGCGAAATTAATTCAGCAAATAAAAAAGATTCCCATTCTACACAGGAAGCAGACAAGCTAACTATTTAAGTTTGATGTGTCAAATTGGAAGGATGCTCTTATCATTCAATAAACCGCAACACGGTGGCCTGGTGGTAAGGCGTCCGCCCAGTGAGCGGGAGGTCGTGGGTTCGAACCCCGGCCGGGTCATACCTAAGACTTTAGAATTGGCAATCTAGTGGCTGCTCCGCCTGGCGTCTGGCATTATGGGGTTAGTGCTAGGACTGGTTGGTCCGGTGTCAGAATAATGTGAATGGGTGAGACATGAAGCCTGCCTGTGCTGCGACTTCTGTCAGTCTTGTGTGTGGCGCGCGTTAAATGTCAAAGAAGCACCGCCCTGATATCACCCTTCGTGGTGGACTGGGCGTTAAGCAAACAAACAAACAAATCATTCAATAAAGTCTAAACAGATCTGTGGTAGTTTACATATTCACTTTCGCGGGCAGGAATCAGGTATCTTTTAACACAGCAAAGAAAGAAGACACACCAAAAGAAAAGAAAGCCTTTCTCTCTGTTCTTTGCCCCACAGACGATCAACGCAATCAAAGAACGATCGCGGAAAACAAACAAGCAAACAATACACGGTGTTTCCTTCTCTGCAGTGCATCAAACAGCGTTCAGGTCCACGGAGCGACTCAAGGGAAATGTCAAGGAACAGCTAGAAGGACCAGACTGAACGTTTTCACTCAAACCTGAGGGTACTTTGGGCTTCTGAACGCGTTCTTTCTTCTGCGACAAGCCTTTAAACTTGAGTGTCGCTCGTATAGATCTATGGTCTCTTGAAACCAACACTATTTTGTTTTTGTTGTGTTTCTTTAATTGTCTCAGTCAGTCTGTCTGCTTATATTTTGTGTATGTGCATTTTTGTTTATTGTTTTGTTTGTGTGTTTGTCTGTTTGATCGCCGAGAAGCTGCACAAAAGAAGTCGCCGAAAAACTGTTTATGTGTGTAGGCTAAGCCCAGTTTTCAAACATTTTGCCAACATCTTTTAGGCAAATCGCAGTCTAAGCTGAACAATGCCTCGACTTGCAGCTGATTACAGAACGTCTCACGGGGGTTGTATCCACTTCCTTCTCATTACTTTTGCTCTTTTGCTCTTTGTGTGTTTGTTTTTATTTTTGTAGATAATGTCTCATCGACAGGGATGTTAAAAACAAAACAAAAACACCTACATGTAAAGGAAGAAAACTTCGAAACAGATAGACTGCCAAACTTTCCATTTCAAAGAATAAAAATACATGACTGATAATTGTATTGCTAGTTTAATTGACGAAGCGAAAATAAACATTCACTACAACTTCGATCCACCGATCATTAAAGTTGAAGAACAGGATTACCAACACTGAGACAAATAATAATGATGCAAAGATGAACATTTATCTCCTGGTGTTGGCTTGGCTCTATTCACAGTAAACTAAAAACAAAATTAGGTTGCAGAAAATGTAAAAGCAGCATTAAAGGCACAGTAAGCCTCCCGTAAACCATCACAGAGCTCCCCGAGCGTCTACATACAGTACAAGCATACTTCCATTTGAACGCTCACCGAACGGGAACAGCCTGGCTGCTTTCTGTCGAGCGTGAGAAATTTTCAAAGAATTTATTTTCGTGGACTTGGTCCTCTACAACAATGGCGCCTCATTTTGGTGCTGGACGGCTGTTATGAATATTCAATACCAGAAATCACGTCCGGACCGTAAGCCTCCCGTAAACCATCACAGATACTGTCAGGCTTTTACACACAGTACAAACACCCTTCCATTTGAACGCTCACAAAACGGGAACATCCTAGGTGCCCTACGTAAAGAGCGAGCAATTTTTAAAGAATTAATTTTGCAGATTGTCTCGAACACTTTTTGGACCCATCCTGAACTCAGGTCAAAAATGAGTTACTTCCCTTCGGGTCTCATTTTATCGATGTAAACTGGCCATAGCCGTGGATCGATGATTATCAGAATGTTTTTGGACCCTGGTGAGTTTTTGCGCTAGACCTAACTTTTAAAATCAAAATAATAAATTGACAGCTTGTTACACAAACATTATTTAATCATAAAAGAATTCTTTTTTTTATCAAGACAAGATCAGTACAATTCGAAGTTGTGAAAGTTTCAAAAAAGAAAAGCCCGGAAGCAGGGTCACGCAAGGGTCGTAGCAGACGACGGTTTATGCATATCGCCGTTCCTCTCAACAGTCAAAAGCCATCGCTAGAGTTCTTGTGAACCACAGCCGTTTGTTTCGTGCACAAAAACGTGCTATTGTAGATAAGCTCACATCGAGTCGCATTCAAATGACTAACTGACGACTACATTGTCAAAAAGGGAAACTGGATCACACGGGTTCACGATGGCTCAGGGGTAAGATAAACCACGCAAAAATAAATTTTTTGAAAATTGTTTGCTCTTTACGGAGGGCACCTAGGATGTTCTCAATCGGTGAGTGTTTAAATGAACGGGTGTTTGTACTGTGTGTAAACGCCTGACCGTATCTGTGATGGTTTACGGGAGGCTTACTGTGCCTTTAAGATCTGGAAAAAAACCCGTTCAAAACTGTATTTTTAGACCCAAGCCATTAAATGAGAAAAAAAGAAGCCAAGCCCTCCACAAGGCATCAGTGTAGACAAGAGACAGAGACCTCTTAGATTCCTCGCCCCGCATGGAGCAGTCTCAAACATGAGAGGCAAAAACAGGCCCTAGCCGGCTTCAAAGGCCCGCCAGCAACCGATACAGGGCCCCTGCTGCGCCCGCATCTCACGCTGTGATTGGCTGGCGGAGGCTGCTGCCAGTCCCGCAGGGGCCCGGTCAAGGGGCAGCCGTAATCTAATTTTCAAACTCCAAACAACTTTGCATTATGAAGGTATACCAGCCAATTGCTTGTCTAATCGAATCAAGACCCAGCAATTGCCGACATACTTTTCTTGTAGCCGAGACTACTTCTTTTTCTTGCTGCCTAAGAGAAGAGGAGGAGTCTTGGAATTTCACAGCACGTGATCTGTTACGAAAAGTAGCGCGAGATTTGAGCCGACAGGGTTTTGGGTGAGCCGCGAGATTACGACGTTGTTTTGGCGAGATTTGGAGTGGCCACTAACTTGAGGGGATAGCTTTACCAGATTGAATTAATGCTTTTTGTGTGTATGTATCAGCTCTGCACGCGTGAGTTGTAGGTTTTGTGGAGTCTGCCTTCTCGTCCAAACAACCGCCCCTGACGTGTTCAATAATGCTTTGTGAGAAGAGCTGGGTTTCTGTTTATGCATAAGGCCAACAAAAAAAAATTGTCTGTTTAGGGTAACATGACCAAAAAAAGTAGGGTCGGTAGGTAGGTAGGGTTTTTTGTTTTTGTTTTTGTTTTTTGTGTGTGTAAATGCTATGTTGGCTGAACATTCACTTCTTATATTTGATGAATACATGTTTCAAAACTAACGTATAAATAAAACAGAGAGAAAGGGAGAGAAAGAAACGCCAAATGTCTCTTTTTAGCATTTTTACCTCTTTTTTTTTTTTTTTTTGAAATCAAAAAAAAGTTTTTGGGTCGGCGCCAAATCGATAGGGTCGGTCGGGTTACCCTAAACAGACAATTTTTTTGGGGCCTAATTATGGTCGAGCATACGCTGGGTATTCTTGACGTTGTAACTTATAATAAATTTACACTTCAGAATACATTCACACCGAAGAGAATTCGGAGCTGACCAACCTCTTGTATTTTCTTGTATACTTATTTAATTAACACTACATTACTGGACTTACGCAAGAAAAGTTGTCATGAAAACTAACGAAATAAGTGAGGAAAGTTCAGCTGGCGAAGTGTCTCTTCTATCGGGTGACAAAAAAATGACGTTGTAAACTTGTCTGATTGATTGACTCTTCGTCTTTCTCCTTACGACTCTTTCGGTGACCGGCACGGTTGGCCTAGTGGTAAGGCGTCCGCCCCGTGATCGGGAGGTCGTGGGTTCGAACCCCGGCCGGGTCATACCTAAGACTTTAAAATTGGCAATCTAGTGGCTGCTCCGCCTGGCGTCTGGCATTATGGGGTTAGTGCTAGGACTGGTTGGTCCGGTGTCAGAATAATGTGACTGGGTGAGACATGAAGCCTGTGCTGCGACTTCTGTCTTGTGTGTGGCGCACGTTACATGTCAAAGCAGCACCGCCCTGATATGGCCCTTCGTGGTCGGCTGGGCGTTAAGCAAACAAACAAACAAAAAAACTCTTTCGGTACTTCCCAGTGTCTTTAGGTATTCCGTCTTCATTTCAAACACTTGTAGATGTAAACTTTTTCTTATTGTTCTTCCTTTTTGTGAGAAGAGAAAATGAATCATAGGAAAGTTTCACTCAAGTTTCAACTGAACTGCGGCCATTTTTTACCTGTTCTAAAGTTGGCTGAGTGAGATAGTTTCTATAATTTCATTTTCACTTGTCTCAAGTTGGCTGAAACCGCTTGCATCAATAAACAAAAAAAGTCTGATTTTTTTTCTGTCCCAATGTTTGCCAAGGCTGCTAGGATGCTTATAAAAAATATAAAAATAAAAAAAGAAGATTTTCAGGTAAGCCGAATTTAAAAACCAGTTTCAAACTGTGTCTGTGTGGGGAAGCCAAAGAGAAAATGCGCCATCCTCCTTTCTATATGGTGTTTTTCATTTTGTTCTTGTTGTTTTTTGTATGAAGAGATGAAGTTATGCTAATTCCTTACAAATATATTACTTGATCTACTGTGGATCAGATACGATTAAGACATCTTCTTTATGTTTTCATCTTGATGTTATATCTGTGCCATTAACAAAGACAGTGGTATCTTTGTGATATAGCCAATTGATATCCCGCTTTGTTTGCCAATTTTTTTTGTACAAGGATAACATCAAAATCTCATTTTTCATATTCTCTGTCTGTCTATCTGTCTGTCTGTCTGTCTGTCTGTCTCTCTCTCTCTTTCTCTCGCTCTCTCTCTTTCTCTCGCTCTCTCGCTCTCTCTTTTCCCCTCTCTCCGTGCGTGCGTGCGTTCTTTTTTTTCTGCTTTCCGGCTTTCTTAACTTTTTTACTCTCTTTCTTTTTTTCTTTCTTTCTCTCTGTCTGTCTTTCTCTATGTCTGTCTGTCTGTCTGTCTCTCTGTCAGTCTCTCTGTCTGTCTGTCAGTCTGTCTGTCTGTCTGTCTGTCTCTCTCTCTCACTTTCTCTCTCTCTCTCTCTCTCTCTCTCTCTCTCTCTCTCTCTCTCTCTCCTTCTCCTTGCGAAGGTGTGAGGGTGTTCTTTCTTTCTTTCTTTCTCCTAGATGCCGTCAGAAAAGAAGTAGGACCCATCTGGTTCTCAAGATGTTTCGCCCAGTAACTCGCCGCTATGCTGGCTGTCTCGCTGGCCCGACAAACATCATTTTCTTCCCTTTTCTCACTTACCTCCCTTTCATCAGTCGCGCACACACTCGCAGAAATTGTGACGAGCGTAAGAGAGAGTGATGTTTTCTACTTTTCATTTCCATGTTTCTCGGATCCACTTTCCTCTGTTCTTCCAACCCCTCCTCTTGTCTTCGCAGCCGGGGTCCTTCGCTTTTCCTCCCTTGAGGTAAAAGTGGGGGAGGCTGTCTTCCTGACCAAATGGGTGATACGTCTCTCTTAGTTTTCAGGGATACTTGTCATTTTTGGTCTTACGTTTGTTATTTATGGGTGGCGGGGTTCTTAATGATTGTGTTACTCTGCAGACAAAAAAGAGAGAGCGACAAAAGGGGGGCTTGTGTTAGTGTTTTTACATCGTTCAATTGTCGTGCTTCTGGTTTTTTTCCCCCGCGTGGAGGATGAGGAAGATTTATCGGAAGTATAGTGTGTGTGTGTGTGTGTGTGTGTGTGTGTGTGTGTGTGTGTGTGTGTGTTATCCGACAAGACAGTAGGCTAAGGGTTAAAAGGAATCTTTGTAAGAGGAGGAGGAGTAGGAAGCGGGGTGGGGGTGGGGGTGGGGGCTTTAGGACAAAAAGAGAGAGATTTTCAGGTTGGTAGAACGTGCAGAAACATTTCAAAATGTGTAGTAAGTCCAAATAACGGTACCATCTTCCATCCACATGATCTCTAACGATACATCATAATTAATTATCTTTAAAGCCTAGAGGATTCTTGTCCGGCGTTTCGCGCGTACATCTAAAGATTTGATCAAATCTGATAAATTAAAGGGAAGTATGGGATGGTTTATTTGTATATCTAAAGACAATAAAATGCTTGAGAAGAACGACATTAGCTGGAACAGAAGTTAACGAAAGCTGCCAACTGAGGGGCTTGGTGCGTTTGATTGATGGTGGACAATGGCAACGCCATTCGTTTTTCCTCGGTTCCATTATATCACGGGCAGGGAGTTAACAGCTTTGGGACTAACAAAGTAAGTGATGCATTTGTTTGTTCGTTCATGGGCTGAAACTCCCACGGCTTTTACGTGTATGACCGTTTTTACCCCGCCATTTAGGCAGCCATACGCCGCTTTCGGAGGAAGCATGCTGGGCATTTTCGTGTTTCTATAACCCACCGAACTCTGACATGGATTACAGAATCTTTTTCGTGCGCACTTGGTCTTGTGCTTGCGTGTACACACGGGGGTGTTCGGACACCGAGGAGAGTCTGCATGATGCGTGATGTCTTTTGGAAACAGGGTTTGAACCTTGAAGAAAGAACGGCTTGTCCAGCGCTGAACTGTCTCATTGCAGAGCCCCTTCTGTGTCCCCTTTGTCGTGCTTTATCGACGATCAAATTGTAGTCCATACTGGTTTACTTGAATTACAACACTTATTCGCATAATGTTGCCTACGATTTTTCGCGCAAAAATTAGACACCCTATAATTATACATGCACGGCTATTTGCCTTTTGGTGCCAGGTTTGACTATCGTTTGGATGCACACAAATCTTGTTCCCAGATTCATCGTTTTCCTTAAAATCTGTTTTGTACACGAGAGAATCCGTATATTTAAAAAAACACCACGTATATACAAGGAAACAAATGGCAGGTTGATGATGTTTGGCCTCAGTAGACGTGGAAGCTCAGTACCGCCTTGGCCATCATCATAAAAACAAAATGATAAGTCCGCAAATGAGTGAGAACAGTCGTCTACCCACTTATCCAGATAAAAAGAGCTTATCACATTGTATCACTTGAAGGAGGAGTCGGAAGGCATGAAAACATCAGCCTTTTGTCGCCGAAAGTAATCCGCGTACAAATTACACGCTTTAGCTCTCTGTCGCGTTTGATACGCTTTAACCAATGAAAACGAAGATTACTCCCGTCATCTCCTTCCAGAAAGCAGAAGAAAAACCGCTAATATAACCTAGTAGGAGAGAAATTGAACTGGCATGGATAAATACCTGAGGTGGATAATTCGATTATCCCCCTTGGAAGAGCTCTCGGCGGGAAGTCGCATAAAGCCGTGGGTTAGCAGACGCCAAGCGGGTGTTTGCATATTCCGTGAGGAACTCCAGAGCTGAAGAGTCGAAATTGCTGAAGGGACATAATCCATGCTTGTCTCAGCTGTCTTGGTGAGGGATTTTTCAAATACATTCATCAGGATTCCATTTTGATTCTGCTGTGAATCCTTCCTATTATAATGCTAAAACACGTCAGTATGTTGCGGTATCGAAGCGTTTCCGTCCGTTTTACGGGTTCTGTGTTCATTTGACCTTGAAGCTGAATGACCAAGGTCGCTCGACGGGAGCCACAACACTGATGTTCGCCCTGCGTGACAACCGTTTCTTAAAATAAAAAGAACTAAAACAACAACAAACAAAAGGTAAACATCAAGAAGGAAAAAGACCAAAAGAAATTGTATTATTTTATATGTTCTTTTGTAAAAACAAAGTCTTGAAAAAAGAAAAAGCTCTATTAAAGCGCTAGATTTGTTTATTTGCCAACAGCAAGCCAAACTCAAAGGATGGACTGAAAACGTTGACACTGATTTTGTGTGCATATGAAACAGATGGGTCACTTACAAAGTATTTGTATTTCTTTGGATTGTGACTGATTGCAACGATGTCAGGTCGGTTTTAGTTGCCCCTTCCTGCCCGTGACCTGCCCTTTTTAGGTTTTAATCACATTCATACAGACAAACTGTCACAGACACACATTACAGATACAGACTACATGTGTCGTCTCGACTGAATGTCTTGGTGGCACACTTAGACACATAACGAGACACATACAGACACAGACAGACAGACAGACAGACTCACACACACACACACACACACGCACGCACGCACGCACGCAAGCTCGCACGCACGCAAACACACATGCACACACCTGTCGGAGTAAGATAAACACACCCAAAATAACACCCATCCTCAACCTTGAAATTCCACATTGAAAACCTACACGAGGTACCGAGATACACAAAATCAATCGAGGGCCCCAAAGGGGGGGGGGGGGGGGGGGGGGGTATCATCACGATCACGGGAAGGGAAATTTTAGCTTTCACGATCACAGTTACCTTGATTTTTGTTTTCACGATCACAAACACCTTGACGAATAGAGGATCATAGAGTGATGCAGCAGTGAAAAATGTACGTTGAAAATAAAATGCGATCACGAACACAAATGACGATCACGATCACGAGACTTGATTTTTTTGTCATCACGGATCACGGGCAAAGTCCCATCACGATCACAGAAATGGAAATTTCGGCAATCACGGTCAAAGAAAGGTCAAAAAACGCCAATCACGATCACGATTTTAAACCCTTTGGGGCCCTCCCAATCCGCAAGGCAGCCCAAAGTTGTCGGCCTTTTTTTTTTTTTTTTTTTTTGCATACCAGAGAGGAGTTACCCCGCCTGCCCATTTTTTCCGCGACAGAGGGCATCCACTGCCGCGTGTTTAATTAGCTGTAATTTCATTAAGGCGGCGGCGAGACTGACGGGGTAGGGAGGCGAACACTCCTTCACAGACATGGCGTCACGATGGCGGCCAGAGAAGATTGACTCCCGCCCCCCTCCTCCCCCTTCCTGTTCAGCTTTTTTTGTCTATGATGTTATTTTTGGCGTACTTTCTTGGACTGCTCCTCCCCCCCCCCCTCAACTTTCAGGTCCCTCCTCCTGTTTGGCTTTTTTAGTCTATGAATTTGTTTGCGTGCCTTCTTGGACTCTCTCTCTCTCCCCCCAGCCCCCCACCCCCCGCCCCATTTCTGGTCCCTCCTCTTGTTCAGTTTTTGGTTGGCTTTTTTGCGTGCTTACGTTTTGCTTAGCATTGAAACAAAGCCCGCACTGGCTATTCTTCTATTCTGATTGAATATACCGCCTTATGATTAGGACGTGGATAAAGGTGGAGTGGAGTTGGGGGATGGAGAGAGAGAGAGAGAGAGAGAGAGAGAGAGAGAGAGAGAGAGAGAGAGAGAGAGAGAGAGAGAGAGAGAGAGAGAGAGAGAGAGAGAGAGAGAGAGAGAGAGAGATTAATCCGCCGCCTCCTCTACCTCCCCTCCTCTCGTGAGCCCAAACATCAGGCTAACTCGTATTATGGTGTTTTGGGCTGACGGAAGGACGGAAAAAGAGAGAGGGAGAGGGAGAAAGACGTGATAAGAGGGAAAGACTCAAGGCAGTTGGCAAAAACAGATAGGCAGAGACAGTGAGAGATATCGGGTATAAAATTATGATGACGTTTTTAAGTGTTCTCACACACGCCTTTCGCATAATCACAATGTCTACAACAAACCAAAGCTGTGAGTATCCTTTCGAAGGGCGGGCTTTTCTCTGGACAAACTTGAGGCCGAATATCGACGTTGTCCTGGAATTTTGGCGTAACTCATTTTAGACAGCATTTCAGCAGAAGGCCAGAACTGATTATTTTTATCATGAAATAGTGTTTATATTTGTACCTGGTATGGCTAGAAAGATAAAAGAATGTTAAATCATGTATTGTCCGGGGCGGGGATGTAGCTCAGTCGGTAGCGCGCTGGATTTGTATCCAGTGGGCCGCTGTCAGCGTGAGTTCGTCCCCACGTTCGGCGAGAGATTTATTTCTCAGAGTCAACTTTGTGTGCAGACTCTCCTCGGTGTCCGAACACCCCCGTGTGTACACGCAAGCACAAGACCAAGTGCGCACGAAAAAGATCCTGTAATCCATGTCAGAGTTCGGTGGGTTATAGAAACACGAAAATACCCAGCATGCTTCCCCCGAAAGCGGCGTATGGCTGCCTAAATGGCGGGGTAAAAACGGTCATACACGTAAAATTCCACTCGTGCAAAAAACACGTAGTGTACGTGGGAGTTTCAGCCCACGAACGCAGAAGACAGAAGAAGATGTATTGTCCATCGTATTTTGGAGAATATTTCTCATTGAGAATGATTAACTCATAAGTCTAAAGCACAAAAACATCAAAATCGTCAAGCATCAAGTTACGCCAAAATTACAAGCCGACGACGACGATCGTTATACCCATTGCCCTAGCTGACGCGGCTGTGACTTTATATGTTACCCGCGAAGATAAGTACTCATTCACTTCAAGATGAAGGGTACTACAAAAAGGAATACAAATGCAGGATCTAAAAGTAAAAAAGAAAACTTCTATTACTCCTGACACTGTTCTGACGCCATGTATATTTCCATTCTCCCATGATGCTCGTGCCGTCCCAGCATGCAATCGGTTATATGCAGCGTTTTCATTGGTGTTCCCCGGTGGGCGCCTCTGAAGCTGCATAATGAATAAGATTATAAAGCCGAGGTTTTATGTTTGGCAACAGTCTCAGCTATTTTCATTATCTTGTAAATGGGTGAAGAAAGACAGATAAGTGGTTCTGAGAGAGAGACTCGGAGCAAAAGAGAGAGGAAGAGAGAGAGGCAGAGAGAGAGATAGGCAGAGAGAGAGAGAGAGAGAGAGAGAGAGAGAGAGAGAGAGAGAGAGAGAGAGAGAGAGAGAGAGAGAGAGTCGGAGAGAGAGAGACTGAGAGAGCCGGAGAGAGAGAGAGAGAGAGAGAGAGAGAGAGAGAGAGAGAGAGAGAGAGAGAGAGAGAGAGAGAAAAAAACAACTTTTTGTTTCTTCTAAAGTTTTCATAGCTCATACAAGAGACGTACATCAAGTACAATCCGATAGACGTCTCGTCGGCGTTTGCTAGGTCCTATTATTCCCAGATCAAAACTTTGAGATTCGGTACGGTTCTTGTCTGAAACACCCATTTTAATCACTCTCATCTTAAGATTCCTCCCTTGAAGTGCCTTTCTTTTGATTGTTTTTGGCTTTACATAACAAACAAAAGAGAAATAAACCTCGGTAGAAACCAACAAGATACTAAAACAGAAAAAGTAGCCTCCACCCTTATTTCTCTTCACCAAGCTGAATGAACATTTTCCTACTCGGTCTATCTTTAGTATAAACACAAGGGATCCAATAGACTTTTGCACATCCAGTTATTTTTGCATATAGTCGATCGTTGAAAGAATGCACCAGAGAAGTCTGGGAGAGGCCTAGCATACCGCCAAAATTAACACACTCTTTTCAGGATATGACAAGTAAAGGGAAAAAGTGGCCCACTCTGTCTATCTTTCCACACAGTGGTTCCAATCGTCGCTTGCATCACTCTCTCCGGGACCAACATTTACACAGCTCACCGACGTCTCTGATCTTATCAGGTCCCTGGGGGGACTCGCGGTTTCCTCCGTGATAATCCCCCCATTCCGCCCCTGATTTCACACGGCGGGACGCTCAGCCGCTGAACCGTATCGCGTATCATCCGTTTATGCATTCTGCCGCTTGGAACGTTGGTTGTGTCAGTTTTTCGTTTACAGGTGATGTCTCTCTCCCCTTTTCCGTGACTGTGTGATTGCGTTGTGATGCTGTGGTGGTGGCTAGTCGGAAACTGATGCAGTTATGATTGTGAGATTAAAAAAAAAAAAGTTTTTGTTTTTTGGGTGGTGGGTGGTGGGTGGTGGTGTGTGTGTGTGGGTTGGGGGATGGGCTGGTTGAAGTGTCGGGAACGTAGCAAAAAGAAGGGAAGCAAAGTAGTAACATTTCAAATCGATTCTGTCTATTGACAAAACTGACCAGTTCTGACACAGTCCGTTCTATGTTTTACTTATACACGATAAATCGTACAATTAGAAGAAAACTGGTTCCGTATAACTCTCGCTTGCTGTTCTTGTCTGTATTTGGAGCGCCTACTTTTTTATTTTTTTTATCGATCTCATTATATTTAAAGACCTACCGGTCTGTATAGTGTGACGTAACAGCATTACTATTTGCGATATTTTGTTAGATTGTACTAGCGGCGTTTCGGAATTAGAAGACCATTATTACATGTACGATTAACGGGATTTACATAACGCGAGAAAAGAGTACATATCGTAGGAAATGTAGTTTCAAAACAAAAAAAAAAGAATACGGAAATATTTAAAGCACACAATGACACATGAAGGGATTTAGAACTTAGAAGTGTTGATGCTCCTTGTTAGTTTCCCTCATTTCTATTTCCTTTGTATTCGTCCTTTTCCATTCCGTCCTTTCCTCCTTCCCTTTTCCTTCCTTCCTCTCTAATGCAGCAGAGGAAGGGAACAATTCTATGTATCTCCTCAGAGGCAAGGAATCGGAACTACGTGCATTATAATGTGAAACATCAACATTTGATCTAAATCAACGCAATTTGTTCTAATTTTAGGGCGTAAAAACACTTGGTTTAAATGTGAAAGACCAAACAGACAAAAACCCACAAAAACACACACACAAAAAACACCCATCGGAATTACCACCCCAATCTAAAGCGGTTAGTATGTATTTCAAGTCGTAAAAGCCAGAGTAGAGTGCCCCCCCAAAAAAAAAGAAAAAAAAGAAAAGAATAAAAAGATTTCCGTCTCTCCCCCTTTCCTCTCTCTCTCTCTCTCTCTCTCTCTCTCTCTCTCTCTCTCTCTCTCTCTCTCTCTCTCTCTCTCTCTCTCTCTCTCTCTCTCTCTCTCTCTCTCTCTCTCACACTCATGTGTGTGTGAGCGTGTGTGTGTGTGTGTGTATGTGTGTGTGTGTTTATGTGTGCATGTGTGTGTGTATACGTGGGTGTGGATGTGTGTGTGTGTATGTGCGCAGTCTTTGCTTTCGTTTACAATTATTCTCTGTATATGTTCCAAGGACAGGTTGGAAGATTAGGCTAAGCCTAAAACCTTTATCCTTATGTAATAAAGTTCTGAGTTCTGAGTTCTCTCTCTCTCTCTCTCTCTCTCTCTCTCTCTCTCTCTCTCTCTCTCTCTCTTTCTGTGTTTCCTTTGTTTTCAGAATTAAAGATACTTCCCTTTCCATTAAAACCCTCATGTAGAATACCATAAGTCCGTCCGTCGAGGCTTTAGCATGGGCTCAGAGCATACTTCCAATAAAATACATACATGTATACAAAGTCAGTAGTCTGGCTGAAATCTATGTGTAGTGTTAATGCATTAAATGAAGTAATTTCCTTACTGAAACTTTCAATCTGCACAATTATTTCTTGGAAAAAAGGCCATTGTGCTCTGAGGGTAAATATGGTGCATGTTTTGGGTAAATGTGCAAGTGAAGGGATGTTCTCTTCTCATGTAAACGCTTTGTTCTTCTCGTGTAAACGCCTGGTTCTTTTCGTGTAAACGCCTGGGCAGATCTGCAGTGGTTTACTACGATGGTTCGGACAGTAAGGACTGTATCTTTAAGAAAAAAAGCTTTCAATTGAAAACCGCTACCGCCTGGTGCCGTGGTTTGGCCCTGCAAATCAAACTACAAAACCAACAACACGGGAGATCACTCACTCTTCCTGACTACTTGTTTTCCATTCTGACGACGGCAGCTTTCGGCGCCCGGCTTAGAAAAAAAAGGGTAAAAGCAAATCTTATCGTGTGCCGGATTGAAACGCTTTTGTGAGCAAATGCACAGACAGATCGTAATTAAATCAGAGATACAGTTTCTGCGCGGCTCTTATCTGACGCTGCCAAATTGGACAGAGCAATTAGCTTGTTACTCGCGGTCAGCAGACCGGGACCGCCCGCGAGCTTGACATTTACACTTCCCGTTAGATTTTGGGAAAAAAAGTAGAAAAAGAAAGAAAGAAAGAAAGAAAGAACAGGAGAGAAAACGGGAAGAAAGAAGAAGATGAAGCCGTAAGAAAGAGAGGAAGACGATATTTACGTTACCTTTCGTTTTCCGAGCACTTCCGGTTTGCGAGAAATGTACTACGTAATCTGTTCACGTCAAAACTGTACCGGTATTTATTTTGAGTATATGAAAAACACCGTACCAAAAACCACCACAACCCAAAGACACACACTTAATACTAAACGGGCGCATGTATTGAAATAGCATTTCTGTATAAGTTTGAGCGACACACCTCAATACACATAATATCTTTATATTAATGTTGCATACAACAGATTAATTTCATGAGTATTATAGAGTTAAACTTAATCTGAGGCACTCCAAAAAATGCTCTCTAAGCCCAGAGGAAAAGATCAGGCCCCACCTTTCTTCATTTCCGGCATAAAAATAAATCCCACCCCCACCCCCAAACAAAAAGAAAAGAAAACAAGAAATTCCTCCGAGGTAGGAAAAACACCCCCGTCCTTACCATTCTCACTGCCACCAACTGAGAAGGTTATTTCCCTTTGACCATTAATATGTCCCTCTATAAGTCCTTGTAGAATCTTAATCCACCAATAACTCCCTAACCGTGTGTTTGACTGGTCCCAATTTTTGTAAGGACCGTCTCAGGAATGTATAGAACCTGTTCACCAAGTTTGGTGACGATCGGTCCGTTCATTCTTGAGATCTATATGCGAACACAAACACACAAACAAACAAACAAACACATCGACCGAATCCTATACACACCCCTATACCGGGGGTGTAAAAAGAGCGAACAAAAAGAAGAAGAAACGAGCTCAACACGTAGGCGGTCCGAGGATTCTCTCACGAAACGAATTAAAGTGTCAGGAGATGAGGCATCTCCTAACATGATCTAGCAGCGGGCAGGAACACTCACAATGAGCAACCGACTGCCAGTTCAGGTTGACGGCTTGGGTCGGGTGGCCCTTCTTTTCCCTGAAAATCTCCCAGGGAATGAATGGTCAGCACCAACGCCGCCAGGCCTCTTAGTGTCGTCTGCTATTTGAGGACAGAATGGAAAAATAAACGAGAGTCCGTAATTACCGTTGGCTTGTACAAATCAGTTCCACTGAAAATTCCGAGCAGGTTGACTGCCATGTTTTGACTTCCTGCAATACCGGAAGTGGCTTGTGGGAAGGTGAGGGAAGGGAAGGGCAAAATCTTGTTTGCTTTTGAATAAAACTTATAAGATGGTTACTATTACTGATTGGCATCCTTAGAAGACGAACAGTTGCCGGACATTTTGAAAACAAAGTTGATGGATACTAGAAAGCTGAAGTCAGTCTTTACAAAAAGACTACAGTTTAGATTGGAGATGTGACGCTGTATCTCAGATTTTTGCTCTCTGAGTTCAATGAAAGAAAAAAAAATTACTCTCACACAATTGTCATACCCTTTCTCATAATTAATTGAAATCAAATTCAAAAACTGCTTTTAATAATACAGACAAATTTAGAGAGTACAAAAAGACAGAAGAAAGAAGAGCCATGACTGAAAGACATGTGTCAAAACAGCGAAATGGTCCAGAAATTCGCCGACATGCATTGACACTTCCACAGAGCGGGCTCTTCACGTGTTTCCCTTCTCTCTTTTCCTCCCGCGAGATTCCCCTTCCCGTCGCTCTCCAAACAGTCGGGGGGGGGGGGGGGGGGGGGGGGAGGGAGAGAGAGGGAGAGAGAGGGAGAGGGAGGAGGGAAGGTTGGATCCAAGGATTCACGCAACTTTACATCCCGTTGCTGTCTTTCTTATCATTCGACAAGTTAAAATCGAAACCAAGGTGCAAACGAAGACGCGTGACAGTCGCTGAAGGAGTTATGGACGCGAAACTTTAACAAAGGAACAACTAAACCTGCGGATAGATTTCAAGAACAGTGTTCTAAACTAACTCCGTCTCTCTGTCCATACCATGTAGTTATGTCCCTTGAACATGAACAATAAGATTTTGGGAACGAATCAGATTGAAAAGTGAAAATCCTCACGATTTTACCCCAACTTTTGACAACACGCACACTGACACGGTTCTCTCCGCCTGCAAAGTTTCGTACCTTGTATAACTCATTCCTTGAATTTGGGATACTATTCTTGCACATTATCGAAGCCGCGTCTTTAACTAGTTTGTGTTGCAGGTTATTTGGCTGCATTGTTCAACTGTTGTTGTTGGTCGTCTTTCTTTTGTTGGTGTTTTTTTGTTTTGTTTTTTGGGGTGGTTTTACTGGGTATAAATAGCGAAATAGCGACAAGAGTCACCTTTCTTTATAACAAGTCACGGCTGTGGAGGATTTGCTTGCGAGACGTTTTCTTTCTCTGTTCAAGGTGCAGTTTTAAAGGCCAACATCCAAAAGAATTTTTCTCCTGGAGCGACCTAAACTTGAACCCGTCGCTATTCTTGCATGTCTGTTTACTTCGTGCTGCACGCAAAAATCGAGCGACTTCCTTGCCGCGTGGATTGACGAAGCTATTTTATTCTCGTGACTGAAAACACTGCCGTGCAGTTTTTGACGAGCCGCAGGAGCGGCGACTCATATGGTCTCGGCTCGAAAGCTGTCCGCTGTGGAGGCTGCGTGCTATAATTAGCTGACCTGCTGCGCGAGCAGTCACTGCAGAGTTTTGAGATAACTTTGTAACACGTTTTATTTTATGCTCCTCAAGAATACAACTTTGGGCAACGTGCCACGTAAAACTACACGCAACAAGGATTCAGTAGGTACCAAACATGCCTTGGTCAGAAGTAGAATGTAAATGAATCTTTATAAAGAAGTAGGCTACTTCAAACGACAGCCACAGCCACGGTTGGGTTCACGGCATCAAACCGATGCGACTCTCCGTCATATCATACACGTAATCTATCAAATAGATGACTAATAAACATGTAAACTACATGTATACGTCTATCGTCGGACATAAGAAAGGAGAGCTTCCCCCGGGCCTGTGCATGTGTTGTTCGTTGTGCGTGTGTAAATGTACACAACAAACTGACGACAAAACTGAGACAGACCTCTTTCGCTTCAGTCTTGCAGAATTTAAAGACGAATACAGGTAAATCGTGCATTATACTAACTGTTTGGTAAAAGTATCAAACGTTTCTTTTTATAAATAAGTGGCAGGCTTACAGGAATACAAAGAGGCGCAAGTTGAAAGTAATGGATATATCTCTGGAAGATGCCATCAGTCCAAGTTGTCAAATGAAATCAAAGATGACAGAAACAGAAGTTTTCCATACAAATGTTGGTGTTTCAAAGGAAGTTGGCATTCTTTCAGATAATGATATAGACGAGGTGGCTGTTTGTTATGAAGTTTCAACAAGCCAACATTCAAATGATTTTACTTCATCTACAGATTTTTTAAATTCAGCACTTTATAACTGTCATTATGAACTTGGAATCAGAGAGAGACCGTCTTTCCATTGTCATTCATGCCATAGATTTTTGTTTCAGAATCAATGTTTCACATGGCGTTCACAAGAGAGCATGCGAAGTTTCCGACAGTCTTTAGGATTTGTAAAAAAGGCCGTGTTTTGCTGTACATGCAAAAACTACCTGTCAAAAGGGAAAGTGCCTAACAGATTGCAACAACATTCCTATTTTAAGCTCAGCCACACGCCGACATGGAAGTTCAATGGTACTTTCAAACTTTTTCTTCTCTTCGTCGTATTTGATTTCTTTCTATTTCACAAGTCGAGTGCATATGATTTCGGCTCGTGTTCATCGTGAGATGGACTTAGTTTCTTGTATTCTGTGGGTTCGACAGATTAACTAAATGTTGTAATTTCGCCCTACGCGACTTGTTCTCTCTCTGTTGGCAGCGTGTAATGCAGCTGGTTAGAAATTAGAGTATTATTTTGCAAAGTGTGTACCCTGGGGGGCCCGGTAGCTCAGTTGGTAGAGCACTGGACTTGTGATCGGAAGGTCGCAGGTTCGAATTCGGGCCGGGACGGACACGGGTCAACTTATGTGCAGACCCAGAGACGGAAGCCATGTCCCACCCCCGTGTCATCACAATGGCACGTAAAAGACCTTGGTCATTCTGCCATAAGTGCAGGTGGCTGAATACACCTAAACACGCAGACACCTGGGTAGCGCGACTCCGTTGCTGCTAGCTTTCCACTGGGAGGAAGCGACCCGAATTTCCCAGCGATGGGACAATAAAGTAATGAAAATGAAATGAAAATGAAAAAGTTTGTCATGAGCTGCTTTAGGTTTGGGGTGTGGGTTGGTTTGATATTTCCTCCTTGCAGATCAAATCTGTATTCATTTTTGATGTTGTGTCTTATTTTGTGAAAGGAAACATGCAGACTGACTGAACGCATATATATAATTATGTAACTCATAAACACTTGGGTGTAGTTATGTTCAAGAACACACACACACACTCACACACACACACATACACACACACACACACACACACACACACACACACACACACACAACTGTGTAGATGTATCGTACACCTGATATATTAAATTGAAGTTCACGAAGAAATCGTTTTATTTCTGTGTCATTCAACATCTATCAGACAAATTGAAACTGGTACAAATATTCAATAATGTTGCGATGTGGAAATGTATGGCATTCCGTTTGTCAAATAATTATTTGGATACTTTTTCATGTTTTTTTCACAAATGGACATGATATCGCAAAAGATAGACAACGGCAAGATCATTCAAGTATGTACATGCTTGTTGATGTCTACTTAGGCGATGCCGGCTCAGAACACTAGTTAGATCTTCCGAGATTAAAAAATGACGATGATCTGTAAACAAACCAGGACAAGGAAAGAAAGACAAAACGTATTTGAAAACAAATCATACTATACAGATTGACAAACTGAAACTTCGAACTCTGTTGATATTTCACGGGAGATGAGGTATGGTGCAAACGTATATAATTATAGGGCCTACTGACTACATTTTGTTACGTACTCATCAACAACAACAAAAACCGATATAACCAAAGGCACACACACACACACACACACACACACACACACACACACTTTGCTGGTTTGCTGATCAATGTCACAGGAAACGAATGAACAACAGAAAGCGTGATGAATTCCTGGCCAGAAATCAGTCACAAAGACCTGAAACGGTCTGCTGAATGGAACTGGTAAATGTACACATTTGAACTGCTGTCAAAATTACTATGTAATACGATATTCGGGTTTTAAAATTGGTAGCAAATTACAACCAATAATGATGTTTTTTGCTTCGGCATTGAAGCAATGTTCACTATTTACTAACAAAATAATTACGAAATAAACACAAAACCAAATCAGTGAGGCAGAGGGGACAAAAAGCCGAGCGGGTGTGTGTGTGTGTGTGTGTGTGTGTGCGTGTGTGTGTGTGCTAGTGTGTGCCTGTGTGTGTGTGTGAGTGTGTGTGTGTGTGTGTGTGTGTGTGTGTGTGTGTAGAGCAATTGAGACCAAACTACTGGACCGATCTGTCGAACCCACAGAATAAAACTGCACGCACTGCAGTGTTTTCAGTCACGAGAATAAAACAGCTTCGTCAATCCACGCGGCAAGGAAGTCGCGCAATTTTTGCGTGCAACACGAAGTAAACAGACATGCAAGAAGAGCGACGGGTTCAAGTTTAGGTCGCTCCAGGAGAAAAATTCTTTTGGATGTTGGCCTTTAAAGGCCAACATCCAAAAGAATTTTTCTCCTGGAGCGACCTAAACTTGAACCCGTCGCTATTCTTGCATGTCTGTTTACTTCGTGCTGCACGCAAAAATCGAGCGACTTCCTTGCCGCGTGGATTGACGAAGCTATTTTATTCTCGTGACTGAAAACACTGCAGTTAATTCGAAAATGTAGAAAACTAAATTTACCAATTGATGTGCAATTGGATCTTTTTGAGAAGTGTGTACATCCAATTTTGTTGTATGGTTGTGAGGTGTGGGGATATGATTCATTAGACATATTGTCAAGGTTTCAATTGCGATTTTTAAAAATGCTTCTTGATGTATATAAAACTACACCCACTTGTATGGTTTACGGAGAGCTTGGTCGTTATCCAATTAGAATTGAGGTACAATGTCAGTTACTGGTTTATTGGTATAAACTGATGAAAGAAATGGACGATGGTGCGAATAAGATGTCTTGTTTAATGTTAAAACTACATTTGAAGTTGTACCATGTACAAAACGTTAAATTGCCCTGGTTGTCGCATGTCAATACTATGTTAAATAAGTTGGGTCTATCATATTTATGGACAACTCAGAGTCTTGCCGTCTCAGGTTTTAAAAACGTTGTAAAACAAAGGCTAAGAGATCAATTCCTGCAGGAATGGAACACTGACGTGAATGCCAACAGCTTGTGTTTTAATTACAGAATATATAAAAAGGATTTTTGTCTGGAAAGGTATTTGCTTTGGTTGCCTAGGAAACTCCAAGTTAAACTAGCAAAATTTAGAACAAGCAATCATAAGTTGCCAATACATCAGCACAGATTTTTTAATGTTCCTAGAAATGAAAGATTGTGTGACATGTGCGATAAAAATGAATTAGGTGATGAGTTTCACTATTTGTTCAGTTGTACCGACGAAAGTATAGTGTCTGAAAGAAGAAAATTAATTAGTCCTTATTACCGATCTCACCCAAATTGTTTAAAATATGAACAGTTAATGAATTGTAAATCTAAGATAAAACTAATGAAGCTAGCAAGATTTGTAGCCCATGTTATGATTTTAGTATGTTAGCGTTATATCTAGTTTCTTTATTGGTATGTATATTGTAATACATGCTTTTGTTTTGTGTTTTTACAAAAGATGCATGGCATAATGGTATTGCCAATTTACTTCGGCTGTATATTATCGTTGTCCGCTTAATGTATACATATTATCTGCCTGATTTCTTACCTGATTTCGTTAAACCTATTTTTCCTTTTGTTTGCATGTATGGAAGTGTATATTGCCAATTTAATTTGGTCGTATAGTATTGTTGTATTTGTCCGCTCAATTTGTATACATATATTAACTGTCTGATTTGTTACCTTTTTTTTGGTTAAAGTTATATCTTTGTTTCAAAGCCCTCTGGGCCCAAAACAATAAAATACTTGACTTGACTTGACGAGCCGCAGGAGCGGCGACTCATATGGTCTCGGCTCGAAAGCTGTCTGTGGAGGCTGCGTGCTATAATTAGCTGACCTGCTGCGCGAGCAGTCACTGCAGAGTTTTGAGATAACTTTGTAACACGTTTTATTTTATGCTCCTCAAGAATACAACTTTGAGCAACGTGCCACGTAAAACTACACGCAACAAGGATTCAGTAGGTACCAAACATGCCTTGGTCAGAAGTAGAATGTAAATGAATCTTTATAAAGAAGTAGGCTACTTCAAACGACAGCCACAGCCACGGTTGGGTTCACGGCATCAAACCGATGCGACTCTCCGTCATATCATACACGTAATCTATCAAATAGATGACTAATAAACATGTAAACTACATGTATACGTCTATCGTCGGACATAAGAAAGGAGAGCTTCCCCCGGGCCTGTGCATGTGTTGTTCGTTGTGCGTGTGTAAATGTACACAACAAACTGACGACAAAACTGAGACAGACCTCTTTCGCTTCAGTCTTGCAGAATTTAAAGACGAATACAGGTAAATCGTGCATTATACTAACTGTTTGGTAAAAGTATCAAACGTTTCTTTTTATAAATAAGTGGCAGGCTTACAGGAATACAAAGAGGCGCAAGTTGAAAGTAATGGATATATCTCTGGAAGATGCCATCAGTCCAAGTTGTCAAATGAAATCAAAGATGACAGAAACAGAAGTTTTCCATACAAATGTTGGTGTTTCAAAGGAAGTTGGCATTCTTTCAGATAATGATATAGACGAGGTGGCTGTTTGTTATGAAGTTTCAACAAGCCAACATTCAAATGATTTTACTTCATCTACAGATTTTTTAAATTCAGCACTTTATAACTGTCATTATGAACTTGGAATCAGAGAGAGACCGTCTTTCCATTGTCATTCATGCCATAGATTTTTGTTTCAGAATCAATGTTTCACATGGCGTTCACAAGAGAGCATGCGAAGTTTCCGACAGTCTTTAGGATTTGTAAACAAGTCGCGTAAGGCGAAAATACAATATTTAGTCAAGTAGCTGTCGAACTCACAGAATGAAACTGAACGCAATGCCATTTTACTCGTAGCATCGTCAGGCCACCGCTCATGGCAAAGGCAGTGAAATTGACAAGAAGAGCGGGGTAGTAGTTGCGCTGAGAAGGATAGCACGCTTTTCTGTACCTCTCTTTGTTTTAACTTTCTGAGCGTGTTTTTAATCCAAACATATCATATCTATATGTTTTTGGAATCAGGAACCGACAAGAAATAAGATGAAAGTGTTTTTAAATTGATTTGGACAATTTAATTTTGATAATAATTTTTATATATTTAATTTTCAGAGCTTGTTTTTAATCCGAATATAACATATTTATATGTTTTTGGAATCAGCAAATGATGGAGAATAAGATAAACGTAAATTTGGATCGTTTTATAAATATTTTTTTTTTTTTACAATTTTCCGATTTTTAATGACCAAACTCATTAATTAATTTTTAAGCCACCAAGCTGAAATGCAATACCGAAGTCCGGGCTTTGTCGAAGATTACTTGACCAAAATTTGAACCAATTTGGTTGAAAAATGAGGGCGTGACAGTGCCGCCTCAACTTTCACGAAAAGCCGGATATGACGTCATCAAAGACATTTATCAAAAAAATGAAAAAAACGTATGGGGATTTCATACCCAGGAACTCTCATGTCAAATTTCATAAAGATCGGTCCAGTAGTTTAGTCTGAATCGCTCTACACACACACACACACGCACACACGCACATACACCACGACCCTCGTTTCGATTCCCCCTCGATGTTAAAATATTTAGTCAAAACTTGACTAAATATAAAAAGGCCGTGTTTTGCTGTACATGCAAAAACTACCTGTCAAAAGGGAAAGTGCCTAACAGATTGCAACAACATTCCTATTTTAAGCTCAGCCACACGCCGACATGGAAGTTCAATGGTACTTTCAAACTTTTTCTTCTCTTCGTCGTATTTGATTTCTTTCTATTTCACAAGTCGAGTGCATATGATTTCGGCTCGTGTTCATCGTGAGATGGACTTAGTTTCTTGTATTCTGTGGGTTCGACAGATTAACTAAATGTTGTAATTTCGCCTTACGCGACTTGTTCTCTCTCTGTTGGCAGCGTGTAATGCAGCTGGTTAGAAATTAGAGTATTATTTTGCAAAGTGTGTACCAAAAGTTTGTCATGAGCTGCTTTAGGTTTGGGGTGTGGGTTGGTTTGATATTTCCTCCTTGCAGATCAAATCTGTATTCATTTTTGATGTTGTGTCTTATTTTGTGAAAGGAAACATGCAGACTGACTGAACGCATATATATATATATAATTATGTAACTCATAAACACATGGGTGTAGTTATGTTCAAGAACACACACAACACACACACACACACACACACACACACACATACATATACACACACACACACACACACACACACACACACACACACACACACACACACACACACACACACACACACACACACACACACACACACACACACACACACAACTGTGTAGATGTATCGTACACCTGATATATTAAATTGAAGTTCACGAAGAAATCGTTTTATTTCTGTGTCATTCAACATCTATCAGACAAATTGAAACTGGTACAAATATTCAATAATGTTGCGATGTGGAAATGTATGGCATTCCGTTTGTCAAATAATTATTTGGATACTTTTTCATGTTTTTTTCACAAATGGACATGATATCGCAAAAGATAGACAACGGCAAGATCATTCAAGTATGTACATGCTTGTTGATGTCTACTTAGGCGATGCTCAGAACACTAGTTAGATTTTCCGAGATTAAAAAATGACGATGATCTGTAAACAAACCAGGACAAGGAAAGAAAGACAAAACGTATTTGAAAACAAATCATACTATACAGATTGACAAACTGAAACTTCGAACTCTGTTGATATTTCACGGGAGATGAGGTATGGTGCAAACGTATATAATTATACTGACTACATTTTGTTACGTACTCATCAACAACAACAAAAACCGATATAACCAAAGGCACACACACACACACTTTGCTGGTTTGCTGATCAATGTCACAGGAAACGAATGAACAACAGAAAGCGTGATGAATTCCTGGCCAGAAATCAGTCACAAAGACCTGAAACGGTCTGCTGAATGGAACTGGTAAATGTACACATTTGAACTGCTGTCAAAATTACTATGTAATACGATATTCGGGTTTTAAAATTGGTAGCAAATTACAACCAATAATGATGTTTTTTGCTTCGGCATTGAAGCAATGTTCACTATTTACTAACAAAATAATTACGAAATAAACACAAAACCAAAGTCAGTGAGGCAGAGGGGACAAAAAGCCGAGCGGGTGTGTCACAGTGTGTGTGTGTGTGCGTGTGTGTGTGCGTGTGTGTGTGTGCTAGTGTGTGCCTGTGTGTGTGTGAGTGTGTGTGTGTGTGTGCCAGTGTGTGTATGTGTATGTGTGTGTGTGTGTGTGCGCGTGTGTGTAGAGCAATTGAGACCAAACTACTGGACCGATCTGCGAACCCACAGAATAAAACTGCACGCGGCACTGCAGTGTTTTCAGTCACGAGAATAAAACAGCTTCGTCAATCCACGCGGCAAGGAAGTCGCGCAATTTTTGCGTGCAACACGAAGTAAACAGACATGCAAGAAGAGCGACGGGTTCAAGTTTAGGTCGCTCCAGGAGAAAAATTCTTTTGGATGTTGGCCTTTAACCTGTCCCGTAAATGCTGAACAATGAGAAACAAACAGAGCGTGTTGCACGTGTGAATGTGGGTTACCTCGCAGCATCCCTGATCATTTATGTAAATGGTATAGAAACCATGCAGGCACACGTGGATGTGAGAGTTCTGTTTTCTTTTTAGAATTTCATCTCTGGCACTAAAATGTGTCTTAGCTTCGTCGGACTATAATTAAGAAAAGAAAAGAAGAAAAGAAAAAGACGGGAGAGACAAAAATGTCGTCCTATTGTAATCCCATGAGGCAAAACTCTGATCATAATCAAACAGTTAGAACAAAGCAATATATCAACAAACAAACAAACAAACAAATGAACATGGCGGACAAAAATAAATAAACAGATAAAAAGGAGGACAAAAACAGAGAGAGAGAGAGAGAGAGAGAGAGAGAGAGAGAGAGAGAGAGAGAGAGAGAGAGAGAGAGAGCATCTAGAGGTTGGGACCTCATTTAAATATTTATAATGATTAGCCTTTCACGTTTATATATATATAGTAAGTTAGTAACACATGTAGAGAGGCGTCAGCGTAAACGGATGACTATCACAAAAGTTTTGTTTTGTGTCTCTCGATCTGAACGTGAAGAATCAGAAAGAGTTAGAAAATCCTGACAGAATTTATGGACTATAAAATGACATATATTGACCATTCGCAGATACATGCACACATTTTGCAGAAAAATAAATACATGAAATTTTTACCCGGGACATGCAACAAGTAACTGAAAATCTATCGTGGAAAATTAATGAAAACAAGAAATTCCTCCGAGGTAGGAAAAACACCCCCGTTGGTCAAAGGGAAATAACCATTCTCACTGCCACCAACTGAGAAGGTTATTTCCCTTTGACCATTAATATGTCCCGCTATAAGTCCTTGTAGAATCTTAATCCACCAATAACTCCCTAACCGTGTGTTTGACTGGTCCCAATTAATTTTTGTAAGGACCGTCTCAGGAATGTATAGAACCTGTTCACCAAGTTTGGTGACGATCGGTCCGTTCATTCTTGAGATCTATATGCGAACACAAACACACACCCAAACAAACAAACAAACACATCGAGCGAAACCTATACACCCCCCTATACCGGGGGTGTAATAAGCACACATTAGCTTTCAATCTGGTTGGAGTCGATGCGTTCCGTCAGGCTTTGAATGCAACTTGCTTTGGCCAGGGTGTCAATCCCGGACGATGACCTCGAATAATAAAAAATAAAAAAATAAAAAAATAAAAAAAGCCCTGCGCTTAGAACTGTACCCACGGAATACGCGCGATATAAGCCTCATATTGATTGATTGATATATTGAATAATCCAATCGCAACACGTCAATGTATAATGGGACATTAAAAACAATAATGCTCGCAAATCCCTTCCGACATGCACACATTGGCAACAGGTGTGACAGTGTCTATATCCTGTACAGCCGGAGAGAGGTAGTACTTCTACACCTTTTCCCCCCAACATCGTTCTGACCTTTCCACAGCCTTTGACGACTGCCGTGCTCACAGGCAGCTCGCGCTCTGGCTTCTCAGTCGCTGGGTTACGAAATTAGCCTCGTACCGGGGCAGGCAAATAAATAGCGGCGGCGCATTTATTTGAAAAGACAACAAGCAAACGGTTAGCTGTCAGTTATTGTGTTAACTTGATACCCGAGGCGAGAAATCTGCTTCGCATGTTGGTGTTTGTCAACCTATGTACCCCTGTTTCCCCCCTTCCGACCTCTGTTCTCTGGTCTTGGTTGTATACCTGGGGTACCTGTATGTTTTTCGGCGGTGAAGATGAAAGAGGAAAGAGGGCCGTTACGTTAAAACAGATAGAGCGAGAGAATATATACAGGGAAAATATGGATGTAATTTGTTAGGGTTTGTTGTGGAAGCCGGAGATAACATAATCAAAAGACGATAAATGATGGTGCCTCTACATATAGTTTTTTTTTCTCTCTTTCTGATCGACATCAATGAAACACACAGGAAATCAAACAAAGGTGCCAGGACGCGCACAGGTATTAGCTTTACAGGATACATGCAACATGCGGGATGATTTTTTAATGGGCTGCTCTTCTTCTTCATGACGAGCGCTAAATATGTTTTTCACATGGACGAGTTTTTTTGCTGCTAAAAAGACGTTTAAAATCGAAGAAAGAACAGTCTGCTCGTTTTCCAAACGTTTCCCGATCAATTTTTTGTTGTTATTTTGACTGAGTCGACGATTAGTGTTCAGAAAATCTAGCCTTGAAAAAATTCTTTGAAAGCAGACCTTTTCTCTTTTTTTTTATTTTTTAAAGGTTTCGGTTTTTTTCTTATAAAATCACGCGCGATAGTTCTGTCCCGAATATAATACTTTTGTGGGGGGGGGGGGGGGGGGGTGGGGGGGGGGGGGGGGGGGGCATGGGGTGGTGCTGTACTTTGCGATTGCTCTGGTCTTGCTCTGAATTCTTCTTCACAGAATGTTTCTCTGAATTTGTTAAGGTCAAACATTTTCCGAACACATTGTTTTCCTCTTGAATCATAGTTTTGTTTTACAAAAGCATGCTCCAAGGTCCTGTCCCGATCCAATTTCTGTCTTTGTTTTGCTGTTGCTGTTTTTGTTGGTGTGTTTATTTCGCACATTATTTCGTGTTCCTTTTCGTTTCAAATAGCTCACCGACACGTTCATTGCCTGCTTGTTTGTGTGTGTGTGTGGTTTTGTTGTTGTTCAGTTTTGTGTGTGTTTTTAATGCAATATTTTCACAAAATCTTTTTCGTGGCCAAACTTCTTCGTCTTTGGGTGCGTTACCTTGTTCTCGGTTCTAGGCTTCCTTAGGTTTTGTACTAAGCGGACACGTCTACCATTATCTTCTTGTCTGTTTTCAGGTGTGGTTCCAAAACCGTCGCGCCAAGTGGAGGAAGCGAGAGAGGTTCGGTCAGCTGCAGACGATGCGAGCCATGGCTACTGCCACACACGGGGGGTACGACATGCCCCTAGGCGCCAGGCATGACCCTTACCCACCACAGGTAAATACCCTTTGAAAAAATGATTGAAATAGATCCCAAATAGACACTAGTTCTGGGGACAGAAAAACCAAGTTAGCATAGATTGAGGAATTAGTTTGAACATATTTTATGGACACATTTTCGGTAGTATAGTGTATGATTGAAACGTACGTGGTTTGCTCAAGTGAGACTAGTTTGGCGTCAGTGACTGGTATTGTAGGTTGAGGGTAAGTGTTTGAAAGGCTCGTCTCGGCTGGGTATCGTGTTTGGTGATACACACAGACTGACACAGAAACATAGACTGACTTAGACGAAAAATAGCGAGACACGAGCAAACACAGACAGACAGAACGACATTGAGGGGAACACAAATATACACACACACAAACACACACACAAACACACACACAAACACACACACACACACACGCGCACGCACGCACACACACACACACACACACTAGCACGCACGCACGCACGCTCGCACACGCAAGCACGCACGTAAGCACCCACCCACGCACGCACACACGCACTGTGACACACACACACACACACACTCACACTGCACCATAAATACCAAGATTACTCAAAATCTCAGTTGCCAATCAGTTCTCTAAAAACTAGATCTCCAGGATACACAACACCCCCCCCCACCCCCAGCCCCCTTCCCTCCCAGCCCCCTTCCCTCCCCACTGACTGCCGTTAGCACGACGTGCAAAGTGGATTTGTGGAGTGCCCCTCCTCCTCCATTGCAGCTAACTGCAGGCCGAAGCAACACAACCCGCTTCCTCTTCCTCCTGAAGACAGACGTCTTTTAGCGCCATCTACTTCCGGTGCCAGATTTCTCTGTCCCTGATCTTTGACCTTCTGTCGTCACCCGCGACTCCCAAGCGCGAGAGTTCCTCGCGTCAGGAGCAGACAACTCGCGCAGCGTATGACGCAAATGAAACTCGTGGCTTCCACCCGCGATGGGACTTTTAGCACCGTCCCCTGAGC